>NW_025336386.1:2286822-2511535 GCF_004798865.1 Varanus komodoensis
CCCCCGGGCCGGGCGCGTTCACTGCACCGGGCTCCCGCGCAAGCGAGCAGGGCTCCGGCCGGCCTCCCGGCGGCGGCGGCGGCGACGTGCCCGCTCCGGCAGCGCCCCTGCGCCCAGTGCCCCCGGGCTCCGCGCGCTTACTTCGGAGCTGCCCGCACGTGCTCCCCGGGGACCGAGCCCCGCTGCAGCCGCGCCGGCATCCCGCGGCCCCGGGCCCCCGGAGCGCCCCCGGCTCAGACGCGCGCGTCGCTGGAAGTTTCCGCGGAGTTCTTGCCAAGTAGGGGCAGGCAGGAGTCCCCCGCGATCCAAGGCTGGAGCGCGCGCGCGCTCACACACGCGCGCGCGCGCGCGCGCACCAGCCCTGGCCCTGCCGCGCGGGGAGTCCTCCCTGCTAGCCAAGCCCGAGGAACGCGTCAAATGCTTGGCGCTTCTCGGCGTCGGGAAAGAGGCTGAGAAGGAACACGAGGAAGGTGTAGAGAAAGTGAGGAGCCGTGGATGAGGAAGCGCTTCCCGCTCTCTGCCAAAACCAAACGCCGCAGCAGGTCCTCCCGGGGAGCCGAGTGGCGGAAGGTCCAGGGCAGAGAGGAGAAGGCCCTGCTCATCCGGTGCAGGTGGCCCTCAGGCCGCCCGGCCGCCCTGCCGCTGGCTCCCAGGCCGTCAAGAGGGCGATGAACCCATCTGGGGGAGCAAGGCAATTGGTCTCGACGGCCACGTGCCCTCGGGGTTGTCCGCAGCTGTTGGGGAGCACGAGGCTGAGGGGCCACTGTGTGCGTGGGCTCCTGCTCGGCCACTGTCGCAAGGGCATGCTGGACCCCTCGGCCGGACGCCCCCCTGCTTGCCTCACCCCTTCCAAGAGGCCAGCAGCCCAAGAAATCCAGGCTTCCCGTCTGGGGGCGCCGAACTGGTCTGGGACATGCCACAGCAGGGCCTCAGAGAAAAACGGCTGCTTGTAGGAAAGTCCATGCTAGGAACAGAGAAGGGGCGTTCTAGAGAAGGGTTGCCCTGCGTTGAATTGGTGCATAGGTGCCATCCACATGTGTGGCACTTGGCAGAGCAAGGCAGTGGGGCAGGTGCCCAGGGGAGTAGCCTCCTCTGGTTCCCAGTAGGGAACCTGCCCTGCATCTGAACGTGCCTCCCAGGGGGTCCCAATGCCATTGCTCCACAGAGGTGGCACGGCAGTTTGTGTTTTCCTCCTTAATGCATTTTCTAGGGGAAGAAAAAGGCAGGAGAGATGGAAGGCCACAACTTCTGGGTGCCCTGCAAAGGCTATGGCCGCAGCCTCGTGCCTGAGTCCACACCAGCCGCATCGCCAGAAGCCCAGGAGAGCCTCTGCTGCCAGTCCGTGTCAGCAGCTCTGGGCTAGAAGGACCGGCTCTGATTCACATAAGGCAGCTTCCTGAATCTCTGTGCTTGTAAAATTCATAAATCAGGCAGGTCAACAATAAAAGCCTCGTCTGGAAGGATACTCCAAATAATTTGTCAGTATCCAATTAATAATCATGCCATTTTAAAGTAACTTAAGGCGTCTGGGAAAGCATGGGGGATTTGAGCATCGGCTCATTTTCATTTTCAAGAGGAACAGGGTAAAGATGATATTTTGACATGTTATAAAAGATGTCATTTATAATCTGCCTTGAACCTGCAGGATAAGGCAGGATACAAATCAAAGACAAATGTGTCATGGGTCGTTTTATTACTTTCCTGCCCCTACCAGAGACTGGAATTAAGGGAAGATCAAACAACATTTGAGCATGGAATTGGATGGGTGGGGAAGGGGATGTTTTACAGCAGGCATTCAGTGGACTAATATTTTCATATCTGACTTTCCCCCATATTTGGTGGGTTGCAATTATTGTTTTAAATCACTCACATCATGGGAAAGGATTTGCCTCTTCTGCTTGAACTGAAAGAACAAAGATGGGAAACCTGCTACAAACATCAACTAGTTTGATGATAGCCACACGCCATACAATCGGCCCTCACAAATGTCAGTTTTAATTAAAGGTCCTAATGTATATGTGTCCATGCACACGCTGCATCTCCATATCAAATATATGTAATTCTATTAGCTTTCCCCATCAATTTAGTAAGAAGCTTCAGAGACAGAAGGTCCCAGTGCACAGAACACGTTTTCCATTCAGTCAGGGAATGAAAGGTGTGGATGAAGGGGCACACTCCAGGCCTCATGCATTTCATCCTCCGTTCTCCAGACTTTCTGCAAACCTCTGGGAAGTATCACACATACCCCAGTAGGTCAAGCCTAGAATGCAGAAGCACAGCTCGGCAGCTGCTGAGGTGCTCTGGGGAAGGCACCTCGACCTCTGCTGTGCCGGGGCTGCTTGCAGGTGGAGCTGGCTGGTGGGGCCCCCACACGCCTGCCGCAGCACGGGCAGGTTGCAAGAGACCCCCATGCCCTCTTCTGAATGAAATAGACTGGAAAAAGCTGCCGGGGCGCCCATGCCTTCAGGAAGAACGGAGCAGCCCGCCGTGCCCCTCAGGGACCCTGCACCTTTGAAAGCCCGTGCGGCCCAGCAGAAGGAGTCTGCGGGCAAGCAGGGCCGCCAGTGCTCTGAAGCACAGGGGGCAAGAGCACGACTGTGTCCTTGTGCCCAGAAGCAAGAGAGCCCCCATCCGTGCTCCGTGCACCGGCTTGCAGCCCGCTCGCCTCTTCGCTCAAGCGCATCTGTTTTGCTCCTCTTCACCTGCTTCAGTTCTGCCAGCTCCCATTCTGTGCTGTCCCTTTTTATAGCAGCAATCAGCAAAAGTGTTAATTAGCCCATTAATATAATTATCTGTTTTGAATATAATTAGGACTTCCAAAGCTCCCAAGTGAGGGAGTGAAACCGAGGAAAAGGAAGAAGATTCCTAGTTTAGAAGGCTGGAGAGTGGTAAGGATGGGCAGGCTGAATTTGGGGTGTTTGCTTTTTTCTACCATGCCCTGCAAGTTTTTCTCCTGTGCCCTCTAAAGACTCCCCTTGCTAGATTTTTAAAAGATCCATGAAGTCCAGCGAGATGCTGAGGTGAAGACTGCTCCCGTTTCTCCTCCGGTTCTGCTGCTCGAGGACAGACCAGTGCCAGGCTTGGGGGATTCCGTCTGCTTGTGGGCTCCAAAGCCTTGCAAAGGGCGCAGCGGTGTGCCAAAGCCATGGGGTAACTGTGCTGCTGGCCCCCCAAGGCATGGGCTGGGCAGGGCGAGCGGGACATGCCAAGTCAGCCATGGGGCTCCCTGCCTTTCCCAGGCCTGTCCTTGCAGCGCCTCCCCTGTTTTCTCCATCTTTACGGGAACGGAGAGGAAGGGGCTTGTCCAAGAGCACGGGAAGAGAGTGTGGCAGAGGGTTCTGACAGAAGGTGCCACCCAGCTCTCCACAAATGCCCAACAGGCATAGCTTGTCAGAAAAATTAGCCTCCCATCCACACCCACAAACGTTCACCCCCCTCTTTTGTGGGAGGCGTTGTAGAGGCGATCGTGTGTTCCAGCACTTGTGAATGTGGCTGAAGTCTCCCGGTGGCACAGCAGCCGTCTGGGCAGGGCTGCAGAGCAGGGGTCTCAGAGATCAGGCTGGCTATTTCTCAAAGGCTTAGTGAGAGCAGCCGGCTAGGTGGGACGGTGCCATGGCAGCTTCACACTGGCCCCTTGGCATGTGGCTTAACCCAGCAATGCACAGACACTGGATAATTCTGAGGATGTGTGAATCAGCAAAACCTGAGCTTGCTAAAGTTCTCTGAATTACAACTCGAGTATTCCAACTTGAGTCTGGATTGCAAGCTTTTTTCTTTTTCATATGAATACCCACGTGCACTTTCATTCATATTTCTTCACAGGTACCTCTGAATTGTGGGCTCCTTTGAAATGTACAAATTCTACTCCCACTGATTAAAACGTATTTGCAAAAGCACCTATTTTTCATGAGCATTTTTCAGATGGTTGCAACACTGTCCAACACACAAGCACATGTGTGTGAATCACCCTGCAGGTTCCGAAAAGTACATCCTTCAACTGCACTTTGCATCTGAGCCCACATTTGGTCTGGAAGGTGCAAATTGGGTAAATCCTGACTGAAAACAGACTGAGATGAATTTCACTGGTGTCGCTACTGCAGAGGATTGGGCAGCCCTGAGTAGCCCCTGCTTTTGTGTGCACGTGCATTTTTTAAACATAAAATTGCTCCTCGGCAGTAACAGGACATCAGAGCTGTTAGCAAGGCTGAGCAGCGGCACCCATCAAAGTCTACAACCCGTGCAAAGTTTGCAATCCTCCGAACTTTTGCTGGTGCTGGTTTCAAGCGGGCGCGCTCTGGCTGGTGAGGCCTCTCCCATGTGCTTCCCTGCCCTCCCTCCCAGCCTGCCGGACTCCCTCCACAGAGAGGTGCACCGGACCTGTCCGTGCATTATTTCCAGAAGGGCTGCGATTTCCTCGCCTAGTTAAACCTTTGGGCTCCGAGAGCTTCTTCACTTGCCGTATCCAATGGGTTCATGCTTTTGGCTTCTCAGTGCATTAATATTCTCAATTTTATTACATCTGTTTCTATGCTGCTCACCATTCCTGGCTGGGAATGCAGGTTGAAACATGGAAGGGAAGAAGAGGTGATGCGGGGACGGAGAAGTTGGCCGATCTGTCTAGGGGCACTTTAACAGCTGTTTAGCTTCATGGTTCTGCGGAAACTGGGGGAACCAGCTCCCTCCAGTGGGCAAGCAGAGGCTTGACCATACAGTGGGGTTAGGCAGAAGACGCTCTGCAGAAGCCGGGCGAGCGGCCTTAGGCACTGCTGCGGCGGGAAGAGAGCCACCCGCGCACGTGCCCTGCCCCCACAGGCATTTTGCCACAGGCAGACCAGAGCAAGGGAACGAGTGTGCAGGTCCCTGCACACCAGACCCCATGGCATCCGCCCACGACAAAGCCCAGCAGTGGCCAGGGTGATGGCAGCACCGACCAACGATCTCCTCGTCTGCTGCTGGGGAGGACTGGAAGTGGAGACGCAATCGGCAAAGAAGGAAGGCTTTGTCGAGAAGGTGCCAATGGCCTCCGCAAGCGAGTTCCTTTGTGTGCTCCATTCCGGCGTTATGTTTCTGCTGGTGCCTGTGCAGAGGACTGCGACCTTTGCGTAAGTACCCAGGGATGCTGAGTACTTTAGAGACGCTGGGGAACTTGGGATCCACATTTACCGTGGAGCCCAGCATCGCTGGGCACTTCCTAGGGTCCCCCAGTCCACTCTAATATGGATCAGTTTTGGGCTGGGCTGAATCTGGGGATGGATCTGAAGAGGAATTGAGTGGGGCTGCAGATGGTGGATGTTGAAACCTCCAGCTCCAGTATCCCACCCCCATCTCCTGCTGCATCACCCATATTTTTCTGGCATTATTCAATTAACATGAAAGCATCCAAAAAAGGCCTGAGTTTTCTTCCGGCTACTGTGCTGGATTCACCTCCACAACAGACTCCCTCAGTGGTTTGTAGCCTGATGAGGTGATACACTGAAGCATTTGATTTCCTGTGGAAATGGGAAAAAAGTCGTATTTTCTACACCAAGCAGAGCAAAGGAGGCAAGACTCAGGGGAAAGCAGAACTTTACGATCAAAGGCGTCCCTCGTTCTCCTGCTGATTGGCAAACAGCTCTTTCCAAACAATCCAATTAGGTGGGAAGTTAAAATATGGTTTTACCGTTGACAGTGTGGATAAAGGGGGCACTCTCCAGGGAGATGGGTAGTAGCCCTTGTATTTGATTAGCAATCTTCATTGCATCCAAAGGGTGTTTCAAGGCTCGGATTCCAAGCACAGCCTGAGAGAGTTTAGGGGCCCTACAGAGTCCCCCACCCATGGATGAAGTCCTGCCTACCATGACACCAGAATCGGAGCAGACAGCTGCTCCCACAAGCAGCTTAGGGATGGCCTATTTGGGACACCAGGGCTCAAGGATTTGCTCTTCGGGAAGCTCCGTCCTGATGCTTTTGTCACACCTGAGTGGGACCACGAGACACCGGCACCTGGGGATGGTGGCCCCTCCTCAGGCGGCTCCCTGTATTTTCTCTCACGGAAGTGAATGGTTTCCCACGGGGACACATCCTGCATTGGCTCTACAGGTCTGAGAAAAATGCAGGAAAACCAGCTCCCTCTCCTGTTTTTCTCCCACTCCTTGAAGCAAAATAATGGAGGGAAAGAACACCCCCACGAATGTATCTGCCAGGGGGCAGGGATGTGGGCTGCAAAATTTATCAGGCCAACCCTGGTCATTTGTGTTTTGCGGCAGGTAACATGAACTGGGAAATGGCCTCCAGCTCCGGAAGCAGGGCGTCCCTGCTCCACAGGGGCTTGGTCCCCGCTCCCGCGTTCACCAAGGTGGCGCACACGCCTCCTTCTTGCGCACATGCCCCTCATGGGGCCCAGCTGAGCCCCCGGGTCTTCGGCCCCAGGAGCGGTGCCACCCCCTCTTCCTTGCCCCGGCTGCCTGCTCAGGGTCTCCTCCTGGAACCGACCCGGACCCCGTTTCCCGCCCGCAAGCCTGGCGCGTGCCGTGGGGCCTGGCTTTCTTGCCTCGGGGGCCCTGCCCCCTCCCCAGAGGACGCCAGTGACATCGCGAAGGAAGGGCAAGGTGCTGCGGAGGGCTTGGTGCCGAGGGGCAGGCCAGACCCTCGGCTCTGGGTGTCGCTCGCCCAGCTTGCCTCCCCTCGCATCTCCTTCTCCACTGGTCAGTGCTCTGCTGGCCACCCCACGGCACCACGAATGGGGGGGGAGTGTCTCTTAAGGAAGAAGTCTGAAGCCCCCCCCAAGCATCAGCGACTCCGGGGGATGCTAGCCCTCCAGGGGTGATGCTCGGAGCACATGAGAATGAGAGCACCTGGGCGACCCCCCCCCCGTGGTTTTAAGCCCGTGGTTTTAAGCCGCATCTGCTGGTGAGTTTCACGGCCTTCCTGCATGTGTCGGATCACAAATGCCCCTTTTGTTGTTAGCAGGCGTGGGGACGTAAAATGAAATGGTGTGTTTTCATCAGAGCGCTCAAATGTGTTTCAGGAAGGTGATTTATTTCTCTTTGATCTGTATTAACTTGCAGGGGCTTAAAAACATGGACAGAGAAAGCAAATTTAGTTGTCCCTCTAATTAAGTGAGCAGTGGCTGATGTGGTTTCACGGGGGGGGGGGGGAGAAGAAGGGGTCTGTTCAGGGCAAATGGAAATTTCCAGGCTGCCACACACTACGGAGGCCATCTTGTTAATCAGAACCACATGGCTACCTATGGCATCTTCTCACTTCTTCCATTAGGTCATCCTTTCCCAAATGGTGAGCCTTGGAAACCGAGCAAACGAATGGAGAGCCCTGGCCAGCCCGAAGCAGCCGCACGCCGGGGAGGGTGTCTGCCCTGTCTCTGGAGAGCCGCGACGCTCACCTGGGCGCTTGCTAATCACCCTGGTGGAGTCGTGCAAAGGGGCAGTTCAGCCAGGCTCTGGCCAGGCTCTAGACCTTGAGCTACTGCCCGCAGGGAGAGGGAAGTGGGACGGCTGTAGGGCACCCCTTGCGAAGCCGAGACCAGTGCTGGCCCCAGTCTGAGGCACCACTTGCTTGGCCTGGGCCCTGAAATCCCACCGGTCTATTTCCCTGACCCTGGAGCCCCTACCCAGAGCCCCAAGAAGTCCAGCTGAAATCCATTAACCCCCCTCCTTGCACCTTCTGGTGCCCCCAGACAAAAATGTGAACTTTATGGAAACTTGCATACAAGATGGCATTTTAGAGGAAATCGCATACAAAAATAAAAGTGGCTTTTCACACATTTGTACCAAACCAAACTGCATGCAGAAATGGAATGGACGGATGACTGGAAATATACCAGATGAACATGGACCAGGCTGCCTCATCAATTGCCACTAGTATCTGTGCTTCATATAGGAAGCTCATTCTCCAGTACATGCTCTCTCTCACTCTCTCGCTCTCTTTTACCCCTCTCCCTCCCTCCCTCCCTCCCTCCTTCTTGCCACCCGCCATGTAAAAACCTCCAGGGATTGTTGCCAGTTCTGAATTCCGGGCTTCATGATGCATAAAGGGGGTTTTTTATCCCCAGCCGAGGAAAGCATCCTTTGCAAAGTATGTGAAATAAAATGTAGCCAGACTGTCTTGCTGGGTGAAATATTACTGTACCGCAAAAACTAATAAAGGGTGAAGACTTCAGCTTACAGACACACAAAGCCATAGGCATTTTTTTAGCTGATGCATTTGCAAAGCTGCCTTGGTGGGTGAGTTTGGAAGATGGGGGCCCCAGGTGGACCAAAAAGTTCCTGAGTTGCAAGGCACCATCAGAAACGGCGTCCCCCATTGAGTTGCCCCATCCCCTTTCCTGAAGGGCAGCAAGCCTCACCCCGCATCCTATCTTGGGCACGCACTACGTTGCCCGTGCAGTCAGTGATCAGGCAGGGCGAAGAAGGAGCAGGGTGATGCGGCCACAGGAGGAATTTCCCCTCGTCCCGGGACGCCGAGGGCCGAACTCGGCAGGTGTTCTTTTTGCCGCCTCCACACATTCCCGTGGCTCCTCCGATGGAGCACCAAGGCAACCTGAGACCCACCCATCAATCCGTCAGGAAGTCCCCTGGGGACACCGGAGTAGGGCTTCAGCGTGGCGCTCATTTGGCCAGTGCCTGCAGGCCCAGCAGCAAGACAGTCCATCCACGGCCTCTTTGATCCATGTGAATGAACCCATTCTAGCAGCTTTCATCTAGGACCAGATCCAAAGGTCTAGTTGTGGGTTGTCAAACCATGGCTTGTTACTAAAAATGTAGATTACATTGTCTGAACCCAAGCAGGATAACAAACCATGGGTTCTATTTATGGGTTGTTCCGGTCAAATAGCTTGTTACCACACCTGGGTTCAGGCAAGAGAATGACCCATATTTCAGCAACAACACACAGTTCAACAATATCCCACACTCAACCCATATTCAACCCTTGGCTATTGCCTGAACCCAGAGGGTCTTAATGGCCTTGCCATGACCCAGCCACACAAAAACACTTTGCAGGGAGCAACTGGCTGTTGCTGGGACAATTCTTTACACCCACTGCTTTGAGAAGTGCAGCTAACTTCAGAGGGAACAGGGACCTCTGGTCTTAGGGCAAGAGCTGTGCCCATAAGCCTGGCTCTGCTGCCCCGCTGCTGGACAGCCACGGACACATCCCCAGCTCGGGTACAAGGTAAGGCTCTCGCTGGAGTGTTCAGCTCACTTGCCCCTGTGCATCTCAGTCGAACCCTGTGCAGAGGTGAACCAGAGGTGAACCAGCAAAAGGGACTTGATCTGATGAGCTAAAGAAAGACTTCCTGGGTCTGAGTGACTGTAGAAAGCAGCCAATTCCAAACAGAACCAGCCAAGTTTAAATTGTGACTTCGAAAGCTGCCCTCAGCGGCCAGAGCTGCGGGTAAACCAGAAGATAATGGTTCTGTGAAAGAAAGAGCTGGTGCCCTGTGGCTGGGAATAAATCAGCACCCGCGTGCAGCATTTTCAAGGTGTAAGCACCTTGATTTTGCTCTCCATTTTTACTCTCTGGTTTAATCTTCATGGAAAATGTTGTTAGAGGGAAACCAAGAACTCTCCAAATTCACTTCCCCTCTGTTCAAAGTATAAATGGAAAATAGCTCCAGAGAAGCTTTGCATATAAACTAAGGAAAAACACAAAACTGATTTCCTAGAAGACTTAATAGGATTTCAGCATGGAGGGGCCAATGCCCTTTACTGGTTATTTTGGATATGCAGAGTAAAATTTGCAGGGAGAGTTATAAATCAGGTAAGGTTAGAAGTCCAAAAGAAGATATCAACATATTTACCTCTGACAAATTTAGGCTTAACTATAAGAGACCTAGTGAGGCGCCACGGCCCAAATGCTTGGTGGCCCCTGGAAAGCTTGGCTCTCGTCCCCATTTGGCCATGGAACTGAACTAAAACGGCCCCTAGATTTATTTGCCTTACATTCAAAATGGCACCAGATAAAGTGTCCTAGCAGAGGATTCGGTTTGGGGTGGGGGCTTGGGGAGTACGTGGATGCGCCGCCTGTGGGTTCTGGACTGCCTTTTCTTTTAAACTGCCCTCATTTACTTTCCTAGCCCTGCCCTTATGTCCTAACAACTGTGGGAAGATGAGTTGCTTTGGTCCAGCCCTGCAGAGGAAAGTAGGGAGAGAAAACCTTCAAAATCTGGGTCATTTCTATTAATTCCTGTTAATGGGTGGTTGCAAGACAGTGATTCCCTTTACAAGTCTTCTACCCTTGGCCCAAATCCATTTTAAAACCCTCATTTCCCAACCTTTGCCTGGCAACTCTGCACCTTTCATGCACTCATCCTAGAAAAGGGTCTTGGGTTGCTCACTGGGAGTCCATCCAGTCCACCAGTCACTCAGCAAGAAGGCAGAAATGGAGGGGATGGCGTGGGTTGAGGAGTGCGGGGAGAAATGGCATTCATGAAATTTAGAAGTTGGCTCTGAGCCTGATATTCAGACATGCGCACACACAGAGTTCCAAAAATTGTCCCTCATACTTGCATGTGAAAAGAGAAGGGCAGAGCTCAAAGCCCTTTTGGTGCCAGTGCAAAGGCCGTGATCCGAGTGTCAGTTCATTATTGATTTCCTGGCCCATTTGGAAGGGGTGGGGGGAACCAGGAAGGAAGGAAGGAAGGAAGGGGCTGTTGTTTGGTTTGGGGAGGGGTGGCGATGGAATAACCTCAGGATGAAGCATCAGCCTTGGCAGACTCTTTTGCCCCTTTGCCACGCTAGCAACATGCAGGTCCCTTTGCCAGTTATGGGCTTAGCAAAATCCCTTGGGTTTGTCTTTGACTCCAAACGCAAGCCGTTCCAGTCGCTGGTCCAGGATCGTTTCCAGTGGTGTCAACACTGGCAGCTTTGCTTCCACGTCGCAGGGAAGCCCAAAGCCCTTCGCTTTGCTCTCGCAAGTGTGCACCGTGGGGGAGAGCTTGGCTTCCCAGTCCTGCGGGGCCGGGGGACTCTCTGTGCACTTTCCACTCCTGACACCCACACTGAAAGTCACCCAGTCTGTCACACGTGCAAGATCCTGTCATCCATCTGATGACCTGCTTTCCCCCGCATCCCCACCATGTGCCAGAAGAGGCGAGGCAGACCTGCCTCTTGGCCGCACTGGGGGACCACCAGCGCAGAGAGCCAGAAGGACCAGCTCGGGAATGGTCAGGTGACACAAGCGGCCAGTGGGGCTCTGCCCGATGCTCTGAGGCTGCTGACTGCAGGCCAGTCAACCGGCCAAGCCTCTCCATAGAGGGGTTGCTACTTGCCAGCCTTCCAGCTCAATGGCAGCTTGCCTCCAGAGCTCAGCCATGGAAGCCCAGGCGTTTTCAGGCCCGTAAAGATGCCGTGCCCGCGATCCTGGACAGCAGCTGGAAAGCTTTTGGGGGGAAATGTTTGCAAATTCCTGAATTTGTGGTTGCATCCAGGTAGCGAAAAACTGGGCTCTCTGGTTAGTTTCCCTCCAGCAGTTATAAAAGCAGGTCAGATGGATGCACACATCTTTTGACCTCTGAATTCTGTGAAAACAAAAATAAATACATTGCAGGCAACAGTGCGAGAATCAAATTCTCAACCCTAAGCCATTAAGCACAGGTAATGAACACATAATGAAGCAGGTAATGAATGTAATTAGATAAAGATCCTTACTCCCATGAATCATCAAATACTTTGTGGCAAGCTTTTAAATCACAGCAGTTAGAACTATTCGCAGAATGAACAAATCACGGGTCCTGAAATTTGCTTTTCAAGCCTGGCCTACCTTTGGCTATCAGGCAGAGTTGCACGGTGGTCATTCAGTAGCAGTTCCCTCCGGAACCGTGTCCCGGGCAGCCCACGTAGGACTGAATCCAGGTTGGTCCCTGTCTGGCTTGTTCATCACCCCAGGGAGCCGCCACCGAGGATGTCAAGACGCCCGGCCTTTTGGCAGGAACTGGAACGTGCATCTACCGAGGCAGAGTGTGCACCGCTGAATCCCCGCTTTCTTACAGCACTGCCTCTGCTGCAGGGTTCCCTGATCGCCTTCTCCATCTCAGAATCACCAGCAGCATTCTGCTCTAGAGAACCATGTTCCCACAACTAAATTTGTTCAGGAGTCAGGCACTGCCACAGTGCAGGTTGTGAGAAGTCTATGGAAGTGGGCAGGCGACAACAGGATGGCGTTCAATGCGGGTAAGTGCAAGGTCTTGCACTTGGGGCACAGGAATGGGTGTCTTAAGTACAGGTTAGGGGGCCAGTGGCTGGAGAGCAGCACTTGTGAAAGGGACCTTGGGGTGCTGGTTGACTGCAGGCTGAACATGAGTCATGGTATGTTCAAAATCCTGCAAGCTGGATTTCAAGCCAACTTTTGCGCTCTCCTCCTTCACCTGCATCAAGAGTCTCTTGAGTTGTTCTTCACTTTCTGCCATTAGAGTAATGTTATCTGCATATCTGAGATTGTTGATATTTCTCCCAGCAATCTTAATTCCAACTGGAGATTCATCTAGCCCCACCTTTCTCATGATGTGCTCTGCATATAAGTTAAATAGGCAGGGCGACAGTATGCAGCCTTGCCGAACTCCTTTCTCAATTTTGAACCAATCCGTTGTTCCATGTCCAGTTCTCACTGTTGCTTCGTGACCGGAATATAGGTTTCTCAAGAGACAAATAAGATGGTCTGGTACTCCCATTTCTTTATGAACTTGCTACAATTTGTTGTGCTCCACACAATCAAAGGCTTTAGCATAGTCAATGAAGTAGAAGTAGACGTTTTTTCTGGAACTCCCTAGCTTTTTCCATGATCCAGCGTATGTTGGTAATTTGATCTCTAGTTCTTCTGCCTTTCCTGCCTGTACTTCTGGTGTACTAGCACTTTAACAGCATCATCTTTTAGGATTTTGAATCACTCAGCTGGAATACTGTCGCCTCCACTACCTTTGTTGTTGCCCAGATTTCCTAAGGCCCATTTGACTTCACATTCCAGGATGTCTGGCTCGAGGTCAGTGACCACCCCATCGTGGTTATCAGGGATGTTAAGCTCTTTCTTGTATAGTTCTTCTGTGTAATCTTGCCACCTCCTCTTAATCTCTTATGTCTCTGTTAGGTCCCTGTCATTTTGGTCCTTTATCATGTCCATCTTTGCATGAAACCTGCCCTTCATATCTCCAATTTTCTTAAAGAGATCTCTGGTCCTCCCTATTCTATTGTTTTCTTCTATTTCTTTGCACTGTTCATTGAAGAAGGCATTCTTACTTCTTCTAGCTATTCTCTGGAATTCTGCATCCAATTGGGTGTATCTTCTTTTTCTCGCTTGCTTTTCGCTTCCCTTCTTTCCTCAGCTATTTGTAAAGCTTGCTCAGACAGCCATTTTGCTTTCTTGCATTTCTTCTTCTTTGGGATGGTTTTAGTTGCTACCTCTTGTACAATGTTGCGAACCTCCGTCCATAGTTCTTCAGGCACTCTGTCTATCAGATCTAATTCCTTGAATCTATTTGTCCCCTCTACTGTATATTCATCAGGAATATGATTTATGTCATACCTGAGTGGCCTAGTGCTTTCCCCTACTTTCTTCAGTTTAAGCCTAAATTTTGCAACGAGAAGCTCATGATCTGAGCCACAGTCAGCTCCTGGTCCAGCTTTTACTGACTGTATAGAGCTTCTCCATCTTTGGCTGCAGAGCACATAGTCAATCTGATTTCTGTGTTGACCGTCTGGTGATGTCCATGTGTAGAGTCGTCTCTTGGGTTGTTGGAAAAGAGTGTTTGCTATGACCATCATATTCTCTTGACAAAATTCTACCAGCCTGTGCCCTGCTGCATTTTGTACGCCAAGGCCAAACTTGCCTGTTATTCCGGTTATCTTTTGGCTTCCTACTTTAGCATTCCAATCCCCCATGATGGTAAGGACATCATTTTTGGGTGTCAATTCTAGAAGGTGTTGTAGGCCTTCACAGAACTGGTCAACTTCAGCCTCTTCAGCACCAGTGGTTGGGGCATAGACTTGGGCTACTGTGATGCTGAATGGTTTGCCTTGGATTCAAACTGAGATCATTCTGTCATTTTGGAGATTGTATCCCAGTATTGCTTTTTCTACTCTTTTATTGACTATGATGGCTACTCCATTTCTTCTGAGGGATTCTTGCCCGCAGTAGTATACCTGATGGTCATCTGAATTAAATTCACCCATTCCTGTCCATTTCAGTTCACTGATTCCTAAGATGTCGATGTTCAGTCTTGCCATCTCTTGTTTGACCACGTCCAGCTTGCCTTGATTCATGGATCTTACATTCCAGTTTCCTGTGGAGTATAGATCTTTACAGCATCGGACTCTCCTTTCACCACCAGATACATCTGCAACTGAGTGTCCTTTCAGCTTTGACCAAGTCGCTTCATTCTTTCAGGCGCTACTAGTACTAGCCCTCTGCTCTTCCCCAGTAGCATATTGGACACCTTCCGACCTGAGGGGCTCATCTTGCGGCGTCATATCTTTCTGCCTTTTGGTATGGTCCATGGGGTTTTCATGGCAAGGATACTGGAGTGGGTTGCCATTTTCTTCTCCAGTGGATCACATTTTGTCAGAGCTCTCTGCTATGACCTGTCCATCTTGGGTGGCCCTGCACGGCAGAGCTCATAGCTTCATTGAGCTATGCAAGCCCCTTCGCCATGACAAGGCAGTGATCCACGAAGGGGAAACAATCAATAAGTAAATATAAATTATAATTCAATTCAATTAAAGTCCTCGTCCGCATTCAGAGCAGTGCCTCCACCAGCATGCCGTACTCTGCCCTTCCTCTACGGTTTATATCTGGAGGTGACTGTATCCAGTTGGTTCTGTCCGTGCCCCACACTTTGGTAATGCCCACTCCGTCTCTAAAGCCAGGCACTCCAGCTCCCCTACAGGCTTCCAGTGTCTGCACAGAAGCAAGTTGGCGCCCGAACAGAGTGCCACTCCAAGCGGACCCGGGGCTCCTCCTCAGGAGAGATGCTTGGCGAGCTGCCTGGAAAGACGAAGCTCAGAGAAACACCCGGGCAGTGGGGCAGTTCCCACCATGCTGGTGTCCTCCTCAGGCAACACATGTGGCCAATTCCTGAGGCAATCTGAAGAGGTCTGCTAGGATTCGTGGGGTTGCTTCAGAGACCTTAGGCTCCACGGGGCAACCTCCTGCCCCAGACCCACTTCACAAGTGAGGCTAAACTTTGAGCGAAGTTCTGGTTGCCCAGGCAGAAGGGGAAGATACAAAAAAAGCTGTCGAACAGGTTGAGCCCGCCTTCCCCAACCTGATGGCCTCCTGAAGTTTGGGGTGGCAATTCACATTGACCCCAGCAGTCAGGAGTGATGGGAACTGTAGTCCAGATTCCATCCTTGGAGGGTGTGCTCCAGAGCTGTAGCCAGCGACAGACCCTTCCAGGGACGGTGCATCCTGCTTTCATTACGAAAATGACAGAAAGCCTCTGGCCTTTGCACTTGTGGGGAGAGAGGAGAGCGGCTGGGAGGACTTTTCCTCCCAGTGGCAGTGGGGCGGGGGCAGCTCTGTTCCTGCCCTCTGGCCAAGGCCTGGGATCAGCGGCAACGTGCCTCTCCGTTCCCACGAGTTGTTAGGGCGGCTCACCCGCCGTGCTGCACACAAGGGCGCGTGCCTGCGGCCAGGCGTCCTCTGCTCCCATCGCCTTCCATTACCATACGGTGTGCACCGTGTGCCTGCTTACGTCTCCCTTTCGCGCTTATCCTGCACCTTCCAGAAACAGAAAGAGCCAGGGATGCTTCGTGGCTTCAGTCCCAGGTGATGCACATGCAAAATTAATCAAGAGAGAGCGAGAGAGAGAGTTTGGGCTGCTTCCAGCTCCGAGGGATTGCTGAGCTCATTTCAGTTCTCTGAGCCCCCGGGCTGCAATACCTTCTTGCACAAACAAACTGCAGGTGTTGGACGGAGCGGGTGGGGGAAGCGAAGGGCGTGGGAAGGCAGCGGGAGCTTGTCTGGCCCGTGATCAATAGCAGTAATATTGGATCTGATTAGGCACAGAATACTTAGTGTGGCACCCGCACCAGGCCCCCTCCCCTACTATGAAGGCGCTCCGTTGGCTTCCTTGGTAGGAAGGTGGGCACCCACCCAGTCAAGCTGGTCTAGGGAGAGGTGGCAAGGAGCAGCTCCGAGGGGAAGGGAGGAAGGAGACGGCTGCCCCGGCCCCAAGGAAGTTCAGAGTTAAGGGAAAGAACGGGGTGACACAGCTGTGGGCGTCTGGCCCTGAATGGGCCGTGGGCAAGAGGGACCACAAAGCCTCGCATGCCGTTACTGATTCGTTTATTCCTATCCCTTTTCTTCCATCGAGGGCTTGCCCAGACAGGCTTCTGTCCTCAGGCCAGCCACCAAAAAGGATCAAGACACAAGTGGGGGGGGGCTTTCAGGGAAGAGTGAGGGACAGCATGTTGGCAAAGGATGGGGACACTTCCCTTGAACCCAGGTTTGCCCTGAGTCTGTAGTGTGCTTTGCAGGCCGGTTCCTCTTTCCTGTGTTCCCTTTTGTGGTTTCTTCTGCATTCTTCTCTCAGGGCCAGTTTTCCCCAGAGCACTTCTGGAGGCGTTCCTGAGGGCTGGACTGGCGTTGCCGACACTGGAGCCCTGCAGGTGCCCTGGCATGCAGGATGTGGCAGGCTGAACACCTGGCCAGTCCAGGTGGAACTGGGCCAAGCCCTCTCTGGGAGAGACAGCACTGACCCAGAAGGGCAGTGGATTCGGACCAGCGGGGGGGCCTAGTGGGTAAAGGGGCCACTGTGGGCACTCCAGGGAAAATGACCGTGCCGAACTCGGATTCGTGATGCTAAAGAGAGTGAAAGTCAAGACTAGCCACGTGTGTGTCCTGCATTTTAAGAAAGCCATTTTTAATAAACTCAGAACAAGGATAAGAAAGTTTCAATGGCAAGTGATGCTAATGAGAAAAGAAATTCAAGATGGTGGGCAGCAGGGCCTGGGATTTTTACAAAAGGAAGCTCTCAAGGTACCGTTACAAACAATTCAAACAAGGGGAGTGGGGAAGGTAGAAGACAACAGAAGAATCCCTGGTGGCTTCCCAGAAAGGTTGGAGATGACCTGAAAATGCAAAATGGCACAGGGTGGAAGTGGGAGGAAGGCCAGGCTCAGAGGAAGCGCGCAGGCCGGGGCGCAGCGGATTGCGGGGACGGGGTCACCCAGGCCGCGGCCGGAGGAGCGGAAGCCAGCGCGGGATCCCGAGAGTGCCAAAATGCCTTCTTCGGCTACGTGCAAGTCAAGGGCACAGGGAAGACGAGGAGTTCGGCTGCTCGGGGGGAGGGGTGGCAAAATGCCAGCCAATGACAAGGAAAAGGCACGGGCACTCTGTTTGCTCCCCAGAGTTGGTCTTTGGCCTCCCTGGCAAAAGAGAGGCACACACTGCAGGGGCAGGGCTGGTGCTTGGCACTGATGGGTGAGGAAGCCCTTGTGGCTTTGAGCAAGCTCAAATATCCAGGCCCAGGCCATGAAGGAACAGGTGGAAGAACTCTCGGAACCACTGCTGATTGTGTCCGAGAAACACTGAGTGCTCAGTGGCTGGAGGAGGGCTAGCGCGTCCCTCTCTTCGAGATGGGCAAAAAGGAGGAACCTAGGAACGATGGACCAGTCGGCTGGACATCAGTCCCTGGGAAAATTCTGGAGCAGAGCATAAAGCAGTCGGCTGCAAACACCAGGAAAACCATGTAGTGATTCCTAGAAGACAACGTGAAGAAGAAATCCTGCCAGACTAAGCTGAACTAACGCGACCTCCCTTGTGCACTGTAGGAATGAGGCGAGCGTAATCTCTCTGGCCTTCAGCAAAGCCTCCGGCAAAGTGCCCCACGATCTCAAACTAGCTCAAAGCAGGTGAGACGGAACCACAGCTGGGTGGATCCACACACAGGTGGCTACAGAACTGGACTCAGAGTGCTCATCAAGGGCCAGTGAATGAGTGGAGCATGGCAGGGTTCAGTCCTGGGTAGGGATGTGTGAGGAATCCACCTGGGAGTGGGGATTTGTTGGAGTCTCTGGGTTCAGACCCGCAGATTGGAGTCTGCTTTCCAGCAGCCCCAAGTCAAGTTCTTCCGGCAGGGATGCTTCAGCTTGGGGTCCTGCATTGAGCAGGGTTGAATCCAGTGGACTTATTGGCCCCTTCCAGCTCTAATATTCCATGATTCTAGGAGCCTGGGATCTGCTGGGCAGCTTCTGATGCTCCTATGGAATGATCCCTGTGGTGGCAAAACACAGATGGGCACTGCCTGTGCCCAACACCCCCCTCCCCCAAAAAAGCCTTCTTTTAACAAAGCACCTGGCAATTTTTCCTCCTTGCGTGTACTTTGCAAGCCCCCAGCTTCTGTGCTAACATAAATTCGAGGGAGCTCCTGCCCCACTTTCCATTGTGAGGTTTGTGCCTCTTCGACCATCTTAGTCACTAATTAATGCCCCCCGGGTCTGCTGTGCATGGAGGGGAAGAGGAAGTGGGGTGCTTTGCCCAATCTGCAAGTCCGAGACGAGCAATCCCTGCCTGTGGAAAGGACGGGTGATGGCGGAAGCTTGGGTGCCTGGCTTTGATAACGAGGCTTGGGATCTTCTGAGTACCTGGCAGCATTAGGGGGCTATTATCTGACTCCTAAACTTTCCAACTCATTGAGAAGCATTCCAAAGTAGTGAGATCAAAGCATTTGGGGTAGAGGGGCTGAGAAGTTTTCTGGCAAGATGCCATTCAGTTAAGGCTGCCAGCAAGCGTCTTCTCCCTTCCTCATCAGGCAGCCTCCATATCCGTCATAATTTCTCTGCCCGCACACGGGCCTTCTCAGGTTGCATGTGTGCATTTAGCAGTGGAAGAAAAAAATAGATGATGAAGATGGTCTGCAGGTCTGGAGTGTCTGTAGACGTTCTGCCAAAGATCTGGCCAGTTGCTTCAATTCAAGAGGGAGAATTCAGCCCACCCATCCCTTCAGCTGCAGGGCCACAATCAAGCAGACGTTACACACCAGGATATCATACTGCTTCAAGCACACACAGTGGGAAACTCACATGGGAAATATTTTATATTGCTCGTATTGGAATTGTCTCCCTGCCCTGTCTGGAGCCACTCAGAATGGCTGCAACTGAAGAGCGGAGGAGCTCAGGGTACAGGATCCAGCATGCTGCTCCTGGGGTCCAGGTGGTCTCAGACCATTCTCCCAACCTTGGAATCATTTGGGAGTTTCCTGGCTTTTGTGGAGTTTTTCCTCATTCTGAAGGGAAGAACTTTGTGCAAGTTCAGTGCAAAGACAAATGTGTGGAACTGAGAAAAACCCAATGCAAAAATCCAGTTCTATGAGGAAGGGATGGAACGGAAGATTCCCAGCGGTCCCTGAAGCTCAGGGTGAATGTGAGCCACTCTGCCCATCCCCGGCTGCCTGGGCAAGCCCCCGGCTGCCGAGGAAGGCGAGGCGGCTGTGCTGGGCGGCAGGGGGAGCTTGTCCCAGTCCCTCGCCAGCGGCCCCTTTCCCGCCACACTGGCTTTAGCGGCACACCCAGATCCAAAGCCCTTCTCCCGCCTTCCTGAAGCAGCATGCATCCAGCGGGCCGGCCGGCCAGGGAGGCTGCGGCATGTCTCCAGCTGGGCGCTGGGGCGCGCCTTGCCCACCTCCCAAGCCATGTCAGCCCAAACCCCCAACCCATGAGAAATTCTCCACAACGTCTCCTCTGAATTCCTTTTTCTAATCCATTTGAATGGGCCAAGCAATATGTGGGAGAAAAGCTCAGCACAATGCCAAATCTGTTCCATCTCTGTGTCATGATATTCAAGCTTCCTTTCTTTAGTCAAGCACACATTGGTGGATCCAGAATTCCCCCCACCTCAGAAAAAGTGTAGAAAAAGTCCACCGCAGAATTTTCCCTGCTGCAGCACATTTTGCCTGTTTGTCTTAGCTCAGTGTGCAATCATGAGCAGAGCGGAAAACAACGCTGTTCAGCATGGCAGTGAAGAGAGGCCGAAGAGGCACAAAACACTGCTCTTTATGCTGTGATAAGTTGCACCAGATCTGCTTTACATTATTCCAGGACTCCAGATCCAGGGTTTAAAAGCTCCTCTCCCACCATATCTGGAGACCAGTTCGGACTGGGACCTGACGCCGACTCTGGAGGAACAGCAGGGGAGAACGTGGCTGTTAGGCACACATTTAAAGTCAGGCCTTTTCTGACCCCTGGGAGGCCAGGGCACCTCCCCTCCCCTTGCAGACAGCTCCACTCCTTCGCTTGCCCAAGGCAGCCACTGCCAGATGCAAGTTTTGCAGAATCGGTGAGCAGATGAAATTCCATCCCTCACTTGGATGTTCTGAGACGGACTGCCCTTGAGCAAGGGGAGCAGTGATGCTGCTCCCCTACCCAGCCTATCCGGACGGAGCGTGGCTGCTCCGGCCACCACCGCCTTAGCCAGTCATTTGCTCGCTTACGGCTGATTAAGAACAGGCGAGCCACTCACGCTCCCTGTGGGATTAACATCTGGGGCTATTCATCATGGCAGCCTTCATACGATGCCGTGCCACAATTTCTGACATGGAACGAAGCGCAGGATAAGCTAATGCATATGCAGACTTGGCAGATGAAATCAAGATGCGCCGGCTGTATTGATTTCATCTGCTGGCAGGCTGTATGCAGCCCCCCCCCCCCCCCCGCCAAGTCTCCCCTCCCTGCCTTTTCTGTCCTTCTGCATCCGAGCTGTTGACAAGCGGCATCTTCGTAGGTTGTTTTGCACAGGGGAAAGTTTCCAAATGCCCTGCAGAAGGCTTCCTCAGCCTAGTCCCTCCAAGATCCCAGTAAACTACATCTCCATCATCCCCAGCCAGAATGGTCATGCTGGCTAAGGGTTCTGGGAGTAGAAGTTCACAGCAAAATGCTGGTTTTGGAGGGCAACAAGTTGGTGGAAGGCTGCCAGTGCCACAACCGAGCACAGATGGCATGTTCGTAGGAAGAGAAACTCAGTTTCAGCCGTCTCATGTTGGAAGGGCAGCTTCTCCATTTGGGGGACATTGCAGCCATTTTTTTCTCCTCAGAAAAGAAACCAATGCAGAGCCTGCTGTTGCATATGGGCAAATATTTGCCACTGGAAAAAAGAGGCTGCATGAAATTGAAATAACATGAATGGGGAGAAAAACACCCACATTTAAATAGCTAACCAGTTGGGCACAGGCATCTTTCGCTATACTTTGCCTGGCAGAGATAACTGACCATGAATCTAAATATGATTACATGCTGTTTGGATGGAATCAGATTTTCTGTATTGCAATTTCTTGATTTATTGCATCTATGTCCCACCTTTTTCCTCCTTCCCCTTCCCCCTTCCCCTCCCCACCTATTTATTTATATCCCACCTTCAGAATCAAGGAGGGTTACAACATTAAAATGCATACCCTTAAAACATCCAAAAATATAAAAAAGTTAAAAATCTAACTCAATTAAATATTATCTAAATATTAAAATAGAACAGATACCCCAATCAAAGATACTAACCAACAATACAAAGAATAAAACAATCCCCGACAAATTCACAGACCATTCCCAAAAGTCTGCTGGAATAAAAAGCTTTCCACCTGCCTGGGTGTCAGCCCTGCGGCAGCCACCAAGCATGCCTGTGGGACCAAAGAAGGGCCTCCCCAGAGATCTCAGAGCCTGCACAGGCTCATATGGGAGAAGGTGGTCTGCCAAATAGCCTCATACGGGGCTTTATTATTTATTTCTGGCCATCACCAGCACGTTGAATTGTGCCCAGAAACAGACTGGGATCCAGTGGAGCTGTTCCTGCAGGGGATGCATGCCCCGTAGCCAGCCCTAGTCAGCAGCCTGGCAGCCGCCCCCCGAGCCAGCAGGAGTTTCTAAACATGCTTCAGCGAGTGTGTTACAGGCCCCCAGAAGGAATGTCACCGTGGCCCAGTCACGTGGCTCACGAGCGCAAGGGCACTGCAGGCCACTGCCAAGACCTGGGCATCCCGGCTCAGGGCTGAGTGTGGAAGTGTGACGAAGCTGCAGAGCTGCAAGTCTGGGGAAAGTGCAGCCCCTTCCAAAAGACCGGGAGCCCCTCTGCCTTCACGCAGGCCGTCACTGCCGACAGACCCCGGATCTCGACCCTCTGTCGCATCCAGGAATCCCTGGAGTGTGGGGGAGGGGAGGGAGGCGACCACACTCTAATATCTTGCCCCAGAATGAGTTTTGGACTAGCCCTGCAGTTCACTTTCAAAAAGTAAGGGCAGAAGCACACACTTTCCCTATTCAGAGTGCGTGCTTTCCAACTGAAATGAGCTGGGGGGAAACCAGGTTGAAAACAATAATGGGAGTGAGCCAAAATGAACTTTCCAGTGATTTTTTGGAGAATTTAGTCACACTTGACTAAACCAGCAACCCAGCAAGTTGCTGATTCTCCCTTCCGGAGGAAGAGCACAGCTGGAAACCACTGGAAGGTCTCCATGTCCGCTGTGAATCCCAGAATCCCCTTTTAGGGTCTCTTTCTCACACAGATGCTTCAGGCAGCCGATCCCCTCCAGGCTGCAGGGCTCTGTGCCCACTCAAGGGCAGGGAATCTTTTTGGGCCTGAGGGCACAGTAGATATTTGGGGAAAAAGGGTCCTCACCGTTGCAAATTGCTGCAAGGGGCATAGCCAACATAACATTATATCATCATCATCATCACCACCACCACCATCATCATCATCTATATACCGTCCATAGCCAAAGCACTCTGGGAGGTTTACAGCAAAGTATCAAAGCAATAACATACAATAAATAAAACATTGACAAGAATTAAAAATGGTTTAAAAGAGTATAAAATAATGTTAAAATACAGTAAAAAAGACCCAGCCAAGAATAAAAGAAAGGCACCTGGCTAATCGTGTCAGGACCCTGAATGACCAGGAGCTCCTTAAAGGCCTCCGCAAAGAAAGCTGTCCTAACGTGGTGCTGAAAAGATGGCCATTTGGCCCCAGGCCGGTTACTGCAGAGAGGTTGTTCCAAAGATGAGGGCCACCACAAAAAAGGCCCTTCCCCTGCTTGCCATGCTCCACGCCTCCAACTCGTACTGCACTCCCAAGCCATGGAGTGAAATGTTGGGAACACGCCCTCTACAATCTGGGTTTTGGTTTTGGTTGGGTTTTTTGCTTCCCTCTCTGCATTCTGTTCTCACCTGTCTCCTCCCAACCTGCTTTATGGCAGGAAAGTGAGGCCAGGACGCATATGTCCTGCTTCAAGTAGCTTCAGGTTAGGGTTAGGGGGATTGTTCTGTCAGTAGACAACAGTTCTGAGTTTGACTAGTAAACTGAATAGCATGAGAAAAGACCAAAGGTGTCGATTAAATGCATCAAATGTGGCATTAACAACTGAAGCATAAATGATTGTCAGCCTAAGAAATAATTTTAATTCCAGCAAATTGTGTCTACCTTTGAGAATACCTTAATTTTGTTCTATGTCAATACCAGGGGTTTTAAACATATGTCAGATATCAAGGGATAAAGGTAACATCTCTGTCTAGTACTAGTAAGAAAGAAAACGTTCATTATATTCAGTTATTTGTTTGTCTATTTATTTAAATATCTACACTGGCCAACCACTGAAGTTCTCTGATCTAGCTCTTGTTGATGAGTGCAGAATACAGTATTTGAACTCATTTAAAAAAATAAATTTCCTGTACAATTGTCAAAGGGCTTTTTAGCATCCAGTGAATCAATGGAATCAATGGGAAATAGTGTTGTGGCCAGCTGTATTCAAAGCTATCAAATCTACCAACAATCTAAGACTGGCACTCCCTGACCCTTTTTAATGAACCTTACCTGATAAAAACTGTAATATTTTATTTTAGTTTGTTATTTTATTATTTTATTTTATTAAACATATTTATCTACCATTCGATTAGCATAATGCACTCAAAACAGTTAACAACAATAATTAAAATATGCAAAATACAACAGTTTAAAAGATTCACCTGCAGTACTTGCAATACTGCAGACATGTTGCAATCCAGCAGCTGAAATTGCTGTTACTATTTTAAAGTCAACATTAATTAGTAAAATAGGTTGATGGGTGGTGCATCCAGCATAGTCCTTACCAGATGAGGCATCCTTGAGTGATGATGAGGAAGAAGTGGGTTCTGAACTGCAGCTCAGGGGCAATGCCGCTGGCGGGGGATGGGCTCGGAGAGGAGCTGCATCCCGCACTGCAAATCCCGCTGGTCAAGATGACCGACTCCTATTCGCACTGGCTATGATGTTGGTGATTTTCTCAGCACACAAAGGCATTGTGAGCTGATCCCTTCCCTCTTTTCCATCTGCTCGCCAAACTCAAGGTGACCTTTGGAAGTTCAGTTCTTTCACTGTAACTTACTGCACTAGCCTTCCAGTAAAGTTGAGGGAGAAGCACCTACCCATGCAAAGAGCCGAGTCCAAATTCAGCTTTCCCCCTCTGTCCCTCCTTTTCCGTAAATCTTCTGACCCTCAGGGTGATTCTGGCTACGTCAGGGCAAGAGAGTGGGAATTGGGCAGCTCATTTCTCCTGTTGCAACAAAAAGGGCTTCTATCAGCACAGAAACAGAGAAACAGAGCGAGTCAGAAGGGGTCTCCTGGGCCATCTAGTCTGACCTTCGGCACCAGCCGGCTCCGCTCACGACATGCCCACCATGTGGACGTCCAGCCTATCCTTGAACACCCTCACTGATGGGGCCTCAGCGACCTCTCGTGGAAGCCCATTCCACACCCTCAGGGTCCCAACTGTCAGGAAGTGCTTCCTGGCATCCAAAGGGAACCTTGGCTCCCTGAGATTTGCTCCATTGGAGCACGTCCTGCCTTCCTCTGCAGGGGAGAACAGGTAATGAGTAGCAAGAGGAAGGGGAGACAGTAGTGGGACCGCTAAAAAAGGAGAAAGGGGATCCAGTGAATGATGCGAGGGAACAGGCACAGATGCTAAATGACTATTTTGCCTCTGTGTTCTCCCCAAAGCAGGACGGGGGAGATCCGCATAGGAGATAAGATGAGGCCCGGGACTTAGGCGCACAGATTGGAGTCACCCTCCAAAAAGTCGAGGGCCTGCTCAGGGCATTGGACATTACAAAGGCGCCAGGCCCTGATGAGTTACACCTGAGAGTACTTAGAGACTTGGCAGGGATTCTCTCACGCCCGCTGGCCTCCATTTTTGAGGCCTCGTGGAGAACGGGCGAAGTTCCAGAGGACTGAAGGGTGGTGTCAGTGGGTCCAATCTTCAAAAATGGGAGTAGAAGGGACATGGGGAATTACAGACCAGTTAGCCTTATGTCCATTGTAGGAAAAACAATGGAAAGGCTCATAATAGAGGGAGACCTAGTGATGCTAGATAGGGAAAGGAGGCTGACAGCCACACAACACGGCTTCTGCAAAAACAGGTCCTGCCAGACAAACCTTGTGGAATTCTATGACAAGGTTTCGAGGTGGCTAGATGGAGGGGATGCAGTGGATGTGGTATACCTGGATTTCGGCAAGGCCTTTGACAAAGTGCCCCATGATATCCTGGTGGAGAAACTGAGGAGTTTTGGGATACACCAAAGCACTGTCTGGTGGATTAGGGCATGGTTGACTGACCGAAAGCAGAAGGTAACCATTAGCAGGGAATCATCGGGATGGCAGCCAGTGACAAGTGGGGTCCCCCAGGGCTCTGTCCTGGGGCCGATCCTGTTTAGTCTGTTCATTAACGACATGGAAGAAGGGGTGAACAGTCTGCTGATCAAATTCGCAGACAACACTAAAACTGGAGCAGTGGCCACAACTGAGGAGCAGGTACTCCAGATCCGAAAGGACCTGGACAGACTATGGAAGTGGGCAGGAGACAACAGGATGGCGTTCAATGTGGATAAGTGCAAGGTCTTGCACTTGGGGCATAGGAATAGCTGTCATAAGTACAGGTTAGGCTGGAGAGCAGCAATTGTGAAAGGGATCTTGGGGTGCTGGTTGACTGCAGGCTAAACATGAGTCAGCAGTGTGATGCGGTGGTCAAGAGGGCGAATGCCACCCTTGGATGCATAGCCAGAAGTGTGGCTTCTAGATCAAGAGAGGTATTACTACCACTCTATACGACTCTGGTGCTCCCGCAACTGGAGTACTGTGCTCAGTTTTGGGCCCCTCATTACAGGAAGGATATAGCCAGGTTGGAGTCAGTGCAGCGAAGGGCCACAAGGTTGGTGGCCGGTTTGCAGGGGATGCCGTATGAGGTGAGACTGAGGGAACCGGGTCTCTTCAGCCTGGAGGAGACTCAGAGGGGATCTGTTGGCAACATGCAGGTATGTGAGCGGGTGTCACACGGAGATGGGTAGAGACCTGTTCTCTCCTGCAGAGGAAGGCAGGACACACTCCTACAGAGCAAAGCTCAGGGAACCCAGGTTCCCTTTGGATGCCAGGAAGCACTTCCTGACAGTCAGGACCCCGAGGGTGTGGAATGGGCTTCCACAAGAGGTCGTTGAGGCCCCATCGGTGAGGGTGCTCAAAGATAGGCTGGACATGCACATGGTGGGCATGTCGTGAGCAGAGCCGGCTGGTGCAGGAGGTCAGACTAGATGGCCTGGGAGACCCCTTCTGACTCGCTCTGTTCCTCTGTTTCTATTGCTTCCTTACCGGTCAAGGACTGGGCCTTGAGCCTGTTCCTGATTCTCATGCTTAGCCCGAGAAAAGTCACTGGGAAGCTGGGAAGCTCTCCTGCCCTCCCCTCACTCCTCTGCCCCTCCTCGGGATCCGAGAAACCATCTGCAGTGTGCAAGAGGCGAAGCCCCTCTCTGCAACAGAGGCCAAAAGAATCTGCTGCTGGAAGGAGTCTCAATGGGAGAGGCTAATATGGTTGCAGGGGTGGGGAGCATGTCTTATTTCAGTGCTAAATTGTAAAATTCAGAGTAGAAATTAAAAAATTGCAGACTTATTTTGTATTTTTAATTGTGTTATTTCTTTGAGTTTTTTAGAAAAGCAGTCGAAAAGTTTTTAAATCAATCTGTAAATCCACTTTGGCAGGAGAAACTGAACTACCAAAATCTTGTGTTTGTGTTTGGGGTGGTGGAGGACGTGCAAGGGCTGTTGGATTTAGGCCTTTTATTTCTCTTATAAATAAAAAGGAGCTTGTATTTGGAGGAAAAACATTTCAGCATCAACAGCATCTTTCCTGGCTTGGCATGAGCCTAAAACGTCACATGTGCCAGACTGTTTATGGTTAATTAGCTGCTAATTTGACCAGCTTTTAAGAAAATTAGTCCAAAGTCATGAATGCTTTCATGTGAATTGATGCTCAGCTTTTAGATCTTGTGTTGCTGTTATTGAAAATGGAGAAATAAACCAGATTTATGAGACCTGGAAAGAAATACTTTTCCCAGAGTGAAAAGTGCATCTCAGATTTGGTGTAGGAGATCTCAGGGGAGGGTTTGGTGCTAAGGACCCAACAGCCAAATTGCAGCACTGGGAGGGGGGGCCGGGGGAGGGTCTTTTAAGGGTCGTTGCAGGGGGCAGCAGGGTTAAACCACTCCCCGTGCATTATGGACCGAACTCAAAATGCAACACACACACTATTACATCTTTAAAAACTCATACCAAGCAGTCATTAATGGTTTGAAATCCTAAAGAGAAGCAGTTCCCCAGCACATGTGTGGAAGGTGAATGGATAAGTTTCTACCAAGGAGTTCAGGGTACCCTCTCTCTCCATCAATCCGTCCATCCACCCATCCCTGCCTATCCCCCTTTCCTCCCCACCACAAAACCATGAGGTAGCTTAGGCGGAATGAGTGACCAAACCATCATCCCTTAGCAAGCTGTGTAGCCAAGCAGGACACAAGGCCTTCTTGGTCATGGCCAAGCATGGCAACCATCCCTTACGCTGGACCCAGAACCTAAGCCAGAGAAGAGACCAATGAAAAGGCAGCCCAGCAGCCCGTGGGGAGTTGGCAGACCACGCTGAAGATGCTGCAGTCCCCCGTGAATTAAGAAATGTGCATGTTTGGATATTCCAGGGTCCACTTCTTCTTTCCTGAGATCCCTTTTGCAACTGGGGGCACCATGCAAAAATGGCAGTCGCTACAATGATGGGTGGGTCCCCTCCACACCACTGGGACTGCGAAAGCCATGGGCTTTTCCTTCTTGTTTAGCCAATGACGCAGAAAAGTCGCACAGGTAATGCAACAACAATGAGGGGCCCAACTCTTGTCCTGATCGCTATTTTGCATCCAAAATATTGGTGGGATGCCTTTTTTACCACCGCCCTCATACTGCATTTTTGAGATGCAAATGTCACCTCGCCACGAATGCAGCAGAATGTGCGTTGTTGGCACAGTTTGGAGGCATCTTGGCTTCTGGGGGAAAATATCACACAACTGTTCCTTGGAAATGTTTGGCAATGACACTTTCACAAGCCACCAGATGTAACTGTATGATGCGTAGATCTGACCAAGACAAACGTACCTTGCAGTAAAAGAACAATAAATTACAGTTAGGGAATAATCTTTAGTCTCAAAGTGAAGATAAATGTATACACTTCCATGTGGTACCATTTTCATTGTTCTACCGTACTTTGTCGAGAAGCCAGGAGGCACCATGATCACCAGGCACCTCCCTCCCTTGCAGGCCTGTGTATAAATCTTCATTGTGAAATGTCTTGAAAACTTTAGCCACCCAGCACCTTTATCACCTGTTTTCTAATTCATCTAATCAAAATATGTAAGAATTAGCACATTTTATCTCAAAGGATGATAATTTCCCAAAATTTGTAGACCAGTGGTATCTGCAAAGTTCAGAAGGAACAAATGTCAGCTTCACAAATGAGGCTCAGAAGCGAACAGACTTGCCCGATGCAAAGCCTTCTCTGCCCTTTGGGCCTTCTGCACTGGGGGGGGGGGGTCCACACCCTCTTGGTGTGGGGAGCCGTGCCATGTGGCACTCCTCCTCAGGGTGGGCACCAGGGGGGTGTGGTGGGCGGCTGTGCAGGCCTGCACCCCAGCAAAGCCGCCATCTGCTTGCTCAGCCGCCTCTCGCTCGGCCAGTGGCGGCGGCTCCCTGTCTGCTGCACGACTGGAAGGAGATGGGATAGCACTTTTCAGGTGCCAGGACTTCTTTCTAATTATCCCATAGTGCAGGACATGGAATAACAAGGCCAAGCTGGAGAAACCGAATTCCAGCTGGACCTCAGGAAAACTTAGAGCAGGACAACAATTACCCGGGAGGTGCTGGGCTCTCCCACACTGGAGGCATTCAAGATGCGCCTGGCCGGCCCTCTGCTGGGGATGCTTGCGCTTGGAGTCCTGTACTGGGCAGAGGGTTGGGCTCCTGGCCCTTCCAACGCCACTACTCTGTGGTTCTGTGATTCCATGGATTGCTGTGAGACTTGCAGCAAAGACCAAAAGGGACAGGGAATTCTGAAGGGCATGCCAAATGACAACACACACTGAAGGGTTGCACATGGGTTGAGTGTGTGTGGTTGCTGAAATGTGGGTTGTTGTTCATCCACAGATTATTATCATAGTGTCTGAACCCAGTTCTGCTGGCAAGCAAGGATTTTTTTAAACTATAAACAACCCATGAAGAGGACCATAGTGTGCTGCTGGGTTTTGAACTGCGGCTTGCTTGCCATGGTTTCTCATCTCAGCTGGATTTAGACAACGTAACAACCCTGGTTATAACAACCACCCAGTGGCTTTCCCTCCCATGACAGGCAGATCGAATCCAATTGTTCCCTCCTGCCCTGGGAAGGCCAGGAAGTCTTGCTGCCCCTGAAAGCCCAGATGGGTGGAACAGAAACCCCCAGTTGAAAGTGCTCCTCTCCCCAACATCCCATCAGGCCAAATCCCACTCATTGATAGTTCTGAAAACTTTTGCAAGACAGCACAATTACATTCCAGCCCTTATTGAAATATTTGCTGGGGGATGAAAGGAAAAGTCGCAAAGACCAGTGGGGTGGAAACTTGAAATGAATGTTAACATGTAATTAGTCTGAACAATTTAGATCCTGGGGAGATGGATTTTCATTTTAGTCATCCTGTTTTACTGCTGACTGTGTTACATCACTCCCAGACATTTTAGTGCTGAGGGACTTTATACAGCACACACAAGCACACACGCACACCCAGGTCTCAAGTCTGGAAAGCATCCGGTTGGTTGGTGCCAGTCAGTGGTAGGAACAGATGCACCTTGGTTATTACGACGACTCCACAATGTGTGTGGGGGGACTGAGGGGTGAGGAATTCTTTTAATTGCAGTCGGTCCAAGAGGAATATTTTTTAATTAAGTGCAATCCAAAGCATGTAGTGATGCCATCAGAGATTATCAAAGCCGTTCTACTTGGTCTAATGCCCCACGGAGCACGAGAGATTCTTCCAAGCTGCTGCTGCGGAATTGGTGCTGAGGCAGTTAGGGCTTCTCACCAACCGGATTTCTTTACCAGATATTTTCAATGAAGTTTCTTCAAACAAAATGTGAACTTTGGATGTGAACACTGACCCCAGAATCTGGCACTTCGATCCCAGAATCTCGGCAAATCCTCAAGATTTGTTGCCAGCTCTTTAGAGGGGCAGAGCCTGCAAAATGCCACCCAGAAGGCCTCAGAAGTCAGATTTTGCCAAACTTCTTTCCAGATTATGTCAGCACAACAAAAGGAGTGCCGGTGGTCAGGCCAGCCCCTCTTGTACTGCACCTCATGTGTTCTGGATCTGGCCCCGAGACCCAAATGTCTTCAGGATGAATTCAATTCGGAGAAACAGGAGGGAAGCATCCATCTTCAACCAGATGTGAGGAGCTTGCCTAAAAGTCACTCCTCTATTGAAAGCCAGGCTTTTTGGGGGGAAAGAATACACCACAGAAGATTGCAGAGTTCCAAATGTTTCTGATAACACAGGGAGGTTGAAGAGCTAATTGCAGGTATGGATAACAATAAAGGAGGTAGAGAGCCTTTCTGGGAATATTATCCATCCTCACCAAGTGAGGGTCATCCAGAGAATTTGATTCTGCAATATTTGTCTTATTCTGACGCGGTTCGTGCCAAGAGCTGTTGGCTTTGAAGTTTTGTGTGTGTGTATGTTTTTTAATAGAGGGTAGAGGTTCTTTTGTTGCAAGATGAAACAGGATAAGACATGAAAACCGGAGAATGAACTGCAGTTAATCATTGTGGTTTTACAAGCAACAAATCATGAATTTCAATGGTGAAGTGGACAACTTAAAACAGTGTTTCAACAGAAAGAGAAAGAGCCTTTCTTCCGCCTTTGCAACATCCCTTAAGGTTGGCGAGCCCTTCCAGCTTCAACATGTTTGAGAAAGTGCAGCAGAAGCGCAAGCTGCACGGAGAAGAGGCACAGTAATCCGGCTCCTGTGAACTGAAGCGGCATGAATAGATCCAGGTGGGCCCAGGATAAAGGGAGGTGAAGACAGCCCGGCTCTAGCCGGGAGCCCCTCCAGCATCTGTGGCGGGGATGGAGCTGTAGGGCTGTTCCCTGCAGACTTTTGGGTCCGCTCCTCTGAATGCTCAGCTTCCCTTAAAACAAAAACAAAAGAAAGGAGCCATGGTGATATAGTTAAGTCGTGCTCATTTCAAGGAGAATGCTAGCAGAGAGGCCAAGCAACTGCGCTGTGTATCAGGAAGTGTGTGACCCTCGGTGAAGGCAGTGATGCCGGCCTACAGCAAGGGTCACTCCGAGGATGATCCTGAAGCAGGGTGAGTGGCTCTTCACAGCCTGCCCAGGGTGCTTCCGGAGAGGCCTAATCGCCCGCTCACCCCACCTCATTCACAGACTCTTGGCAGGGCTCCAGGGGACAACACCTTGCATTTGCAAACTCCTCTCAATGCTTCCTGAGGCCTCTCCTCTCTTTGTTCCCATGAGAAAGCATTCACAGGCTGTGGAACTGGGTGGGGGGCAACAGGGTGACATTCAGTGTGGATAAGTGCAAGGGGACACAGGAACTGGTGCCACATGTTGGCTAGAGAGCCACTTGTGAAAGGGATCTCGCGGTACTTGTTGATGGCAGCCTGAGCAGGAGCCAACAATGTGGTGCAGCAGTTAAGACGACAAACGCCACCCTTGGATGTCTAGCCAGAGGTGTGGCTTCCAGATCTATGGAGGTGTTGGTACCGTTCTACAGGACTCTGATGTGTGCTGCTTCCAGTTCCGGGCTCCATATTATAGGAGAGACACAGCTAGGTTTGCGCAGGTCACAAGAATGGTAGCCGGGCTGGGAGGGATAAGAGGAGAGATTGACGGAACGGGGTCTTTTCAGCCTGGAGAAGAGGAGACTCCGAGGGGATCTCTTAGTGACTTAGAGGGATGTGAGGGGATGTCATGTGAGGGAAAACCATGACCTGCTCTTCCCTCCAGTGGAGGGCAGAATGTGTTCCAGTGGGGCAAAGCTCAAGGAACCAGGCTTCAGGTTGGATGTCAGGAAGGACTTCCTGACGGTTAGGACCCCGAGGGTATGGAATGGGCTTCCAAAGGAGGTGGTGGAGGCCCCATCAGTGAGGGTGTTCAAGGAAAGACTGGACAACCACATGTTGGGGATTACATGAGGGAGCCAGCTGGAGTCGGGGGTCAGACTACATGGCCCAGGAGGCCTCACTGACTCAGTTTTTTCTATGCTTCTATGTTAACATCCCTATCTTGCTTTTCATCCCACCATGTTTCCATAACCCTCACCAGGCCATACCCACCTATTCCCAGGAGAGCCTCGAGCTCTTTCTGCTTGTTTCCCATGCTGCTAGCATTGATGTACATACATCACAGCTCTTTCCTGCGAACCCCATTCCCTGGCTCCCCTGACCTCCTTCTTCATCCCAGCCTCTGGGAAGAAGGGGAAGGTGGAGAGATGCCCAAGTCCTTTGGAACACTGAGGACCTTCTGTCTGGAAGCACCCTAACCCTCTGACTAAAAACAGATTTAACTCTTTAGTTGAAAGCAGGAAGCTTTGCAGAGAGAGAACTTGTATGGCTGAAAAATACCCTTTCAGAAGTTCCAGAGCAGCTGCCAGCCAGTAAAGACAATGCAAATCTCCAGGCTGGATGGAAAGGCACCTTCAGCTCAGGATGTTGTGAAGAAAGCTGTAAGCTGCTGTGGGTTCCCTGCAATTGCACAAAAGGTGCGATATAAATGAGTCAAACAAACTAAGACCTCCCTTAGGAAAAAAGAAAGAACGGCGAGCCCTACTTATGAGAAGCTTTTAGAGAGTTTTTCCCATTCTTGGAAATTCAGTGAAGTTGTCCCCCAGTTTCTCTGCCCAAAACCAGGGTGAGGAATCTTGGAAGGACATTTGAGCATAGTTTAGATCTAGGAGAAAATGTCCTTCCACCTTCTCATCTGCTGTTGTTTTGTACCGTGAAGTCAGCTCCGGCATATGGCAGCTCCATGAAGGAAAGCCCTCCAAAATGCCGGTCCACAACAGCCCTGCTCAGCTCGTGTAAGTGCAAGGCTGTGGCTTCCTTGATGGAAACAATCTGTCTCAGGTTTGGTCTCCTTCTTCCTCTGCCTTTGACTTTCCCTCACCTGACTGACTTCTCCAGTGAGTCTTGCCTTCTCATGATGTACCCAAAGTAGGGCAGCTTCAGGTTCAAGGCACTGACTGGAGTGGGGAGCAATCTACAAGGTGTTTCCGGGAGCGCAGCTGTGCACGAGAGAAGCACTGTGGCCCCAGCAGTCTCCATTACCTCCAGCTGCCCATTTTTTAGGGCCAGCATCCAGTAGATGATGCAGAGGCCTGCCATGGAAGACTTGCTGAAATTAGGAGCAGCAGATCAAGGAGTCCAAATGCTAGTAAAGTTCTCCTGAGCTGGACTTGCAGAGATACCTCCAAGGGGCTTGTGAAGGCTTATCTTGAAGGGGAGATGAACTTTTGTTGTTGTTGTTGTTGTTTGCTAGTAGTGTCTGACCCATCACAAGCCCATGGCAGCACTCCTCCAGGCCTTCCTGTCCTCCACCATCCCCCAGAGCCAATTAAGCTCACACTTAATGAGCTGACTCCATCCAGCCGCCTCATCCTCTGCCGTCCCCTTCTTCTTTTGCCATCTATTGTTCCCTGAATTAGGCTCTTCTCCAGGGAGTCCTTCCTTCTCATCAGGTGGCCAAAGTATTTGAGTTCCCTGGCTGTCTTGGGCTGCAAAAGACAGTCTGCATCATGAATGCTTCTCCTTGTGCCAAGCTGGCAGCATTTTGACAGCTCTGTTTAGCCAGCCTGCCTGGTCAGAGTTTAAAGCAGCAGCGGGCAGATATTGGAGGCCCAGGAGCCCTTTTGCTGTGGATCACAAGCTTCCAAGTATGGGATGCAGCTGCGAAAGGGACAAATGCTATCCTGGACTGCATTCATAGCAGCACCACTTCCAGATTCCATGAAGTGCTTGTTCCCCGCTACTCAGTACTGGCCGGGCCTCATCTGGAGTGCTGTGTCCAGTTCTGGGCACCACAGTTTAAGAAAGATGCAGGCAAACTGGAAAGGGTTCAGAGGATGACCCGGGACGGGAAGCAAAGCCCTGGGTGGGGAGATGGAAAGAAGTGGGCCTGTTTAGCCTCGAGAAGAGAAGGCCGAGGGCAGGTTGGCGGGCACTCTGCGATGCTGTCCCGAAGATGAAGGACACGTCTCTTCTCAGTCATCCCAGAGCGCAGGACGTGGAATAACCAATCAAGTTGCGGGAAATCAGGTTCCCCCCCCAGATATCAGGAAACACTTCCTGACTGTTCAGGCACTATGAGAATGGAACCCATGACCTGGGGAGGTGTTGGGCTCTCCCACACTGGAGGCATTCAAGATGCAGCCGGACAGACGCCTGAATGGGGTGGTTTAACTGAGAGTTGTGCCCTGAGCAGGGGGTTGGATCCGATGGCCCTCTGGCCCCTCCCAGCAATACTGTTCTATGATTCTATGATTTTTGCCCCTCAGACCTGCCCCCAAGGTGGCCACGCTGGGGAGAAATTGATGATAATGATGCTGCAACGTCATCATGATGCAGTAGCAGCAACACACCTGCTCCATGGTGCCGAGCACCTTTGGTCAGGATAGGCGCCACCTGACTGGAGCAGCCTACCCAGTCGCCCCGGCCAGCCTCCATGCTGCAGCCCCACTGCTCTGCTGCTCCCGCTTCGGGGCCGCGGGCTGCCCTGCGTCCGGCTCCTTGCGCAGACGCTCCTGTGCAGGGGGCCCTTCCGAGCGCCCCGCCCTGCCGCAGCCCCGCGGATTTTGTTTGCAATGTTCTGCTTTCTTCTTTCACTAGCTTGGCTTCTGACTTTTCATTGCTCCAAAATCTTCACACAGGAACAGGGAGCATTCTAGCCCTCCTGGCAGTAGAAACAAGCAAACAAAACACCCTTTTTTAAACAAATCAGGTTGCTGCAGGGGTGTCAGGCCACGTGCTGCTGATTCCCAGCCTGAAGGTGCAGCCCCCCCCCCCCGTGTAGGCGAGAGGGGGACCTGCCACTGGAAACAGATGGCACAGGCTGAGGGACCTGTGGATGCAGCCCGAAGAAGGCAACTTCATCTGTTTTAATTATATTTACCCAGCAAAAAAAAGGAGATTATTAGGATTAAGAGATGCTGTTGGGATCAGCAGCTAAGCGCTCACCTCAAGTCTTTAAATATGACTGATTAACAAATGCATTTTTGCTAACGGCTTGGAAAAGGCAGTTAAGGCTGCTCCCTGGAGCCCCCCCGCACCCCATCACAATATTTCCCTCTGGCAAAATATTATTTCCAACAGGTCGGGGCTAGTGGCAAACAATGCTAGTCATTACGTCCCTAATTAACATGCACCATGGGATGAAAACAAATGCTGGTGCCGGGATGCCTGGCAGGTGGTTTTTTCTCCGATTAAGCAAAAGTTTGCCAACTGGGCTGGCCGTGTGCTTCTGCCCATCAAGGGAGACCTTTGGGGTGTGCTTGTGCTTGGAATCAAGATAGATGGCGTTATTAGGTGAGGATGGGAGTGAATGAAGACTTTAATTTTATCCAGATGTTCTGAGGCTCCCCTCCCCTCACAGGTGTGTGCCCTGGAAGAGAGGGAGAAGCTCTGATGGGAAGAAGGCTTGCATTTAATCGCCTCATCTCTGCACATTAGCAAAACACCAACCATTTTGTTTCTTTGTTTGTTTAAAACTGGGGCAGTTGATGTTGCTTAAGGGGTGCCTTTAAACATCTTAAAATATGCAAACCGTAAATTGGACTAAACTGCCAACATGATTAGAAAGAGAGAGCCAGTTTGGTGCAGGGGTTAAAAGGAAAATCACATTTTTGTCTTCAGCAAGGCCTTCGTGCCACTCTCCCAGCAGGGCCAGTCGAAGCTGTCGCCTTGGGAGGCAGGTGCCCAGAGGTGGCAGCAAGTGCTGGGGAAGAGGTTGCTCTGGGCCTGGCGGGCTTGCTGCCTCAGATGTGGCAGAGGATGCTGTCCCGTTGCCAGGGCAGTGTGGCATTAAGAGGGGCCTGGAACCTGGAAGATCTGGGTCCTTGTCCCTGCTCAGCTGTTGAGCTCCCTGCCTGGCTTTGGGCCAGTCTCGGACTCTCACCACAACCTACCTCACAGGGGTGTTGTGAGGATAAGATGGAAAGGAGGAAGAAGAGAATGATGTAAGCCACCCGAGGTTCCTTGAAAGGAAGAAAGGCAGGATATAAATATAATCAGTCAACCAATCAATCATCATTCTTGCCATCTGTATGGCACCTTCAAATTATTTCACTTACATCAGTATTGGTAATCTTAGAACCAGCTTGTGAGATGGATTTATGTTATTATCCTAACAGTGAAAGCGGGGGAGGGGGGGCAGAGGCTGCTGCATCTTCCCTAAACCCACCTGATCACTGGTCCATAGAACATAAAAAGACAGAAACACAGTGCGTCAGAAGGGGTCTCCTGGGCCATCCAGTCTGACCCCTGGCTCTGCTCATGACATGTCTGCCATGTGGACGTCCAGCCTATCCTTGAACAGCCTCACCGATGGGGCCTCAACCACCTCGTGTGGAAGCCCATTCCATACCCTCGGGGTCCTAACTGTCAGGAAGTGCTTCTTGGCATCCACACTAAATCTTGGTTCCTTGAGCTGCACTCCATTGGAACACGTCCTGCCCTCCACTGCAGTGGGGGAAAGGACACGACCCACCTCTGGGTGGCACCCCCTCATGCACCTGCATGTCACCAACAGGTCCCCTCTGAGTCTCCTCCCCTCAAGGCTGAAGAGACCCGGTTCCCTCAGTCTCGCCTCATACGGCATCCCCTGCAAACCGGCCACCAACCTTGCGGCCCTACTCTGCACTGACTCTAACCTGGCTATATCCTTTCTGTAATGAGGGGCCCAAAACTGAGCACAATACTCCAGCGGGGGGCGCACCAGAGTCGTATAGAGTGGTAGTAATACCTCTCTTGATCTAGAAGCCACACTTCTGCCTATGCAACCAAGGGTGGCGTTCACCCTCTTGACCACTGCATCACACAGCTGACTCATGTTTAGCCTGCAGTCAACCGGCACCCCAAGGTCCCTTTCACAATTGCTGCTCTCCAGCCTAACCTGTACTTATGACAGCTATTCCTATGCCCCAAGTGCAAGACCTTGCACTTATCCACATTGAACGCCATCCTGTTGTCTCCTGCCCACTTCCATAGTCTGTCCAGATCCTTTTGGATCTGGTGAACCTGCTCCTCAGTTGTGGTCACTGCTCCAGTTTTAGTGTCGTCTGCAAATTTGATCAGCAGACTGTTCACCCCTTCTTCCATGTCATTAATGAAAATATTAAACAGGATCGGCCCCAGGACAGACCCCTGGGGGACCCAGTTTGTTACTGGCCGCCATCCCGATGATTCCCCGCTAATGGTTACCTTCTGCTTTTGGTCAGTCAGTCATTCCCTAATCCACCTGACAGTGCTTTGGTGTATCCCAAAACTCCTCAGTTTCTCCACCAGGATATCATGGGGCACTTTGTCAAAGGCCTTGCAGAAATCCAGGAAAACCACGTCCACTGCATCCCCTCCATCTAGCCACCTCGAAACCTTGTCATAGAGTTCCATAAGGTTTGGCTGGCAGGACCTGTTTTTGTGGAAGCCGTGTTGTGTGGCTGTCAGCCTCCCTTCCCTATCTAGCATCACTAGATCTCTCGCTATTATGAGCCTTTCCATTGTTTTTCCTACAATGGATGTAAGGCTAACAGTTCTATAATTCCCCATGTCCCTTCTACTACCCTTTTTGAAAATTGGGACCACTGATGCCACCCTCCAGTCCTCTGGAACTTCACCCGTTCTCCATGAGGCCCCAAAAATGGAGGCCAGCGGGCGTGAGAGAACCCCTGCCAATTCTCTAAGTACTCCCGGGTGTAACCGTCAGGGCCTGGTGCCTTTGTAACGTCCAATGCCCTGAGGAGCCCCTCGACTTCAAGGGGGGGGGGTCTCTCTAATCTGTGCCCCTAAGTCCCCAGCCTCATCTAATCTCCTATGCAGATCTCCCCCAACCTGCTTTGGGGAGAACACAGAGGCAAAATAGTCATTTAGCAAAAAACCCTCCCTCAATAGCTTCTAGGAAGCGACGTGGCCTGGCTGTCACCGCCGAGTGAGTCTCCCAGGTAATATCCGGGAGATTGAAATCTCCCATAATTACTGTGTCTCTCCCCCGAGATATCCTTAGAATCTAGTCTGTCAGGACATCATCCAGGGTCTCAAGTTGACCTGGAGGGCGATAACATACCCCCACTGTCAGGTCTCTTTCCCTGTCAAAACCCCTAAGTTTCACCCAGACTGCCTCTACCGAATCCCCATCTGTGCTGCATCCTATCTCACTGCATCCTGTCCCTTCCCTGACGTATAAAGCCACGCCCCCACCCCTCTTTCCCTTCCTGTCCTTTCTAAAAAGGTGATACCCTTCTATGTTCACATTCCAGACTTGCCTTTCATCCTACCAAGTTTCGGTGATTCCCACCAAGTCATACCCACCTATTCCCAGGAGCGCTTCAAGCTCTTCCTGCTTATGACCCATGCTCCTAGCATTGGTGTACATGCACCTCAGCTCCTTCCCACTGCTTCCTTTCCTTGGAGTTCCCAGCCTCCTCCTTCCTCCCTTCCTCCCTGATACCTGGCCCCTCTCTGAAGGAGTCCTGTCAGTCCCTGCAGTACCTCTAAAACCCTGCTCCCAGAGCCCTGATCCTCCCCACACGCTTGACCAGTGCAGACACGTTTCTGGGGGGGCCTGACCCCCCCCCCGGCTCAGTTTAAAGTCTTCCGGACGAAGCTCGTTACAGCATCTCCAAAGGACCTTTTCCCTATCCTCGTGAGGTGCAACCCATCCCTTGCCAGAAGTCCATTGGCAAGAAACCGGGTTCCATGGTCAAGGAACCTGAAGCATTCCTTCTGGCACCACACCCCAAGCCAGTCTTTCACCTCGGAGGCCCTCCTGTCCCTTCCTGGCCCAAATCCCCGGATAGGTGAGATTGACGAGAAGGCCACTTGGGCCTTCAGCTCCCTGAGTTTCTTCCCCAAGGCCTCGAAGTCCCTGGTGGTCCCAACCACACCCTGCCTGGCCACATCGTTTGTGCCCACATGGATCACCAGGACCGGCTGGCGACCCCCGGAGCGAACAAGACGCCCCACTCTGTCCTTCATATGCCGGATGCGTGCGCCCGGCAGGCAGCAAACCTCCCTTGTCCCCAGGTTGGGGCGGCACACCGCCGGCTCAGTGCCCCTCAGCAGGGAGTCCCTGACAACAGTCACCCGGCGCCGTACCTTCCCGGTGCTGATGGGCAGCGGTGCCCTGGCCCTCGCCTCTCCTGCAGCGGCCCCCTTGCCGCCTGACGTCTCAGGCTGGGGGTCCTGCTGGTCCCCCGAGGCCTCATCAGCCCCAGCCTCCCCAAGCGGAGAGAGCCTGTTTCCCAGCTCCAGTTTGGTGCCAGGAGAGGGAGGAGGCCGTGCTGGCCTCCCCCTCCTGTGGGTGACATGCCTCCATGTCTCCGCAGCTCCTCCTCCCGTGGCCTCTCCCTCTACCCTCTGTCCAGAGGGGGGCTGCTCCGGGGGGGGGGGCCTGGAGAGCTCTCTCGGCCCTCAGGCCCCTCACCTCCTCCTCTAGCAGGGTCACCAGCTTGCACCGAGGGCAAGTGTATCCCTGCCTCTCCTGGGGGAGAAGGGCGAACATGTCACAGCTCTCGCAGCGGACGGCAACACCCGTGACTCCCGCCAAGGCCACCTCCTGGCCTGCCATCGGGATCCCTTCCGAGACCCGACCTTGGTCCCCCGCCTTGTTTGTCCTGCAGTTCCTCTCACTCGCCCAGTTCTCCCAGACAAAAACCCACTCGCACACACACACAAGGATAACATACACTTAAATTTATAAAATAAACTTAAATTTAAATTGGAGGAAAAACAAAGCAAAGCACAGCACAGCACCAAAAAAAAAAAAAAAACAAAGAAAGAAAGAAAGCTCCTGCCTTGCCTTCGCCCGTCCCCTGGCCACTCAGCCCTCTCCGCCAGCCTGTGCCTCTGCTGCTCTGCCGCTCTGCCAAGAGGCCAGAGCCAAAAGGGCTGGCAGTGGCTGAGCGTGGCCTTATCAGCCCCTCCGGCCGGTGGCCCCCCCCCGCTCCCTCCTGGCCCCTCCCGCCTCTCTGGCCCTGCCCCCTTCCTCTCCGCTGCTCCTGGCCCTGCTCCCCTGCCCAGCTCCTGCCTTGCCTTCGCCAGTCCCCTGGCCACTCAGCCCTCTCCCCCAGCCTCTGCCTCTGCTGCTCTGCTGCTCTAGAGCTCCAGGTGTCAGCAGCAGGGCTTTGGTGACTGGAGCACCAGTGCTGTTTCCTCGCCTGTACAGGGAGCGATCCGATTTCAATCATCCATTGTTTTGTTGCTACTTCTTTTATTCTATTTTATGGTGCATCACATGGGGAGGAGAGTTACTCTAAAAGGTTGCATCTCGCCCTTTTAAACAGATGGGTGGGTGGATGGGGAGAGAGCTTGTTTTGGTTATACTGGTGGATCACTTCAGATCTTTCTGCTGACCTTCTCAATATGCCCACCCCTGCGCACTGTGGGTGGCCAGGCCTCAGCGGAAGTGCCGCCACTGCTGCGTCTGAGCATAAAGCTCCCCAGGAACAAGCGCAGAAAGAAGTTGTTCTGCGAGTTTCAGCAAAAGACAGCTCTGTGCAATACAGATCGGCTGGAGCACAAGGTGACAATTGGCACATTTTTTCATCTGCTTTAAAATGGACCGTGCTGTGCACTGTGGTGTGTGTTTGTGTGGACCAGGCCAGCCAAAGCATGGCGGGAGGCACAGGACAGGCAGAGGGAGCCAACCATCATCTGCCAAATGCATTGCGCAGGCAGGGATGGGGCAAGAGGGTCGGATGGTTCCTGCCATGTGGCGCCCGCCCACCACCACCATCACAAAGCCTGCTTTGAAGGGGAATATCACTATTATTACGCATTTCATGTCTCTGTTGCACCAGAGTGGCAGCACTCTGGGTGGCTCACTGCAATTCTACGCACTCGGCAAAATAAGCCACGATGGGTAGTGCTCCTCACTGGCTGCGCAGGAACGCAGCATTGCGACCCCACAGGGCATCTGGGGTTTGGCACAGAGAAATCCAGTGCCTTTCCACCTCCTGACGCGACACAGGCCACAGTCCTCTGCTGGTTATCTTCACCAGCTGCACCGTGATGAACAGGGATGCTTGTACAGATCCTCCATTCCCTTCGGGGGGGGGGGGGGGGGCACATGGGGGGGTTCCCCCCCCAGCCCCGCGCCGGGCCCTTCCCCCTTGGCCCGCTCCCCCCCGAAGGGGGTGCTTAACCGGGCTCCGGGGAAAAGGCTGGTGGGGGTGAGATGGGGGGGGGGGGTGTCAGCCCCCGTACTTCCTCCAGGAGCTCAGGAAAGCCTCCACAGGATCTCCCCACTTACTCTCGCACCACGCACCTGTGAAGTACAGCTTGGGTCCTGATCCCTGAAGGAGCGCCTCCTTCCCAATGGGCCGGCCTGCCTGCCCTCGGGATCAGAGGCAGAGGCCCTTCTCCGGAAGCCCTCTTTGAAGGAAATCAGGAGGGTGGCTACCCGGAGAAGGGCCTTTTCAGCGATGGCACCCCGACTTTGGAACATGCTCTCCAGGGAGGTCTGCCTGGCACTGTTGCTTTATTCTTTTCACCATCAGGCGAAAATCTTTTGATTTTCCCAGCACAGTAACATTTAATTGGTTTTATCTTTGGTTTTTATCATTAATGGTCAGATGCAGTGTGCTGTTTGTTGTTATGTTGTTGGTTGGTTGGTTTTTGTAAGCCATCCAGCGATTCTGGTATTGGGTGGCATACAAAAACTTTAAACAAACCCACAAACAAATGAACAGAGAAGTAGTTTGGCCTGAGAGGGAGAGGCTGGCTGGGTGAGCAGCAGGGCTGGGCTGGGATTTGGGCTCCAGCGCCCGGTCCGAGTCCCCTGGCAAGGCCGCCCGGCCAGGGTCTGCTCCGGGGTCCAGCTCAGAGTGAGGCGAGGGCCGGCTCGCGGCTCCCACTTCTGCCGCCAGGAAAGAGGAATGCGGGGGCGCGGGGTGCCCCTCCAGAGGGGGGGTATTTCGCAGGGGCCAGATGTTTCTGATCTGCCCCCTTTGCTCTTAAAGTGCTTGCGGTCCCCGAGCCCTGCGGGGAGTGTCTCCAGACTCAGCCACCGGTGAGAGGATGAAATATCACCAGCCCCGTCCAGGCGGACTTTTATGATGTTTCTCCGACGTCTTGTGACAGCTAGGAACAAATCTGTAAGACGAGGCCGGGTGGAAATCAGAGAGGAAGAAGGCCCGAGACAGGAAAACAGAGGATGCCACCGCGCTCCTTCCTGATGGGAAGATGGAGCTGGTGAATGGCCAGGAGCGAGCTTTATCCAATGGCACATGTGGAGATGGAGGACTTCCTCCCATGCAGGATCTGGCATCTTTGTCCAGTTTGGGGGAAATACATAGGCTGAAAAATTGGGTGACCTGGGAGCACATGCCTGCTCCCTTGGCAATGGCAGTGCTCCCCCCGGGGGGCCTCTGCCCCGCCCCCTCCAAACAAGCAATCTCCTGTCTGAGAGAGATGTTATCATATCCAGCATTATGCTGGAAGGGTCTCGGGGCAGATGCCCGTCCCAGCTGGTGACGCTTGGGAGAGATGTTCACGTCGGTTCGTTTTGTGTCCTGCTTCTGCAGTTCTGCAGGACACAAAAGCAGGACACCCCATCTACTTCTGAAGTGTACACACTCTCACATGCACACGCTGCAGACACGCACTCCCATTGCAGGGCCTACATGAGGGTTGTGGAATTGGAGACGGGGTCCTGTGGGTGCAGCTTGACGTTAACATTACCAAGGCCCCAGGCCTCCTTCGTGCAAAGCTAAGCCTGAGAACATCCCTCGGCAGGCCCAGGCACTTCCAGCTTCTTGCCCTTCCTCAAAAGCAGAAGGAGATGCAACGTGCCACAAGCGCACTGCCTCTTGGCTTGCAAAATATGGCTTCCCTTCAGGCTGTTCGTAAGTTAAACCAAGAATTCTCTCCTGCACCAGCCCACCTTTGTTGGCAGTCCCTCATTTCTGAACAGGACCCGAAAGCCCTCCCTGCTGGGCACCCGCTGAACAGCTCCTTCAAAATAAATCATTATTCATTTCCTTCGTGACACCGGCAAACTGTTCCCCGTGCCAGGCCGGCGCTGGGCAAGTCCTGGCGATGCTGGGCTGGAGGTGCATCTGCTGAGTGACAATTCTCATTCAAGAGAGTTTGCAGAGCACCTGGAGACACAGAGCAGAAGTTGGCCAGGAAAGCAGGTGAAGAGTGAAGGAGGGCACTTTGATCTTTCCCACAGGTGCACTGAAAGGAGGAAGGAAGAAGGTGGGACCTAGGGAGAGCAACCGCCAGAGCTGCTCCCGAGGCACATGCTAAGCTGAAGCCTCGTGTCCTTCCTCTTATGCCCCGCCTGACAGCTGCACCTCCGTGCTGAGGAGCCCCCTCGGCACTCGCCGGGCACGGCCGTGGGCAGCTTTCTGAGCGGAGGCGACCCTGCACCTCACGCAGAGCTGCAGGACGCGGCTTCCCACGAACATGGGTAGCTCCACCGATGGCCGGCCCCCGGCAGAACGACGCGGGCACGTTGGACACAGAGACCCGGCAGGATCGCCGTCATCTTGGCCAAGGCACGCTGGGAAGAGGCGTCACTGGAACGGGGACTCAAGCTGAGCTGCAACAGAGTCCCTCCTGCAGCTTGATCGTCAGCTGGCAGGAGCCCTCCAGGCTTTCAGCCACATATCACAGGAGTGGGGAACCGGGGGCCGGGCCGGGTCCAGCCCGCCTGGGCTCCTCCCATTTGCTAGGCACAGCCCTTTGGCCCAAGCACTGATGGTCTGCTAGTTCCCTGCACTTCGCAGTTTTTTCCCATTCACAAAGCAGAATCCCCCTTTGAAGGCTGACTTACTGGCAGCGAGTGCCTTGAGCTATAGCATGCTGGGGGGGGGGGGGAATGGGTTGTGAGTATTTTGGCACCACTGTTTTGCCACCATTGGAATGCAGCCACCAAACGTGGCCCCGTGTGAGAACCCAGCCCTTGAACGCAGCAGCCCACCTGCGCACGCTGCCTGCAGCTCGCTTGCCGTTCCACAGTGGAGCTGTGGCCAGTTGTGCCACAGGGAAGAAGGGCTCCAGGTGCAGCCCAGTGACCGGACCCACTCCAAGCGGCCACCGCATAGTGCCACACGCTTCCTGTCCCCCGTCCCGTGAGGCGCTCCAGCAGAGCACCCTGGCCGGGGGCTGCCGCTTCCTCCAGGGAAGGGGCTGCCACAGGTGTGTGGTACCTTCACAGTATCTCCTTTGCTTAGAAACACACACACAGGGCTCAGCATGCACACTTGGAGCAGGCAGCAGAACCAGAGCACCCTCTGCTCCAGGCTCTCATCACCTCTGTGGGACTCATCGCACAATCGGACCTGCACGAATGTGGCTCCCGTGTATGTCTGGGGCTATGCAAACAGCAGCAAAAGGCAGGGATCCTGGCCCAGGTGAGCCTGAATTTCTGAGAATCCAACCCATGGATGCCACAGTGGACCAGCTTTGGGTAGGGCTTGAGGACAATCATTTTATGCAAAATTAATCAAAGAGGTACAGGCTAAGCATGCAAATGCCTGTTTTTCAGGAATCTGTGCATTTCCTTTTGCATGGATTTGCACCCTGTTTGATTCTGTCCGTAAGTGGACAACAGAAGGGATGCCACCTGACAGTCCGTGGAAAGTAGACAGCATGGCTTTCACAGAGCCTGCGCAGGCCCTGCTGTGGGAGACCCTGAGCTGCGTCAGGTGGTTAGGACTGCAGCCCACCCCCTGCCTCTCTGTTGGCACTGGCTTCTTCTCCAGTCTAGCCTGCCTCACAGGGATGCTGGTGTGAGGATAAACTGGAGTGATATGAGCTGCCTCAGGGCCCTTGCAAGAGGAAGAAAGGCTGGGTAGAAATGCCATGTTATCATCATCAACACTAATATGTGTTGCAAGGAAACCTTGGTGCAATCAGGCACACGGAAGCCCCTTTTTCAAGCGGGCGCCCTCCACGGCGCGGCTGACCACTGCAGTTCCCCAGCCCTGGCCATGCTGGCTGGGAACCATCAGCCTTGCGGCCTGGAGCACCTGGAGGATTGCAGAGCACCAGGGTTGCAGAAGCCTGGGCTTGGCTGCCCACCCAAATGTTTTCAAATGCGAAAGACAGCAATTTGCCGTGGCCCATAGACAGGGCCTTTTCCTGGGAAAGCCATGCTGTGCTTGGCCATTTTATGGGGGCTGGCTGGAGTATATCTTCTGATTCACCCAGTTCTCCTTATTTCTCTTCTTGTCTCTCCTGCAGGCAGCGTTCTTCCTCTTATCGCTTGTGATGCGTCTGGGAACCCCTCCCTGTGCTTTGCCATTAAAGCTCATTTGCTTTAATGATTACAGTGATGATCTCTCCGAGTTAATGACAACTTTTGTTGCTGTTGCTTAGCCAGGTCAAAGAGATTTGGCATCATCATGGTTAATTAAAGGAGATGGAAGACGGCAATCAAATCATGCGAAAATAATTCTGACAATTTGGAACGGCATCCATTTTTACCTTGGTAGCTGCAGGACGGCCTCCCTTAGTTCCCAGGGGCGGGAGGGACGGCTGGCTGGGGTGCGGCGCATGTGCTCTGACCCATGTTCATGTGGGAGAGAAAACCAGCCATTCTGGCAGAGAAGGGGGGCCGAGCCAGCGCAAAACGGTCCCCCGTGAGCTTTGTGCCGGGCACATTCGCTCGCTGCAAGGGGACTGCGAGGGCGACGTGCATGCAAATCAGCTCAGGAAGGAGGGGTGTACAATGGGGAGGGCGCTCGCTGTGTCTCTGGATGTCCAGTGCTCCTTTCCCGCAACAGTCTCCACAGCCGCGCAGCAACTGCGTCTCGGCAAGGCGGGCACTTAGCTCACTCTACTGTTCCAGACACAGAGGGGCAGCAGAGTTACAGCGGTTCCCTCCTCTAGCCTGGCCTTCTCTGCCCTTTTCAGGGTAATGTTGACGCATGTCCGCAGGAAAGGCTCCCGGAACGGCTTGCGAAAACTGATAGCAAGCAGCAATCTGGGCTCGCAATCTAGCAAAGGTCGAGCCAGTCCACAGGCTCTGAAAGATGTGGCACAAAAGGAAAGCGGACTGGGGGGGATGAGGAAACAAGCAAAACAGCCCCCTTGCAGCTTTCCTCTTCCATGAGTTGACCACGACTCTAAGAGAGGGAGGGTTTGTCCGTGGGCTTTTGGCAGTGCCCGGCAGTGCCTGCCCTCGAAGCTGCTCTGCCACACAGCAGCCCTTGCTGCTGGACTGGCCGCCAACCATGGCAGGACAGCAGGACCGCTTGTGTCAAGCACGGCAGGAAGACAGAGCACTGCGGCCTCTGGGGGGGCAGGAATGAAGGGCAAGCAGAGCCCCATCTCCCCTCAGCCCTCCTCTGCTGTCCAGGCTCACAGTGAGCTTTGTTCCCTGCACATAAATCCCGATGCATTCTTGAACATGTTTCAAGGGCACGGATTTTTGTGTGCATGCAACCCGTTGATGAAAACGTACCTATGTCCATTTTAGACACACTGTTCTCTTCGTGCAGTTTCCAGAGGTTGGCATGATGCCCAATATATGCAGGGCTCACAGAATGCACTGCCAGGTCAGAAATGAAGGAATTTCCGGTGACCGACTGGGTTCAGGTCTGTGTACAGTTCCAGGAGGATAGAAATCAGGTAAATCTGGGGTGAGGAGGAGGAAGCCTCAGCACAGCAAATTTCTCATCTGCCCCATCAAGGATAAAATGTTTAGCAAACGAAGACTCCCCTCTTGTGGAGTCTTTTAAAAAAACATTTTCATGTCTAAAAATCATTGCAGGGCTTGACTTCATGGTCTCGTCTGGAGCAATTCCAGGCCAGGCTTTTATTTTAGACAAGCTTGGTCTTGTTCGCTCGCCTTTTAGATAGTGGGTGGAAGAAATGGGACCAGGCGGGGATTCCTCAGAGGTGGGGGACCCTTGTTGCTGCTTTCCCTTCTTCTAAGACTCCTCCTGTTTTCTGCCTGATTAATTGCATCCTCTTTCAAGGTAGCTAATGGGGTTGACTTCCTAATTAGCTATTTCAAGTTGCCCAGTGTGCCTGCATGCACAAACATTTATTTAATTCTGGGGCTCTGAAGACAGAAAGAACCACAGAGTTTTTAAGTGGGTAGAAGTTGACATGACTCCCCACTCCACATTTTTAGTTTTAATTTTTTAAAGCATGGCCAAAGGCAAAGTCATGCTGTATAAGCTCCTTGAGCATCTCATTTTGGGAGGAAGGAACAACCTTTGGAAAGGATTCAGAAAGATGAACAGGAGGGAGGTAATGGCTGTGGTGTGGACAGAAGGCCGCCACATCTGCATGGGGGGCAGGCAATCCGGAGCACGGATGCTTTGCTGACATGCTGGTGGCAGCAGAAAACCGAACAGCGACAGAGACACATCCTCTGTCTGGAAGCCCTTTGGTAGTTTTCCCAGATGAGACACTGCACTGGAAGGAAACTGGAAGGACTGAGATCACGTGTTGTCCAATGTGCAACGACTCAGAATCAAGCTGGATATCAGGAAGAGCTTCCTCACTGTCAGAGCAATACGGCAGTGGAACCAGCTGCCTGGCGAGGTGGTGGCTCTCCCACAGTGGAGGCATTCAGAAAGAACCTGGGCAGCCCTCTGAGTGGGGTGGTGTGGCTTGGTGTCCTGCAACGGGAGGAGAAGGCTGGACCCGATGGCCATCCTGTTCCCTTCCCACAATACTATTCTTTGATTCTTTGTTGCAGGATGCTGCATGGTACTGAGCCAGCTAACCAACCCTGCACTTGGCCTCAGGAAGGCCAGCATGTGTGGAGTGTGAAGGAAAATGCTGCTCTTGATGTTGGCTCAAAACATCGCTGAAGAATTTTCAGACCAAGGGCTGCATAACCTCGAGGTGCCTCTGTGGGGTAGCGGGATAGAACACCCGAGTGAAACGTGTGCTCTGTATTCCACCACCTTCTCCCTGCTCTCAAAGAACTCACTGGAAGAGAAGCAGCAGCAAAGTTGAGGGTCAGCGTTTGGCCGATGACTCATGCACAGTCACGAGCAGGGACTGACAAGCCTGCGAGGAATGTCTTGTGGGGCGACTTCCATTCCATTCTTCGGGGCACCGCCCAGGGCTGGAGTCAGGCGAACAGGCCTCAGACCTACCGGCTCCCTCTGGATGCCCTGAGAACGGCCAGAGCCATCCAGAGCCATCCAGCCGAGGCTCGGCAGGGAGACGGGACTCGGAGCGAGGGCGGGCCACCGCTCACCTGCGTGCGGCACCTGTGCACAGTGCTGTCACACGGACTTTGTGGCATGCTCGTTCCGTGTGCGGGAGCAACGGGCATGCTTCCTGTAGGGCCGTGTCCACCCCAGCCTGGTGCCTTCCAGGTGTTCTGGGCTTCAGCTTTCCCCCGCCCTGGCCACTTTCTCCCCCCTTTGCAAGGAATGCAGGGCAGCCTCCACCCTCCCTCCTTGTCACGGGGCAATTATACTCCCTTCCTGTTGTGCAAACCCTAAGCTATTTGTGAGAAAGAAGCCACAACCAGGCAACAAGCCCCTCACACAGTTTACCAGGATTTCCTGAGGAATCAGAAGCCCAGCCATGGTCAAACCCATGGGGAATATCAGAGATATTCAAACCTTCAAAAGGCAGCCTCAGAGAGAAGTTCACAAACCAGTAGCACAGAGGTCCGAGCACATATCACAATCAGGGTGCATGGTGCAAGAAGGAAACCACCACGAGCATCATCAGCCCTCCAGATGTAAGCAAGAGCTGGCACAGCTGGAGCACACGCACCCCTGCAGGACGTCGCAGAGGTCTGCCAGGCACCCTCTGCAAGAGGCAAGCCCAGCTCTCCCGCACGCCTACGCAACAAGTTGGGCACTCCCTCACTTGGCCGCCACCCCGCCATGGATCTCAAGGGCCCAGCACAGCCCCCTGCTCCTCCCGTGCAGGCGTCACGCCGGGGTCCCGGTCCGGTGTGCTCCGTGTCAGGGTCTGTGGCAGGGCTGAGTGGCTTCGAAGGCCCCGGCTCCTCCTCTGAAGGAGACTCCAGCAGTGCCACAACAACTGGGACCGTAGTGTTCCCCTCCCATCTATCTTCACGACAACCCTGTGAGGCAGCCACAGAGCAGACCTTTTCCAGCGGTCTCTGGCCCCCAGCAGAGGTGGGGGCCACTCAAGCGCCCACTCTGATTAGTTGGCACATCACCCTGCAGAGAAAACCCACCGTGTCTTGGCTGACCTGGATGCCTTTGTCGACCGAGGCCTGGCATGTGCAGCTTGTCCACTGCAGTGCACACTTCCCCATTTGTACCACCGGGGGATGTGGACCAGATCCCTGGAGACGCTGGGCCTGCGGAAGTGGGCGGCGACGGGCCGACTGGGCAGGACAGTGGCGGCCGCCCCGTTACGGCAGGCACGATTCCAGTTTGCCTAAAGGGGGTGGTGTTGAGGCCTTTGGAAACACACCCGCGCCTCTTCCCTGCCCCCGCTGGTTTGGATATTTCCCGCGCATCTGCCATATTCCGTTCTTTGCTATGAGGCCAGAGGGTCCTGTGCCATCTCAGCTCCAGGGATTTTGGGATGGTGAGGATTATTTGGGTCCGATTCAATCCAGCTCCAGGCCTAGTTATGGGACACCCACTGGATTTGGTTTCCTTGGTGAACAATCAGTGCTAGGAATGGACAGAGGGAAGTATGTCATCGGTTTTGTTGGACTTCTCGATGGCTTTTGTTACCCCCAACCTGTGGCGGTGTCTGGATGCCACCACGTCCCTCTCTCAGTTTCCATCAAATGAGAGAAGCGCCTATTTATTTTTTTAAGCACACTGCGAATATAAACTTTTCCTCCAAAAGATTAAAGAGTGAAAAATGCACATTTTTCGGTGCCTAAGCGTAAGTTTGGGAATCCGCCAGGATTTGGGGAGAACGACCTGCAGCAAGAGGAAACGGCGCGGCGCGCCCGGCGCTTCAGCTGCTCTCCTGCAGCGCCACCTCCTGGCCATCGGCTGCCAAGTGCGGTAGCGCCGAATCTCGGCGCGGCTCTTCATCGTTTGCATGGTTTTGGTCCCAACTTCGCACAGCTGGTTACCCAGGTATATTCTGCCAACAGGGGCATTTAATGGAACCACATCCAAATTCCGGGCAGGGTTGAGGGTTCTGTCGCCTCACCTCCTGCCCACAGAATCGTGGGCATGCATCCTCCCAGCTGATATGCGATGTGGTGAATGTGTGATTTGTTCTGGAAATCTATTGCAAGTTCACAGGCTTCGCTTTCTTTAAGCAAGATCAGCAACAGAAAATGAGTTCTGAGTAAGGAGGATTGATTAATGGGAGAAGAATGCATAGCGCTTGAAATTGTGTGCACACATTTGACACACAATGTGACACACAATGTCTGGACATGTGACAGAGCTGAGATATTTTGGATTGCAATACAGAGCTGGCTTGAATTAATGTTATTTAAATGAACACCTTTTAAACCTGAACTTTCCTGTTCAGGCTGATGCCTGATGATCTTGACAATCAGAGCTTATATTTAGCATTGCATGCTATTGCAGCAGCTAGAATTGTTTTTGCCCAATATTGGAAGAAAGCAGAAGTACCTACAGAGGATTCAATAATACTGAAGATATTGGACTGTGCAGAGATGGACAGATTGCCATCAATAATGAAAAATAAAGAGTCAGCGTATTATGAGACTTGGAATTTGTTCTGTGAGTGGCTGGAAAAGAAGACATTGACTTAAAGTTTAGGATATCCATGCGATCTATGAAACTGTATAGAAGAATCCAATGCTTGACCAATTGATATGATGTTTCTTTGTTTGTTTGTTTAAAATGAATAAAATATATTTAAAAAAAGAAATGCACACACATTTTCTGCAACAAGACATACATGTGAAACAGACATGCCTGCATGGCTCCCCCCACCCCACCGTAAAATTCTGCTATGGATTCTTTGCTACCAACAGCAACAGGGAAGGATCCTGGGGCGAGGGAGCACAGGAAGCGGTGATGGGGAATGAGGCAGCAGTGCAGGGGGGAGCTCAGGGCGCCCTGGAGGGCTGCAGCAAGGTCTGGGGTGTGGGGGGGGGTGAGCTGATGCTTCCACTTGTTCCGCAATCCGTGCAAACAGCAGGGCCTTGGACCCAATGGCCTTCATGCCCCTTCCACCTCTGCTGTTCTAGGATTCTGAGAGATTGTGAAGTCCCATCTGCAGGTCAACCAAACAGACTCACCACATGTCCCTTTTCAGATGCCAGAGGAGCTGAGTCAGAATCACCTCCCAAATTTCATTTTAGCACTGTGGCTGATGCTCACAGGCAGCACCCTCTAAACCACTCTGTGGGCCTGCCTAGAGACTTTTGGAAGCCCTCCCCGCCTGTTCTGCTCCCGTGTATGTCTTGCCCCGAGGCTGTACCATGTCCTCCCTGGCCTCCATGTTCTTCTGAGGGCTTCTGGCGCTTTATATTAGACCTGATAGACAGACAGACAGACGGGATATTATGATTATATCCCACTTTGTTTCCTTCCCAGGAACTCACAGCATCTTGCATACTTCTCCTCCTTTCAGTTGCATCCCCAAACAACACCCCTGCGAGGCAGGCTGGGCTGAGAGGCTGCTCCTGGCCTGCAGTCCCCCAGCTGGATCCATGGCTCAGCTGGGACCAGAACCCAGGTCTCCTGAGTGCCAGTCCCATGCGCTTAGCCACTGCCCACCCTGACCCTCTACCTGCCTCTGTTTTATCAGGCTGCCTGACTCCGGGGGAAGGGATTTAGTATCTGCCACTGAAGGCAGGCTGAGATGAAGAAGGGGCAGTGCTCGCCGGCCTCCTCAGCATGGCTCCCCACTCCCCATTTTTATTTTTGATTTTTTAAAGCATGGCCAAAGGCAAAGTCATGCTGTATAAGCTCCTTGAGCATCTCATTTTGGGAGGAAGGAACAACCTCTGGAAGGATTCAGAAAGATGAACAGGAGGGAGGTAATGGCTGTGGTGTGGACAGAAGGCCGCCACACCTGCATGGGGGGCAGGCAATCCGGAGCACGGATGTTTGGGAGTTTGGATGTCGCTTTGCTGGGGGTCCCTCCTCAGCCTGGCGGGGCACTGTGGGGCTCCCCCCTGGCCATGGCCCTCCCCTGCCCCACCTCACGTTCTTGCTTGTAGTTCTTCTGTTGGGCAGCTGATGGGCAGGAGAGCGCACCCGAGCCCGCATGCCTTCCTGTCCATGCCCCAGGCTCCTGCTGCGTGCGGAACAAGAGAAGAGTCACTGTAGCGCCACCCTTTTGCAAGGAGGTGATGCGCTAGCCCTGCAGGCCGAGGATGATGGGAGTCATGGCCAACCACGTCAGGGTCTGAGAAGGCCTGGCGGCAGAGAGAGCAGCAGCACAGCTCTGCACCGGACGGTGCTTCTGCCCCCAGAGGTGCCCTCACAGGTTTGGAGGGGCAGCCTGAGATGCACGCTGCGTGTGCACGTGGTGGGGAGGGGTGGATACTCCCCCGCCTTGTCACTGTGCCATCCAAAAGCTCTTGATTTAAGAAGCAGAGAAATGTTGGCCAGGCTGGAAGGCTGCCAAAAATCTGCTCGCACTCTCCTCCCCCCCCCCCCAAAGTTGAAATAAACCTCCTTTAATATTCCGGCACCAGTCAGAAAGCCGAATGCTCAGTCCCTGCCGGCCGACGCACTCCTTGCTACTCCACCCGCCCTCCCCCAGTCTTAGGACGATGGTTGAGGGACGTTCCTAACATCCCGAGCAATCTTCGCCCCTAATGTCTGAGCTGAGCTCCTTTAGGACAGGGCGGGAAGCCTCTGAGCACGGAGCGACCATTTCTGCCCCCCACCCCACCCACTGCTGACTGGCCGTCCCATTGTGGCTGGCTGAGGACAAGGCAAGCTGTAGTCCAGCCAGGCACAGAGTTGTCCGGTGAGGGGCCAAATGTGGAAGATGCTTTGCCCATCAGGAACCACCTCTGGGTGCTCTGTTTCTTCCAATCAGTGCTTCTGTGCGGAATCGTGGTTTGCATCCGGGAAAGGGGGGGCTTGAGGAGGACAACATGCCTGCCCGGGAGTCACACCCCACCGCCCTCTTGCAGGAGGATGCGGGGGGGGGGGCGCCTCCCTTTACTCCCCCTCTTAGAGGATGCTGCACGCTTGCGTCGGGCTGTGTGTCTCCTCGGGGATGCTGGCGCAGGCTCCTGCTGCCAGCCCAACTCGCCAGGCAGCTGCCTGAGCCATCCAGACATCAGAGACTCCAATGTGATGCAGTTCCTTCTCCTGCAGTCTATTCTAGGGCTGCGTGAAAATTTGATATTGTTTGCAAACTAATGGTCCTTGTCCTGGGGTCAGACCCAAAGATGAAAGGAAGCAGGAACTCATTTCTCAAAAACTATTCACATTGGCTTGAATGCTGATTACACTGGATATGCATTTTCCAAAAGGATAGGTATTTTACATTTTAAAACAGGCACACAGAAATGTATGCTTTCCCTGTTTGAATGAAAAAAACCCCTGTTTGTAAATGAAAATGGTGGCAAGGCAAGGCAAGCTTAGAAATGGAATTCAGCCAAGTTTTTGCTTAGCTTGAACATCTTTGGTTTTATCTACTTACCTAGCTGAAGTATTTTTATGTCACTCCTCAGCTAAAAAGGCTCCCAGAGGAACCAATGTGTAAGTAAATATTCAAGAACATCCCCTGCCTGCAGGCCTATGAGCTACAAAGGTGCAGCACGCAAGGAAAAAGGAATGGGGAGGGAAGAGGGGGAGACGAATTCTTTTAGCAGGACTCTAGAACAGGGGTCCTCAAGCTTTTTGAGTAGGAGGCCAGTTGAAAAGTGCCAGCGATGGACACAAGCCACCAAGGCAGTGTGGGCGGGGGGGCGCGGGCTGGGGTAGGGGGGTGTACGTACACGTGCAGCAAAACAGGGGCATGCATGTGCAGAGATCGGTTTCTCTGAGCGAGTCCAAAACAACCTCCTTGCCAGCAAGCCAGCACTTGGCCAAGCGTGCCCGTGCCCGTGCCCATGTGGCGAGCTATGGCGGGCCAGACAGATGGGCATGGCGGGCGGGATCCAGCCCGTGGGGCGTAGTGTGAAGGCCCATCCTCTAGAAGAGTCTGGCTGTCACCTCTCCCATCCTTCTGGAGCGGAAGACCCCGTGCCATCCCATCCCTTGCCGTTCACGTGAATGAAGCAGCCAGAGACCCCGGCTGCCTGAGCCCAGAGGGACCCTCAGTTTGAGCCACTGACTGAGAAGGCTGTGGGTGGATTTGCAAACAAGGTCAGGCTTGTGGGCGCCTTCAAGGATGCCCTTGGCGTTCCCCTTACGATGCAGCGACTGGTGCACTAGAACAGGGCTGATGTTGAGGGTCACCCCAGTGGCCCCATGGCCAGACCCTCCGAGGTCTGCTCCTCTTGACTGTCACAACTTGCTCCTATCCTGCTGGAAGAGGAGCAAGTGGCACTGAGGGAGGGCCCATGGAGGGGTCTTGAACCCAGAGCCAGCACGGATGCAGGACCATGAGAGAGTGGCTCTAGCAGAACTTGATGGCCTCCAGTGGACCTCCAGCAAAGGCGGCTTCGTCGGTCATGATGCGGAGACCCTTCTAGGGGCTCCCTTCTAGGGGTCCCGCGTTGTGGGACCTGTGGATGCAGAGTGCCAAATTAAAACCTGCCCACCTCACTTGTGCGCTTTCTGGCTGGGACCAAGAGTCCAGCAGGTCACGCCGAGCCGTGAGACATCTCGCCTGATGGCCTCCCTGCGGAATTCTCAATTTCACTCACAGCCTCTAAATTTTTGTTAAGACCAGCCACACAGAGAGGATGATTGATTAGATTTTATTCTTGGAAAATGTCCAGAGAAAATTAAACTGCTTCTTTCTTACTTTCTGTCTTCAGTCTCCCCACCCCACCCTTAAAAAGAGTCCCCCAACCCTTGCCCTGCACAGAGGGCGCTGCAGGCCAACTGCTCTCCGACTGAGTGTTCCTGGCCGGTTTTCTGCCTTGCGTGAGACGCCAGGGTCGAGACGGTGGCACTCGCTGAGACGTTTCTTTCCCACCTAAACGTAAGGGGCACTTGGCTGCGTTCATACATATGGTGTGTGTGGGTGCCAGTGTGGGGGGTGTCTTAATTTGTGGTGCTCCCCTTCTACACAGGGGCAGCAAGAGGCATGCACAGCCCTGCTCCTCCTCTCCAGGTTATCCTTACAACGACCTTGGTTGCGACCAGCACAAAGTCGCCCCGTGAGCTGAGTGTGAGCTGCAATCCACATCTCCCCACTGCCACTACACCACACTTCTCCGTCCTCCCCTTCCCATCTCTTTTTGCTCCTGCCCCCGTCACGATTTTCTGGCTTTTCATCTTTCTCTCCCCCTCGCGTGACTCCTTCTGCCTCTCCCCATCGCTGGCCACGTCCTTGGAAACACGCGGTCTCCCCTGACTGCAGGCGGATGAGGCCACGCTTGCTGGTGCTCGCTCTTCTTCATCGTGTGACTGAGGCAGATCTCTTCAGGAAGAGCCACAGGCTCAAGTGTGTGTGTGTGAGAGAGAGAGAGAGAGAGATGCCTCATCCACCATTGCAGCGATGCCTGGTAGATTTCTCTAGCAGATGTTTCTCCTTATTGCTCCAAGGGAAGTGGCTGAGGAAAAGATTACAGGCGGCCGGCAGCAGCGCTCAGAGGCCATTCCCAAGGCTTTTAGAGTGTCACTGCAAATCAAGGGAAGGCGATGGGTGCCGTCAGTCCGGAAGGAGGCCATTCCAGCGCCAGTAGGACTGGCAGGGTTTGTGCCGGTGTCAGCTCATTTAAATTAAATTCCAGGGAGTTTATGCAGCAACGGACAGCTTTCCATTCAGGGCAAATTTCAGACTGTACATCGCCTGCCCCCAGTCTCCCATCAATGTGTTTTAAATTACCACGGTGCTGAAAGGCTGCATTTGGCACAAAAGGCCCAAGCCTCTTCCGCCCAGCCCTCACCACCCCCTTCCCTGGCGTGTGTCCGTTCCGTGGCTCCATGCCAGGCAGCTCTCCTCCGTGCTGGAGGCAGACCGAGCGCCCAGGAAGAGAAGGCCAAGAGCCATCGCCCCGCAGCGCCAGGGCGCCCATTTCTCTTCATGAGGGCTTCTCTGGCCAGTTCACCAGAGGGAGATCCAGCCCTGTTCCCAGGGGGCTGCCAGGCCATGAGGGCCGAGGGAGCGCTGGTGAGCGCTCCTGGCCAGGCCGCCCCAGGTGCTGGCAGAGCTGCTCTGCTTCCCCAGTTCTGATGGAGGGTCCTCAGTTTTGTGATTCCTCCTGGTCACTTTCTTTCAAAGGCAGTTGGATTGTGGGGGAAGCTCACTAGTGGCCTTTGTTCGATTATGTTTCATGAGATTCAGGGAATGCTGATCAAATTTCTCTCTGGAAGACACACAAAATTCAAAGTGGTCTTGACAGGCTGGAGCGTTGGGCCGAAGGCAACAGAATGCAATTCAATAGGGACAAATGCCAAGTTTTACACTTAGGAAAAGGGAGCCAAAGGCAGAGTTACAAAATGGGAGATACCTGGCTCAACGGTACTACAAGTGAGAAGGATCTTGGAAGTGTTATAAATCTCAGGTTGAAAATGAGTCAGCAATGTGATGTAGCTGCAAAAAAGTTAACATGATCCGGGAACTGGAAACAAAGCTTATGAGGAGAGAGTGGAAGGACTGAGCATATTCAGCCTGGAGAAAAGAAGACAGAGGGGAAATATGGAATATTCCCATCCCACTGTTCCCACTGCAGAAAACAAGCGTGAAGCCACTCACAACATTTTGTGAAAAATTCACTGTAAAGCACAAAACAATTGAAGAAGCAGCCACGCCTCCTCGTGGAGGGGAACCCATTGTTGGGGGCAGCCCGTGCAAAGGGCTCACTTCCGGTGATTGTTAACTTAGCCACCAAAAAGGGAAGAAAATGGCAGCATGCAGCCAAATGCGGCAAGCAGGTTCCAGTGAAGCGAGTGACATGCCAGGTCAGCCTGCAGCCCACGAGAGTGCAGTGGCCGTTCTTGGGCGATCAGATCGATTCTGGCTGGACACCAGGAAGAACTTCCTGGCTGGTGGAGTAATGTGGCAATGGAACCAATGACCTGGGGTGGTCGTGGGCTGTCTCACACTGTTTGAACCTACCTCAGAGGGTTGTTGTGAAGCTAAAATGGCAGTTCACTGTTCATGTGCACCGGCAACACAATTGGAACCTATAATTGGTAAACAGCATGTTCTCACTGGACATGCTGATTGGGTGGCTTGTTATTCCTTGGCTTGGGGAAGGGTTTGTTGTGGATAACATCACTGGAGCAAGTAAACCTTTTTATCATCTCTGAAATATGTCACTTGCAGCAATGCCTGTTTGGTCATAATAAATAAGTAAATACAATTTGTTAATGTCTTGCAGCTCTCAAACATCTGACATTTACCGCATGTGGCTCTTCCATTGAACAAGTCTGACCACCCGTTATAGGGTAAATATTTATAGTTATAGTTTTCTGTAAACCACCCCCAGAACAATGTGCTGAGGGAATGGCATATAATTTTTTTTTAGAGAGACAGAGAGAGAGAGAGACAGAGAGAGAGAGAGAGCGCGCGCGCACCCTTATTCTGGAGTGAGACTGAGTAAGGGTTCCCTGTTTGCTCTATCCATGCTGCCCTTGAACTTACAACTATTCTTAATATTATAGCATTTCTCAGGACAATTTCCCAAAGTGTGCAAATCACAACACAAACATGATCACCTGCGATGCATCTGAGGCTGGACCACAGGGCGGAGTCGTCCCAAAGGGTGACCTGGTGGGGCGAGCTGGGCCCCACCAGGCCAACGCTGCCCCCTGCGGCTGCCTTCCTGTCTTCTTCTTGCAGGTACTTCACAGTCGGAGGGCGGCCAGCAGGCATTTCTGCAGTGCTCTGTCGGTTTGTTGGTTTGTTTGTAGTTCCAAAATGTATTACCCTTTTCAGCAAGGAAGTGCTGCCTGCTCCCAAGCACAGGAGCTCAGCACCAGGATGAAGGGCGTGCAGAGCAGCGACATCCAGGCTTGCCAACGTTCTCCCAATTCCATCTGTCATTCCAGCTTGACACTGCCACCAGATGGCATGCATTTTCCTTTCCTCATGAAAATCCTGCCACGTTTTCCTGCATTCTTCCAAATGCACGTGTCAATGTGTCCATCTTTCTACTGTATGTATTCTCCTCCCATTTCCGACAGGGCATTTCTGCCTACTTTTGAAAAGCCCTTTTTTCCTTCAAAGGTACACACTGGCAAAACCATCCTTTTTGGTCCGTGGATCAGGCTGCAAGCTCAGCTCTACAGGCTGTGGCAGCATGTTGTGCCCAAGGCCGCATTGGGTCCAGAGACTGTGGGCAGTGGAAAGCCTGGTCGAAAACCAAGACCAATTTGCCCCCAGTCCCTACTCAAGACAGCAGGCGCAGGCTCCAGTGCATTCCTCTGCGCATGGCGGTTTACACTGTGAAGCTGCACTGATCAGAATAGTTCTGTCTTGCTTGCTAGGGTCCAGGGAGGCTGCTGTTCTCTCACTTTCCCTAATTGGCCAGGAATGTAAGACATGCCCCGCCGAGGGTGACTGTAAGCCGGAGAAGACACACGCCTGTGTCTAAAACCAGGGACCGCTGCTGGAGCTCCCCCTCTGCATTTTTGCAATGGCCCATTCCACCCAAGAACCTGAGCTGCCTGTGTTCCTAAATTGGCAATAACAGCACACTCTTTCTAATGCCTGCTTTGCATATTGGGGTGCAGGTTGACTGCAGGCTGAACATGAGTCAGCTGTGTGATGCGGTGGCCAAGAGGGCGAACGCCACCCTTGGTTGCATAGCCAAAGTGTGGCTCTAGATCGAGAGAGGTATTACTACCACTCTGTATGACTTTAGTGCGCCCACAACTGGAGTATTGTACTCAGTTTTGGGCCCCTCATTACAGGAAGGATATAGCCAGGTTGGAGTCAGTGCAGCGAAGGGCCACAAGGTTGGTGGCCGGTTTGCAGGGGATGCCGTATGAGGCGAGACTGAGGGAACTGGGTCTCTTCAGCCTGGAGGAGACTCAGAGGGGATCTGTTGGCGACATACAAGTATGGGAGGGGAAGTCACATGGAGATGGGTAGAGACCTGTTCTCCCCTGCAGAGGAAGGCAGGACATGCACCAGCGGAGTGAAGCTCAGGGAGCCCAGGTTCCATTTGGATACCAGGGAGCACTTCCTGAGAGTTTGGACCCCGAGGGTATGGAATGCGCGTCCATGGGAGGTGGTTGAGGCCCCATCAGAGCGGGTGTTCAAAGATAGGCTGAACATGCACGTGGTGGGCATGTCATGAGCAGAGCTGGAACCAGGGGTCATACTAGATGGCCCAGGAGACCCCTTCTGACTCCCTTTGTTTCTCTATTTCTATGTATTTCCCCAATTCGTACACTGAGTCGTACACTGAGTCTTTTGCAAGCAATTTTCCTAATAGGATGCATTGTTGAGGATTATTTAATTTCAAAAGTGCGCTTTCTGCTAGGATATGGATCTTTTTAAAATTGCAGATCTTTTTTTTTTTTTTTTGCAAAATTTGGAGAACTGCACATTTTGTAGGCTCCCTGCTCCTTGAGAAAGATACTGGCAGAATGCCCTGCCCCTCAGCGGCTCCACTTGCGCTCCACCTCGGCCACCTGGTGCCCTTGCTCCTCCTCTGCTTCCCATCATCCCTGCGGCTTGTTTGCTGACTAGAAGGGACCCCATGCATCCTGCTGTGACTGACACGGGCTCATTACGGCCCTTCTCTCCAGAGGATCCCATTGATAGAGCATGGTAGGACTCTGCTTCCCATCATGCCTCCCAGACAAATTGGAGGGGACGGTTTTTTCTAGAAGAACTGGTGGACCAGGGCAGGGCTGGGCATTCCAGGCACCCTCGCATCTCTCAGGCCCTTAATCCTTCCAAATGACGGGCACCCGGCACGGGCGAGGTGCGAGGGGAAGTCTCCGCTCAGTGCCACTTCGCACTTTCCTCCCCTTCTGGGGAACTGCATGCAGGGAGACGGCTGCCCCCTGATGCAGGTCCTCCCCAGGGAGCCCCGGGGCCTGTGAGCTGGGCAGGGTGCTCCTGGGGGCTGCTCAGGCGCAGGTTCCGGCTCAGGCTCTGCCCCGGCACAGCACCTTTTCTGCTCGCAGTGAGGGAGCCCGGAAGGTTTAGCCAGACAGGGACCGAGGCAAGGCCAAAAACGGCTGCCAGCGAACCCGTCGATTCCAGCACCTGGGTGGGATGCTAGTATGTGGACAGGCAATTGCCAAGGGCTCAGCCACTGGGAGGCAACACAAGGGAAAAGTCTGCATACCACTTTCTGGAGAAGGTTGCCACCAGATTGCTGGATTTCCGGCAGACTCCAGGGTTGCTCTGGTGAATACCTCTGGCTGGCTGAGGCACAGTTGGCGCATGAATGGGATGTCAAGGGAAGTGTTCACATGACCATAAGGATAACAAGAATAATGGAACTAGACACATGCCTGGGGGACATGGTATCCCTCTGTAAGTACCTCAAAGGCTGTCTCAAAGGGGAAGGTCAAGGTCTATCCTTGCTGATGCCAGAGTGCAGGACACGGAATAATCAAGTCAAGTTGCCACAACCCAGATTCAGGCTGGACATCAGGAAAAGCTTCCTCACTGCCAGAGCAATTCGGCAGTGGAACCGGCTGCCTGGAGCGGTGGGGGGCTCTCTCGCTCTAGAGGCATTCAAGATGCAACTGGGCAGCCACCTGAGTGGGGTGGTACAACCCCTGTGGTGTCCTGCCACAGCAGGGGTTGGCCCCCATGGCCTTATTGGTCCCTTCCACTCTACTATTCTATGATTCTATGAAATAGAACCCTCTGCTTCAGGGGTAGTGTACCTCAGTCAGTCAGGAATCAATCGAGAAATAAAAGCAAGCAAGGAAGCCCGTTTGCTGTTAGCAGATGAAATGGATAGAAAAAACAGGAGAAAACTAACAAAGATGCAGAAGAATAGGAGATAAAGCAACCAAGAAAGATAAAAGACTATGGGAAGAGGAAGCGGGAGGACGAGGGAAGACCTGGCTTAACTCCAAAGCCATTTCTCTTTCACTCAATTTCTTTTGTCTTTCCACAGGGAAAACCCCAGTGCAGCATTTCCAAACCTTTAATGAATCGCAGGCCTCGCTGCACATTGCAGGGCCCTGATTCACAGCGATCATCCATAAATACTGCTTTTAAAACGTTTTCGAGGCGCTCCCCAGGGCCCCCGTTATAACCAGCATCAGGAAATTCAGACATTTCTCCTCCTCCTTCTCGAGAAGCCAGAAGTGCGGCTGGGAAAGAGCAGATGTTTTAAACACGGGGAGATTTATGGCCCCTGAGCACACAGGAGCCATAAAATGACAATTTGTTCAATTTCAGAGGCAGACCCTTGCCCGTCACAGTGCCTTTCACCGCTGTTTGTAAATCTGAGCTCTAAGAGGCTGCCCAACCCTACCCAAAACAATGGATGCGAAACCCCTCGGGCTGCTGGGGTCTCAAGGGTGGAGATACTTGGTCTGGGGAGGAAGGGAGGGGCGGCGTGGGGGCAGACGGGCCTCCTTCCAGATCCCCTCCCTGACAGGGACACTGAGCAGCTGGGGCCACCAATCGGATGCCACCAGTTCAGCAGGCGTACAGGTCCTACAACAGCAGCAGGAGGAAAAGCTGCACCTGTTGGATAGCTGTCTTCTGCGCAATATTGCACAGGCATCAGCCTGCCTCCCATGGTCTTTTGACACCCTACCCTACCTATGCACCTTTTCTCCCCTTCTCCCTATGATCTATGGCGGGCATGTCATGAGCGGAGCCAGCTGGAGCCGGGGTCAGGCTGGATGGCCCGGGAGACCCCTTCTGCCTCGCTCTGCCTCTCTGTTTCTGTGTTTCCTCTGCAGAGCACCGCCAGGGCATCTGAAGGGCAGAAGGGTCTTGAAACCAAACTTCCCACTGCTTCTCCTTCAAGAAGGGGAATGCGAAGGGGTGTCCACCCACCAAAGGCCCCATTTACCAGAACACCTTCCTAAGGCTGGCCCCACCTTTCAGACCTCTCAGTCCTTAGATGAGGAGTGGTCATTTCGTGGCCTGCCGGATGTTTTTGCTTACAGCTCCCTTTGCTCCTTTTCCTCCACGCAGCCAAAGGTCTTCAGCCCAACTCGCTGGCCGTGGAATTGGATTAGCAGCTTGCCACAAGAGAGAGTTGGGGCGGGAGCCTGCGAGGTGCTGGGCTCTTCGCGGGTGCAGGGCTGAGCTGTCATGCACCTCGAAATCCTGCTTGTGTCCAGGCTGAAGCTGCTCAGTGGAGAGGGCTCTCTGTTCGCTTCGTTCTACTTCTGTGCTGTCCCTTAACCCAAGGGTTTTCTGGGCAACTTACAGATGTTGAAACAGCACATAAAATACAGCTGCTGATATACATCCTCTTCATTGTGAAGTGGTTAATTGTGCATATTCTGGCCAAAAATGTTGCAATTGTCTCCACGGCCTAACCAGAGTACGGACCTCAACGTGCCAGGAAACCAGGGTCTATTCAGGCTATATCTTGACTGCCCCCCCTCCCCCCGCTCGGAAATATGAGAAAAGAACACGCTCGAGAAGAGAGATTTATGCGTCTGCCTCAGTTCACACTTTGAAGGAGGAAGGCTTGGGGCAAGTGTAGCAAAAAAGGAGAGATCAAAGGGCCACTGATAAAAGTCTACCTGTCAGGAAGGACTAAATCCCTCCTCAGATGAGGAAGGAGCTCGCCAGCCTCCAGCGAAAGAAAGCTGACACATTTTTATTACAACGTTATTAATAAAGAACTGGGAAAGCGCTTGCTGCAAATCTCTATTGATGCGGAGGGGGACACGGCTGCATATGAGTGAGTGAGCAAGTGAGCTGGTGTGGCAGAAGCTTTAGGAGAGCAGGAAAACCCGTGGGGACGGGCAGCGTGGCCTGTCCAGCGGCAATTCTTTTGGGATCACCTCCAGCCCCAGTCCGGCTGCACCCTGCGCGGTGCAGTCCCGGCTCGGGTGGTCCGGGCGCCTGAGGGGAACTCTGCTGGGGAGCAGAGTTGGCCTGTGGATGGGAGTGGATGCTCTCAGGAAGGTGGCTGCTGCAGATGGAGCCCAGGCCTCGGCCAAGCGCCTGGTGCCCCTTCTCCACGCATGCGTTGGCCTCATTCACACGGAACCTTTCTAGGAACACAGAATCAATTAGCAGCAGCAACAGCAGCAATCGTGCTCTCGCTGAAGTCCCTGATAGTCGAGCGGCTGGACACAGAACACACTGGCTTCTGAGCAGCACAGGGCACCCTTTGACCATCTCCTATGGGTCTCACAGAAAAACCCCAGATATAGCACTGCAGCCTCTTTATTCCGGCCTGGGATTTCCCTGCCTGGATGGAAGCCTTTCTCTTGCCCTTGGCACATGTGCTTCACTCGGCAAGAAATTGCCCCGACTGGCATCGTGCTGCCTTTAGCACAATTTTGATACATCGTGTCTTGCCCCCGGCTAAGTCCTCTCGAGCAGGGCCGACAAAAGTAGGGCCCTCGACGAGGGCAGCACACAGCAGCCCTGATCCGGATCGGGGACCTGCCCGCTCACCTGGAAGCCACGAGCCAACGGGAGGCTCAACTGTTTTCGACAGAGTGCCCCGTTCCACCCGGCTTGTGCCTCCCTGGGAAGTAAAAGAGGAGGTGCCTGCTTCTCATTCTCTTGTGCAGCAGCAGCTCCAGTCACATTTCAGCCCGGCTGAACAAACCATTCTGAATCAGGTAAAACTGCTTCTCCCGCAATTGGAAACCGGGTAGCAGAAGACAAGGGCTGTCTCGTAAATAAGCTGCACGGCTCGGAATAGCTCAACAACAGATTGTGACATGCAGCAATTGTCCCCCAAGGAAGCCCGCCAGGGAGGGGAGAGGGGAGAGAAGAGCCCACCGGCTCTGCAAGAGTGCTGAAGACAAATGGACCAGAGGAAGGAGCGCTTCCTCTGCTCCAGGTGGGCCCTCAGGAGGGAGACGCTCATGGCGCAGGTCAAGAGTTGAAGAGGAAGGAGAGAGGCGCTCCATCCTCCCCTATGGGCCACATGCCCTTTCAGAAGAATTCTTCAGCAGAGTGCTTTGTCAGACTTTCCTCCAATAATCTCACCGCGATGCACACCTTATTTGTCTTGCTTTCTAACACTTAACTTTTTCAAGCACAGCAAGCAGGACTGGAGAATAAAGCCAACACTCCTCTGATCCCCAGTTCGCAAAGGCATCCTGTCCTCCAGGGGCAGCTTTGAACATGCGGAAGTGGGACTCCCTGCTTAGGAGCAGAGGAGACATTCCCTTAGCTGGCACTTTTCACACTCCTGAACCGACACTCAAACTAGGGCTGGGACGGACTGTGGTGCAATCACTAGCACCAGCCCCTACGGACTCTCTCATGCTCAGCCAGAACTTGCCAAGCGAGGCAAGCCAAGCGGAAGTTTGCAAAGGCTCTTGGAAGGCCGGCTGTGCAACGGGCAACCTTCTTCCATGACCTGTGCCGCCGCACATGCTGCTGGGGCGTGAGGGGCTCAGCCGGCTCAGTGCCCCTGGGGCCACAGTGTCTCCCTTCCATAACACATGGAGGAGCCACGTGGGCTGCTGCAGGTGGCATGAAAGGGACACTGCTCACACGGTGTGTGGGGCTCGGTTCCCGGCGAGCGCCCCACAAGTGCCGGACATGCTCACTGGGGCCTTGGCAAAGTGGACAGGAGCTTGGGGAGTTCAGGTCCAGTCTAGTTCTGAGCAGATTCCTCACACATCCCTGGCTCAAACGGAAACTCAGTTGTCTTTAGACATTTGCATTTCTCCGGATTTTGCAGTGGGGTTTCCATTAAAAAGTGTCCACAAGAAGACTGTGCTGAGCATCTCCAGAACCTGATGGACTTCCTCCAGGGCTGTGCATCCGGGGACCTTCCCCAGCCTTCTTCACCGCTCGCTGAGACTTCCGCTGGCGTGTGGGGAGAGGAGACGCAGGGAGAGGCGTGCCAGTTGCCACGACCAGCTTCTCCCCTGCTGCTGGCAGTAACAAAGGAGAGTAGAGGGAGATCTGATAGAGAGGGACAACAATATGCACGGTGCAGAGAAAGTAGATACAAAGACAGTTCTCTCCCTCCAATGGCCCACTGGAGCCTTCCCCTGAATCTGATGGGCAGAGGATTCGGGAAGGGTGCAGACAAGCTATGGAATTTGCTGCCGTGGGTGCTGTGGTGACGACCAGCATGGAGGCCTGTAAAAGCAGGCTGGCCCCCAGGGACTGCTGGCCCCCGGGGACACCTGCGTGCTGTGTGGAAGCCGGCTGGGGGAGAAGCGGCCAGGATGGGGCTTCGCCTCCCCCTGGGGGCTGCCAGCAGGCCTCCTTTCTGCACACTCCACTCGGTCAGACGCAGCACGGCGCTTCTCATGTTCTTCTCTAGGGACGACCCAGCGCAGTCGCTTTGCCTTCACACACATCCCGGGCCTGTCCCCGAATCGGAGTGGCACAGCTCGCAGAGCAGGGAGGAAAGACCCGTTCCGCAAAAGGTTCGATGCCAAATCCCGCAGCTTGAATAGCAGCAAGAGTTGCTGTTGTTGTGTTGCTATTTGCACCTATACATATTTATCAGCCCACCCATTGCAAGGATGCGGCACACAACCTGGCGACTGTGTTGTGATGGGGCCGTTCTTCCTCTGCCAAACATCATGCTCAGCCAGGACTTTTCTGTTGAACCAGGAAGCTGAAAGTATTTATGTTGATCTGGTTTAAGCGATGTGATGTTCGTCACCATAAGAGGCCTGCTTCCTTGCGTTTTCTGGAGAACTCGGGGTCAGATAGCGCACCCCCTAAGCCCCGCAATCTTCCTGGAGCACTCCCAAGCCTGCGTTTTTCAAGGGAGCTCCTTGGCACACCGCAGGGGGGTGTGGGCAGGCTGGGCAGGGGCGGCTGCAGGGGCGGTGGAAGGCCTCGGCTCGGGGCTGGAAAGGTGGTTCGCCCCCCCATGCCTCATGCCATCAACAGGCAGCCTGGTCTTAGCCTGGCCATTTGGAAGCAATTACCTCCATGTTATGTCCAACTTTTATTAAATGGCTGGAGAAATTTAGTAATGTGTTAATCATGCCTTGAATGACAGATGCCTAATGCCGGCAATTTCTGAACTGCAGCGAGATGGGTCAGGAGTTCAAAATGATTACCAAAACATATTGCTCCTCTTTGCCTTTCCCCATGTGCTAATTTTTCAGATTTATGATGTGAGGCCCTTCTTCAGCCGCTGTTCTTGACCGCTCCCTTGCAGTTGCTTGTGGCCCCGAGCCTGCACGCTCCATTTCTGGGAGGGTAAAATAGCCGCTTCAGTGCTTTGCTCCAGGACCTGGGCTTGTGACTTCATGGCAACATTTTGAAGGCTGGCTGAGGAGCCCAGGAATCGCGGTGGGCATGGCACAATTGTTTTGCCCTCTCTTTGCCACAGTCCTGAAAAGCTGACACCCCCCCCGCCCCCGCTCGAGCTGCATTTCACACAGGAAGGGGAGCACCTGTCGGCCCACTGGGAGCCTCCTTGGAACTAATTTCTTGTTGGAAACAGGGTCCCCCTCCCCCTTCAGGGTAGACACACCTGTCCTTAGAAAGCTGTGCGAGTGAACTTGGTGGTTGCCATGCCTCCTCATGTCGTGTCCAAGGTACGGTGAGCCCTGAATGGAAGCGCTCCAAGATGTCCTGGCCATGGCAGCCGCGCATGGCGCTGGAGAGTCGGGGCCATGGCTTCCTTCACGAGGCCGATGCATCTCATAGTTGGCCTTCCTCTTCCTCTGCCTTCGACTTTCCTAGCGTGAAGGCCTCCCCCTGGGAGTCTGGTCTTCTCATGAGGTGCCCAAGGAGGACAACCTCCATTCTGTCACGTGAAGACAGGAGAAAGCACTGGGTGGCACAGAAGCCCACCAGGACCGAATCAAAAAGGAGGCAGAACGAGGGGACTGAGAAGACTCCACAGTGGTGGGGAGACACGGTGTCTGTGCAATGTTTGCTTTCTTACCCGAGGGCAGCATGGCCTGCATGCTCAATAAGTGAAAGCCAGTAGCCCTGTTACAAAAGTGAGAGCGGTTAGAAAAGGTGAGAGCAGCACAGCAGTGAGTGCCACCCTCCAGGTAACAAAAGAAGATGAAGAGTTTTTAGGTAGAGCGGTGGAGCTGCAACACTTAAGCGTAGTCCAGAAGTAAGGAGAGCATCAGCAAGCTGCAGCAGAAGAGGAGAACCCTGAGGGAAGAGAAAATGAGGAAACTCCCAGGAACAGGGTGGCAATTAGATGCAGAACTGGAAGACACTCTGCTCCAGTGGAATTCTCAAACTGCTTTGGGTTACATGAGGAAGAGACAAGTGATGAACCTGCTGCAAAGGGACTACACAATACACTGAGTAACTCAGAAAAGGAGAGAAAAGGCCAATCAAGTAAGGAAAGAAAAAACCCACATTTGTAACAGCAAAAGGAGAAGAGTGAAATTTGTTGAAGATTCCCTGTTGCATGAGAGGGAAAATGCATATGTCGGGAAGGCCCTTGGAACCACCAGTTTTGCTGTCTCTCTGGAGCAAAGAGCAACGATACAACTACCGGACGACCTGTGCTCATGCAGCCCTACTGGTGCAGAATCCTTCCTTCTCATTCATGTGGGAATTAACAACACTGCCAACAGGAGCTTTAAGCGAATTACAACAGACTTCAAAACCTTAGGGAAGAAAATTAGGAACATTGGAGCCCAGACAGTTTTCTCTTCAATCCTTCCAGTTTGCAGAAGAGGAAAAGATGGGGAGAGGGGAGAATATTCGACATGAATTCCTGACTATGATGGCACAAGAGAGTTCAGGAAGACATCTCTGTTAGCTGAACCCTCGTCTCCCAGAGCACTGTGGTCTTGATACAAACGGCAGCTGCACATGCTTACACAAGAATAAAAAGTAAGGCTTGCCTCAGTGAAATCCGTGCAGTGGGGGCAACATTTAGTCTGGCCCTGATTCTACCAGCCGCAGGACTTGAGGCTGGTACCTTGTTCCTCTTCTACACTAGCAAAGGGCGGATAAAAATGATCCAGCTGGCAGCGCCTCTTTTCTGCAACATTGAAAGAGAACGGGGCTCGGTGCCGAACACACATTTGTCCCCACCAACTCGATTCTGAATAGCGGGCCCTGGGGAGAGCCTCCACTGCTGAATACCTGGCCAGAGGCTGCCTGTCAGAGCAGGCAACACTGGCCTGGAGGGACCGCTGGTTTGGGACACCACCTGCATGTGTTCCCAGCACCATCTTTCCAGCGTTATTTTCCGTCCTCTGCAACAAGGCCCCATTTTAAGTGCACCAGCTCTGAGCCAACGCTGCACACTCTCCAAATGCCCAATTTCATTCCTGATTTATGCTTTTTTCATTACCCTTCCCCCATGCCCCTTCCTCCCATTTCAATAAAAATTGCCACCATCAATCCATCACTTCTCAGAGAAAGGGTCCATAAATCTGGGTGTGTGAAGTCCCAGACCGTGCCAAAAGGGGGGCGGTTCAGCTGGCTCGCGCTTTCCCCTCCCTCTCTTTTTCAAAACCTTTTGCAACCTGGCGTTCCCCTGCCCCACTTTCGCCTCTAGTGATCTTTGCATGGAAGAAATAAAACAAGAGGGCAAAGGCAGCCTCCGAAGGGCATCTCCCAGGCATCACAGATCTGCCTGGAGTGAAGAAGAAATGCAGTTCTGGATTTCCAAAGGAGGCGGGTTGGGTGAGGTGAACCTTCCATCACCCATCTTACCTTTGCCTCCCTTAGACATAACCAAATTCAGATTGAAGCCCTCCCACCAGCCGGGACTGCTCGCCTCCCCTGGGGAAGAGGCCTCCACTAGATATTGCTTGGAGACTGGGGGCACGAGCTTTTCGGCATGATACATGCTCCTGTGCAAGCCCCACGGAAAGGAGTGGAACCCAAGTGAGGGCCCGGCAGGCTCTTAGGGGTGCCAGGTCCTGCCTGGGCTGGAGTCTGGAAGCTTTGCTGGAAGGCTGCTCCAGCCCGGTTTACCTTCTAGCCTAAACCTAAGCTTACCTGAACCACAATCCCTCCAGCCTCCAAGGGTCCTCTCCCTTCACTTACGACTCACCAAAAAGAAGGTAAAATATTTGCATATGCTAATATATATGCAGATATACACATTCATCATTGTTATAGAAACAGGGAAACAGAGCGAGTCAGAAGGGGCCTCCCGGGCCATCTAGTCTGACCCCCGGTTCCAGCCGGCTCTGTTCGCAACATGCCCACCATGTGCATGTCCAGCCTATCCTTGAACACCCTCACTGGTGGGGCCTCAACTGCCTCCCGTGGAAGCTCATTCCACACCCTTGGGGTCCTGACTGTCAGGAAGTACTTCCTCACATCTAAATTGAACCTTGGTTCCCTGAGCTTGGCTCCATTGGAGCGCGTCCTGCCTTCCTCTGCAGGGGAGAACAGTTCTCTACCCATCTCCGTGTGACATCCCCTCACATACTGTATGTCGCCAACAGATCCCCTCAGAGTCTCCTCTTTTCCAGTTCCCTCAGTCTCGCCTCATACCCCATCCCCTGCAAACTGGCCACCAACCTTGTGGCCCTACACTGCACTGACTCCAACCTGGCTATACTACTCTATACAACTCTGGTGCATCTGCAACTGGAGTACTGTGCTCAGTTTTGGGCCCCTCGTTACAGGAAGGATATAGCCAGGTTGGAGTCAGTGCAGCGTAGGGCCACAAGGTTGGTGGCTGGTTTGCAGGGGAAGCCATATGAGGCGAGGCTGAGTGAGCTGGGTCTCTTCAGTCTGGAGAAGAGGAGACTCAGAGGGGATCTGTGGCGACATACAGTTATGTGAGGGGGTGTCACGCGGAGGTGGGTGGAGATTTCTTCTCCCCTGCAGAGGAAGGCAAGACGCGCTCCAAAGGAGCAAAGCTCAGGGAACCAAGGTTCAATTTGGATGCCAGGAAGCACTTCCCAACAGTTAGGACCCCGAGGGTGTGGAATGGGCTTCCACGAGAGGTCGTTGAGGCCTCACTGGTGCGGGTGTTCAAGGATAGGCTGGACATGCACATGGTGGGCATGTCGTGAGCGGAGCCGGCTGGAGCCAGGGGTCAGACTAGATGGCCCGGGAGGCCCCTTCTGACTCGCTCTGTTTCTATGATTCGGTGTTTCTATGTTTATTATTTTACCACTTGCGTAGATGGGGCAGCTGCCATTCCTGACAGCCAGGCTTCTTCCCTCTTTTGGCAGTGACAACCATGGAAGAAAGGCTCCATGCTTGCAGTGTGTGGGAGCACTTCCTCATGAGGCCCCACCGACCCTGGGCACCCTTGCCAGGAACCTCCCACTGCAAAGCTGTCTGGAGGCCAGGAAACTGAAAACCCGGCAACCGGGCGACTTTGGCCTGGAGTGGATTCCTCGCCCATCCCTACTGCGAAGCCTGTTGTGGTGACCAGATCTTGCGACTTATTGCCAAACACAGTCAGGCCCGATAGGATTTGTTTCTACTGAAATTGCCTGTGACCTTGTCTGTCTGCAAGAGAAGCTTGGTTGTTTGTGGTTCAGCAATCCCAGTGAGGCCAAAGCCGCCATCTTTCCAGCTGGCATATCTCTGCTTCCAGCCCACAGAGCGAGACTCACTGGCGCTTGCGTCATGTTCAGCAGAGAGGCCTCAGCTCGGCGACGCTGTCCGCGGTCTCCCCTGTGGCATCCACAACACAATGGCATCCATTCTCCCCCTCTGTTTGCCTTCCCAAATTAATGATTATTCTCTCCTGCAACAAGTTATGCCTTGTGCACCTTCCATCAATATTGCATCCAGCGGTAGCTGATACTCACCTGTGTGGGTTGGAGGGAAAACAGCTCTGGGTGCGCCGTTTCGGCTGCCTCCTGCCGCCGCGATGGGAAAGCAGGGAGCAAGGAGCCCTGGGGACCGTGGGGGGAGCAAAGCAAGGCTGCCCGGCACCTCGGAGTCCCTGAGCGACGGCAAGCTCCTCTCAGCTCAGCTCGCTTCCTGAGGGAGGGCCAAGTGCAAGAAGAAAGCCAGAAGGCAGAAGAGGGGTGGATCTGGGAGGGTGGTCCCAACACTTGGTCAGCCTTGGACTTCAAAAACAAGCAAGCAAGCAAATCCAGAAATACCTTGTGTACAAAAGCACCTTTTTTCTTTTGCATAACTTAGAAACTCTTTGTTCCAAAATTCCTTATGTTAATTGTCGACGGTATCATCCAGTATCATTTTCAAACCTAGCACTGCTTGCACTTGGGGTAATTTTATGCAGATGCCACACAAAACCTTCCCAAGCAAGGCCAGTGCTGCATATAAAAGGCGTTTGCTTGGCTCAGCTTCTTCCGGGAGGCTTGAGATCACCCCAAGCGGCTTCCGGCTTTCTGGTAGGAGGCCACGTCAGACAGATCCTTTCCTGAAGCAACCAGAGCCAGAACGCCTGCAAAATAAAACTTTGCTCCATGACCTTAGGCTACACAATGATGCCTGAAATACACATTTAAAATCAGGAAAAAAGCTTTCCCTCTCTGGATTTTAATCGTTTGCTGGAGGTTTTAGCTCAGATTTCAAAGAAACTTCCTTTTGTCACATTTTACATTTTACCGTTTTACAAATCCTTTGTTTGGGATACAAAAGTCCCCCCAGGCCTTTCTTATGCAACCTTTAGGGCATTTTGCACCCCAGCTGTGTCTTGGTTTATAGAAAGAAAACTATAAAAGTCGGGGATGAAAGAGACAGGCCTTATCAGCTTGAACTTGGAAATGTCCTAGAAGGACTAGTTTGTAGGTTGACCTATGAGTAAATTGCATAACAAAATACCCTTGGATGTAGGATATACTAGCATAATTGCTCAAACTGAAATTTGAAAATATAATTGAGAACTCTCATTCTGGGTCCAAGAAATGGGGGCAGGGGGAGCAAGCGGGGGGGGGGGGTCTAATCTGGCAGCCCACAGTCCTATTGCCAAAGGAGCTGAACTTGTACAGAGTGCCTTCAACTTTCTCTCTGAGAAACACACTGCATGGGAGGGTTTGCAGCACGTGTGGTATGTCTTTCCATAAATGGAGCCGTTGCCTTTCCTTCAAAAAATGTATTTAATCGTTGTTGTTGTTAGTCGCGAATTTGTGTCCCACCCATCGCGACCCCATGGACAACATTCCTACAGGCCTTCTTGTCCTCCGCCATCCCCCAGAGTACACCCAACCCCACACCCAATGCCCTAGTTACTCCATCCAGCCACCTCATCCTCTGCCGTCCCCTTCTCCTTTTGCCATCTATTGTTCCCAGCATCAGGCTCTTCTCCAGGGAGTCCTCCCTCCTTATGAGGTGGCCAAAGTATTTGAGTTTCATCTTCACTATCTGGCCTTCTAAAGAGCAGTCAGGGTTGATCTCCTCTAGGACTGGCCGGTTTTATTGCCTTGCGGTCCAAGGGACTCGCAGGCGTCTCCTCCAGCACCACAATCCTTTGGTGCTCAGCCTTCCTTATGGTCCAGCTTTCATGGACATACTTTGCAACTGGGAAAACCATAGCCTTGACTATACGCGCTTTTGTTGGCAGGGTGATGTCTCTGCTTTTTAGTATGCTGTCTAGATTTGCCATAGCTGTCCTCCCCAGGAGCAAGCGTCTTTCAATTTCTTGGCTGCAGTCCCCGTCTGAGGTGATCTTGGAGCCCAGGTAAAAAAAATCTGTCACTACCTCCATTTCTTCCCCATCTATTTGCCAGGAAGTGAGAGGATCGGATGCCATGATCTTAGTTTTCTTAATGTTGAATTTCAAGCCAACTTTTGCGCTCTCCTCCTTCACTTGCATCAAGAGGCTCTTTAGTTCCTCTTCACTTTCTGCCATGAGAGTGGTATCATCTGCATATCTGAGGTTGTTGAATTTCTCTCAGCAATCTTAATTCCAACTGGTGATTCATCTAGGCCTGCCTTTCTCATGATGTGCTCTGCATATAAGTTAAATAGGCAGGGCGACAGTATGCAGCCTTGCTGATCTCCTTTCTCAGTTTTGAACCAATCAGTGGTTCTGTGTCCAGTTCTTGCTGTTGTTTCTTGACCCGCATATAGGTTTCTCAAGAGACAAATAAGATGGTCTAGTACTTCCATCTCTTTAAAAACTTGCCACAATTCGCTGTGATCCACACAATCAAAGGCTTTAGCATAGACAATGAAGCAGAAGTAGATATTTTCTGGAACTCCCTAGCTTTCTCCATGATCCAGTGTATGTTGGCAATTTGATCTCTAGTTCCTCTGCCTCTTCGAAATCCTGCCTGTGCTTCTGGTAGTTCTCGGTCCACATACTGCTGGAGCCTGGCTTGTACGATTTTGAGCATAACTTTGCTAGCATGTGAAATGAGTGCAATGGTGCAGTAGTTTGAACATTCTTTGGCAGTATTTAATCTTACGAACATCTAAGCCCTTATTTTGCAAAATCCATATCTCTTCTATATTCTGAGAAGGTTTTAAAGCAATAAACACTGGTAGTGGAGTCTTTGGGGCTTACGTCGCTGACCTTGGATGACTTCAAGCTGCTATGAACAGGTTTGTCGGTAGAGCGATGTCATACTTTAGAGCTTCATTCATCATCAGGCACTGAGTTTCTGGCTGCTCCATCAACTTCCGAAAACCTGGCCAAGATGACCACAAAAATTAGCATCAGATCTCACGAGCACCTCATGTTCTGTATGCATGATCCCCCTTCTCACCCTCAAAAAGACAGACAGAACCACAAGCAGGAACTATCTTGGTGCTTTGTTTTGAAAGCCCAGGGAAAATTGAAAGGACTCTTAATTCTGGTAGCAGACACATTAAATAATGGAAAGGCTCGGTGGAAGTGGAATCGAGACATGTGAATCTTTTGCTTTCCTGGAGAACTTTCTGGGTGGCTCTGTCAGGAAAATGGCCAAAAGAGTGAGGCAAGGTAGGACCCTCTGTTCTCACAGGAGCCACTGCGAGACATTGCAATAAATCATGTCTTCGTGCAAAGCCCTTGAAAAGGTCATTTTTCCTTCATGACATCCAAACTTGCACACTGTTCGGACAAATCTGGACTGCTACTGCTAAAGCCAATCTTGGAGATGAAACGCATACTTAAAATGCTCGGGTTGGTGGTATCTGATCATTGTGATTCAAAATGTCTTGATCCCACAACTGCGCCAATTGGAGCTGGGCAGGCCAGCAGGATTCACGCTTCTTTGGATGCTGCGACCCATTGGCTACCAACGGCCCTGTGCTGCCTGAGGAGGCTTGTGGACTCATTAGGCTCCGCCACCTTCTCCCTCCCAATTTAAGCACGGCTTTTGGATGCTCATGTTGGGCCAGTTCAGCCTCCCCCACCTCTGCAGAGTGCGCCCACCTCCTGTCGGCCCTGGCTGGCTGGGCCTGTGGTCGGGAAGCCTGGGCTGGATCAAGCCCGCCCTCCTCCCTTTTGTTTAGGAGCAAGACGAGGGCAAATCCACGGCCATCTCTGCTGAGCTGGCCAAGCACATGTTGCTGCCCGTTATGATCCCGATTTCACGCTGCTAATGGGCCTGACACGCACGCAGCCAGCAGGAAATATCGGGTGGTCGTTCTGGTGTGGCTGGGGAGAGGGTGGGGCGGCCCAGGCTGGAAAACATGCACTCAAATAAAGCAGAGGCTTTCTGGGCCCTGGTCTATCCCCTGGCATGGGCCAGGCAGGGGTGTGGGAGGAGCAGCAAGCTGGCTCCTGAACACCAGGGGGCGCCATTGGCCATGAGCTGGTGAGCAAGTGGATGCTGTCATTTTCAGGCTTGGAGCCCCTTTTGGGAGCCTGCAGAAATGACAGCCAACACTCTGCCACCTTCTACCCCTCACATGTGGAACTGGGAAGGCTGCATGGAGAGGAGGAGTGTGGAGGGAAATTCTGCCGAAATTTTGCAGAAGACAGGTGGCTGATGAAAAAGCCAGAAAGACCTATGCCTCTGTCTGTCCTACCTTCCTTCTGACTCCTCTCCTCTCCTCAGTTACCCTAAATTTACATCCACTTTTGACAGTCGGGTTGGAAGTAATCCTCTGGGCAAAGCGGAGGTCGCCACACCACAGCGCTCTGCCCTTTCTGCCTGCTCCCCGCTGCTTCTCCGGGTCATGCCCCACGCAGCAGCCCCCTCCCAAATTAGCCACATCTGCGATCCTCCCCTGCAGCCTCGTGGCCCATCAGATTGGATTGCAATCATGGCAGCCCCAGGGCAATTTATTTATTATTATTAATTGCAGTTGTACCCCACCTTCTTTCCCTTCCTGGGAACTCAAGGCTTACGTAGCTCTCCTCCTCTTCTCCATTAGCTATCCTCAGAAAAACAACCCTGTGAGGTAGGTTGGGCCGAGAGTCGGTGACTGGCCCGAAGTCACCCAGTGAGCTCCAAGGTGGACTGGGACTAGCTCAGTCCCACGCTCAGTCCCACGCTCTCAACCACTGCACCTCACTGGCTCTGCAGTCGTGTGTGAAGGGGAAGTGAGCGTGAGTTTCAGGCATAAGCATGCAGGTGAATCCTCACATGTGAACTGAACAAGGATGGTCAAATTACTTTCTCCTACACCCATCGCTATTTTTAAATCCCACGTTCTTTCTCTCCGCCAAACAAGCTGAAATGGTGCTCTCCCTTGCCAGCCCCCAGCCAAATGCAAGGGGCCATTCGCAGCATGGAGGGGGCCAATTAACGAAGCAAGCATTCATTTCTGTTTCGGTAGCGCCTCCTAGGCTAAGTTCTCTGTTCCACCAGCCTGCCATGTAGCTGCTACAGCTGGAGGGCCTTCTGGGGGAGACACGGCAGCCCTGATTCAGCAGAACATGGGTGCAAATGCGGACTATTCAGAACCAAGTGCCCTGCCCTGGGCCTGCATGGATGAACCTGCCAGTCTGGATTTCTCCTACATTCAGATCTTTCCTTACGAATGATCAAGTTATTGCCTGAATAAGGGAACATTCTCTCAGTGGCCACTTTGCCCAGCTGGTCCTTTGGACTCCTCCCTTCCCAGGATGGTCACACACACAGTGGCTCCGGAACCGGACATGCCCACCCTCCTGCCCACTCGCCCCTTCTCCCCCTGGGCTGTGCCCCTGAAATGGCGAGCCATCACTTTACTTTGGATGGAAGACGGCAAGCCCTCCAGCCCCCCGTTCCCTCAGGAGCAGCAATTCTGTCACTGCATCCCCCGCCGTGGCGCGAACAGCTGCAGCAGGCTGCACCGGAGACTCCAGAGGTCCCCCTTTGCCACGGAAAGAGCAAAATGCCCCCCCCCGCACAGCCAGCTGGCCCCATGTGCAGCAGGAGCGCAGCATGCCACGTGGCATGGCTTGTGTGCCACGGCTTGACCACGTTTCAGCACCAGGGAGAAGTGGCAGGGGCAGCCCTGAAGGCCTTCGGTGGGCACATGTTCTGAATGGCCTTGAATGCATTAGCAGGGACTTGTGGTAGGAAAGGCTAGTAAAATTATTGCAACAAGGAAGAATCTCCTCCAACACACACACGCGCACACACACGCCACCTTCTCTGTGGAACTCCACATTGTATAAACCTGCTTGAAACCTGGAACAGTAGAGCTGGAAGGGGCCAGAAGGCCCTCGGATCCATCGCCCTGCGGTGGCAGGACACCAGTTCACACCTTCCCACTCAGAGGGCTGCCCAGACGCTTCTTGGATGTCTCCAGCGAGGGAGGGTCCCAGTGTCAGACTGCTGCAGCAGGGAGGAAACTCTTCCTGGTGTCTCATCTAAATCTGGTTTGCTTTCACCGTTAAGTCCGTCATTCCAAGTCCTGCGCTCTGGAATGAATGAGAGGAGGCCGTGTCCTTCCTCGGGCTGACAGGGGCCCAGCGACTTGTAGAGCTTAGGAATGAGGCAGCCCCCTCCCTGAGGACAGCACAGCCTGGAGGACTGGCTGCCCCTCCACGGTCGGTCGCGCTCTTCCTTCCAAGTTCCAGCTGATTCAGGCACTCAGGGCGATGCCTCCCAAGCCAGGTCTCTGTTCCTTTGTTATGTTTTAAAGGATGCACATGAGTCAACGCCAGGCCTTGGCCAATGGCAGCAGACAGCCAAACACAACAAAGTGTGCATGGTGGGAATGAGGGGGGAAAGAGGGATGTGGTCAGGCATGAGGTGGAGTGGTTGGCCACAGGCTGACATCCCCACTTCCCCTGAGGCTCCAGTCCCCCTGCTCTGCCCCCAGGCATGTGGGAACGAGAGGCTCAGCCACACAGACTGGCAAGCCTGCTTGCGGTTTGGGGTTGGTGCTGTGTTGCTGCAAGTTGGGTGGTGCTTCAGCCTCTTAGCCCCCAAGTTATCGTTTGTCTTTTGCGGGATAATTTGAGGTGCCTACCTAAGTGTAGCGACTCAGAGCAACTTGCCCCATCCCCAAGGAAGATTGGCCTCCCGTCGCTGGGAACATGCTCAGCCGTCTTCTCCCAAGCAAGGAGGCCAAATGTGATAGGTGGCCACCACATCAACCAGGAAGCCAGGAAGACGGCTTAAGCATCTTTTTTTTTTTTTTTTTGGCAGAAAAAAGTGGTACACATCAAATAAATAAATAAGTGGATGGATGGCTCTGACAGTTTTACTTTCTCAGATTCTGGTTTTGTGATCATAAATTGTTTCATTCTGAACTTTGAGAATTTATCACATCTTAAGTTTGACATATCCCAAAAGTTGAGAATTTTTTTAAAGCGCACATGAACATGGGTGTGCATATTTTCTGGCAGGTTCCTTTCCGTACATTCTGTTTATTAGGCAGTACAATTCTGCCTAATAAACACTTTTTTCTCTTTGTAGACATTTTTGTTATATAATACATTCTGAACCTTCTTTCCACCAATAGGTATTTTGATGTGCATATTCTCTTCGTGTACACATTTGTGCACCTCATTTTTGACTGGGAAATTTTGCTGAAAAATCTAGAGAAATGCACATTTCAAAGGGCAAATCTGGTTCTGTATAGGTTTAAATGCATCTACCCTGACCCTCCTTTATAGGTTCTAGCCCTCATGATTTACAACATCTGTTATAATCTGACTGATCTTCACAGACCAGTGTCCATTTTATCTACAGAAGGAACAAAATGCTTCTTATTATGCCACAGCCTTTTCTCCATTTATAAGCCTTTTTCTCCAAAAAAACCTAGATTTTTGCAGAGGAGGAAGTACTAACATTACTGAAAATTTAAAACTCCTTCAAAGAATCCATCCCCAGGATGGTACTCTTTGGCAGTGATGATGACGACAACTCACGTCATCCTGAGCCGCAACCCATGACCATCTGTTATGCACAAATGACTTTGCTCTGAGTGAAGGAGAAGCTCTCTTCCCTTGCATGTTTAATTATACAGTCTGGGTTCTTTTGTCAGTATAACTTGCCTTTCCATTTCCAGTCTTCTGGGGGCTTTGCTGGGTTTATTGGCACGTGTTGGCTCTGTTTGAGGGGAGACTCTTGTGCTCAAATAAAGCATTTTCGCATTGCAAGTGGCCCGCACTGGTTGCTCAGCTCCAGGCATTTAGTCATATTAAGCTGGAGCCACTTTTCGCTGGCCACATGCAAAGCGACAGCGCTCCCTGAAGAGCCTGCTTCAAACACACCCGGAAGCGCCTCCTTCGGGAGGGCAATCGTCAAAGTGGCGCCAAGCGGCCCAGCTGGCCGCCCTCTCTGGACGGGGCCTGTGAGCAAGAGAGCAGGGCGCTCGGCGTGGAAGAGCCATGCGAGCCACCGCAGCCCTTGCGGCTTCTGCGGCTCACCGCCAGGCAGCCCTCTCTCCCCCCCACCCCCACTGAATGGGCTCTCCGGCCCCCCCATCCTCCCCCAGCCCCACATCCTTGTTGCATGCTGAGCCCCCCGCCACCGTGCCTGAGCCATGGCCTTGGGTGGCAGCCCCTGCCAAGAAGCATCCATTTTTCATGGCCTTTGGGAGCCTGCCAAGCCCCCTGTCCCAGCTCTTGCCAACTGCCAGAGAAAGAGCCAAAGAAAGCACACACAAAGGGCGGTTTATGGGTCCGGATGGGCACCTGACATTTGGGAAGCAGCTTACTCGAGTCCCTTAATCTCCCCATTAGAATTTAATATATATTTATAAAAGTACTTTTCAAAATGGAGGGGGCAGCAACAGCTGTGCCCGAGGCCTTCCAGGAGATGAACTCATGGACAACTGTTCAAAATAACTTTATTCATACGGCTGTTAGATTGGCTGCAGGGGAGCAGCCAGTGGGGTTGGGTGATGGCAGGCAAACAAGGGCCAGCATGGAGCTGAAGGCCAGAGATGGGCAGCAAGGGGCAGGAGGAGCTGGCGGGGAGGGCTGTTTGCTGTGACATAGCGGCTGGACGGCTGTCCATCAGCTGTTCAGCTTCACTGAGTCCCCGAACTGTGTAAATAAACAGAGAGGTTTCCTGATGGGCGAAGGTAGGTGTTCTCAGAAGGAATTCAACTGGCTGTTGTTTCCAGCTGTGCAGGGTGACATTTTTGAGCAAACAATGATTCAGATGAAACAGCAATGCAAAGCCATGTTCCCGAGCTGACAGTCAAAGGTTCTGTCCCACACTGCCCAGCATTAAAACGGGAGGCAGTCTTTCTTCGTTCACTGTGCGCGTGTGTGAAAGCTGGACAGTGAAGAAAGCTGGCAGGAAGGGAATGGATGTCTTCGAAACATGGCGTGGGAGGAGAGCTTTGTGAATACGCTGGACTGGGAGAAAAACAACAAAAGGGTCCTTGAACAAATCAAGTCAGTGCTTTCCCTACAAGCAAAAATGACAAAACAGAGGCTGCCATAACTTTGGGCACATCACAAGAAGGCAAAACTCCCTGGAGAAAATCATCATGCTGGAGAAGGTCAAAGGCACAGAGGAAAAGGAAGGCCAAATATGAGACGGAGGGACTCCACCGGGGAAGCCACAGCCTCGCAGTCACAAGAACCAAGCAGGGCTGTCATGGACAAGACATGCTGGGGGGCTTCCATTCACAGGGTCTCCATAGGATATGGGTGGCTTGTTGACACGATTCCATATTCCTACACTCAACAAGAGAGGCATCCTTTTACTCATTCATCCTCAGACACCATGAATGCAGCTAAAGGAAAATCCACTCAAGACACAACCCTATTCCTGTTCTGACAGTGGAATGCTGGGAGTTGTAGTGCTTCTGCCTGAACTTGCATGGGGCTGATGCTAAAACTGCCTCCCGTCCCCCTTCCCCTTGCCTGGGCAGCTGGGGGCAGACCTCGTGGGCAGAGCCTTACTTCCAGCATTCCCCATGCCTGTCGGTTCCAGCAGCCCATCCCAAACTGGGACTCTCCAGATGGGCTAGACCGCAACTCCCATCATTCTCAGCCATTCATGCCTTGCATCCAGCAATCCCCAGCCTTCGACCACATATCAGCAATACCTAGACATATACATTTCCAGATGGACATCACTAACTATAAATTGTGATGCATGGTTCAGTCATCTCCGAGCTATGGCAGCCCCACCAATGAATGCCCTCAGAATGTCCCGTTCTTGACAGCCCTGCTCAGCTCTTGTAACCTCAGTGCTGTGGCTTCTTTTAAGCCACTGATCTCTCCTGTATTTGGTCTCGCCCTCTTCCGCTGCCGCTCACTTTCCTTGGCATTCTCAGTGAGTGTGGCTAATGGGGCAGGGTCGAAATATATGCACCCTGTCTTTTCCAGTGAGTCAGGCCTTCCTACGATGTGACCGAAGTACAACAGCTCCATTTTTTGTTTTTGCTTCCACAGCAGGTTCATCTTTCTGTCAGTCCAGGGTATTTGCAAAGCTCTCTGCCAGCAGCAGTTTTCAAACACACCCATTTTCTTCCTGTGAGCATTTTTCACTGTCCAGCTTTCACAACCACACATCGCAACTAGGCGTACAATAGTCCAGATGATCTCGGCCTCAGTCTCCAGTGAAGCATCCTTGCACTCAATTGCCTTTTCTTGTTCCTGCACTGCTGCTCTTCCCTCCTTTGAATTTCTTGGCTGCAGGTCCCTTTGAATTGATGGCTGAGCCAATGTAGGCAGAATCTTTCATAATTTTACAGTTTGACCTTGAGGTTGTGCAATTGCATGTACAACCTCCATAGTCATGATTTCAGTTTCCTCAATATAGTCCTGCTTATGCACTTTCTGCTTTCACTTTCATCGGGAATCATTTCAATTAATTGCTGCTTTCTGACATTAAATTATTGATGGATCTTCTGCCCATTTTCATTCCTCCTTCCTCTGATCCTAATTCAGCTTTCCGTGTGATAACGTCTGTGTTTAGATCGAACAGGGATAAAATGCACCTTTGTCTGATGCCTTTCCCTATGGGAAGCCAGTCTGTTTCTCCATATTCTGCCCTAACAGGAGCTTCTTGACTGCAGTGCAGGTCACACATCAGGACAATCAAGTGCAGAGGTGCACCCATTACTTTCAGGGCTGTCTCATGATTCACACAATCAAAAACTTTGCTTTAGTCTAAAAGGCATAATCTGATCTTCCCCTGAAATTCTTTGGTGTGCACCATTAGCCAACATATATTTGTGATAGGATAATAATTTCAATGTTTCATCTTTATTTTAATTGTGCTGCTTTTGTTGTGAGGCGTCTTGAGACCTGTGTGGTTCAGACAGGACACAAGTGTTTTAAATAAACAAATAAATATGACGCGCCTCTTCCTTTTTGGAGTCCAGCCTGAAAGTCATGCATTTCTCATTCTGTAGAGGTTAGGGTTCTTCATTGCAACACCTTAAGCATCACTTAGCTTGCATGGAAAATTAGGGCAATTGTCCTATAGTCGCTGCACTCCTGAACATCTCCTGCCCTCCTGTCTTGAGGAAAAGAACCTATATTGAAAGTTGCTAATCTGTGGGCCATCGCTGTGCTTTCTGCATTGGCTGGCATATCATAGAAACATAGAAACAGAGAGAGTCAGAAGGGGCCTCCTGGGCCATCTAGTCTGACCTCTAGCTCCAGCCGGCTCCACTCACGACATGCCCACCATGTGCATGTCCAGCCTATCTTTGAACACCCTCACCAATGGGGCCTCAACGACCTCTCGTGGAAGCCCATTCCACACCCTCTGGGTCCTAACTGTCAGGAAGTGCTTCCTGGCATCTAAAGGGAACCTTGGCTCCCTGAGTTTTGCTCCGTTGGAGCGCGTTCTGCCTTCCTCTGCAGGGGAGAACAGTTCTCTACCCATCTCCGTGTGACATCCCCTCACATACTGTATGTCGCCAACATATCCCCTCTGAGTCTCCTCTTTTCCAGTTCCCTCAGTCTCGCCTCGTACGGCATCCCCTGCAAAATGGCCACCAACCTTGTGGCCCTACGCTGCACTGACTCTAACCTGGCTATATCCTTTCTGTAATGAGGGGCCCAAAACTGAGCACAATACTCCAGTTGCGGGTGCTCCAGAGTCGTATATCCTGGGTGTATCCAGTCTCTGTGGCTTGGAATAGTTGTATCTGCTCCATTATCCATCAAAGAAGGATGGAAATCAAGACTGTTCAGAAGTGGTAGATGAATCCAACATGGTGGATTAATTTTCCAAGGCACAATTAATCATTGGCACTAATGAAAGGTGCGTCAACTTAAATGGAGCTGAGGTTCAGGTTCCTGAGCCAAGAGCAAGTTCAAGATCTGAGGTTGCACTTATACTGATCTGAGCCACGATCCAAATCAAAATCTGAGGTCTAAGTTCTTAACATTCAAGTCTCTAATGCGTCAGTATCTGGGAGTCCCTGCAGATGCTTAGTACATGAAGTTTGGATTAGCAGGTGCATCGATGAAGACAGTGAGGCACAATGGGGGCAGGGGAAGAAAGCAAATTTAGGGGAAGTAGACTTTTGGCAGTAATGTCACAATGGAACAATTCCGGTAGCATGTGTGTGCTCCGAGTGTGGAGCTGGACGGTGGAACTGAGCATTGGTATTTGCCCGGGAAGAGTTGGTTTCAAATCCTCCTTCCGCCACCAAGGTTAGTGGGTGAATTTGTGCACCAGTTACTACTTCCTACCCTATATGCCACCTATACTGTGGGATTGTTGGGCTAAAATGGCCTATAACTTTCAGAGAAGAAAGCAGGATTTTTACAAAATGCAGATTATTAATAAATGCATGGAGGCTGCTCTCCTTTTCGGGAGGTTTGTGAGGGTTGCTGTGGTGACAGTGCATGGGACATGCTCGAAAGCCTCCGCAAGAACGGTGGAGTTGTATGAACGCCATACGTGCGGTGCTGACAGCTCATGCGGAGTGGCGTGTGATTATCTAAAAACAAACATGGAAGTTTCATGGAGGGAAGGGGAGAGGCGGCAGCCCCATTAAATTCCCATCGAAAGAGGCTAGTTACACACTTCCCTGTCTGAACTGTAACTGTAACTAAGGGGTCTTGTTAGGATCCAGACAATCCCTTTAGGGTTAATGCCTTCCTTTAAAAAAGTGGCCTAGACAAAGTATGAGGAAATGAACCAATCCTGTTTTGGCTGGGAGCACATCTGATCTCATGGGATTTTTCTCAGCCTGTTGGTTTTATGATTAATCAAGATAAATAAAGCAGAAAGTGATAAACAGAAAGGCAGAATCTGCCAGAATTTGCCTCATTCACTTATAGCATTACCTCATGTCTTCTTGAGATCTCTTTCCTTAACAAAATAAAACAAAACGAAACAGAGAGGAAAAAGGCAAATGCTTTGTTGTTCCTGATGTGGGATTCAACCTGAGGGAATTCATTTCTGGAAAAGAGAGTGCAATCTAAATTGCCATAACCTTTATCCCCCCTCCCCCATGCACAAAAAGAATCACTCAAGTGGTTTGCAAAACATAAATACACGCATTAAGTGTTTAAAAAGTGTACCCTCCACCCAAGACTCACTGAAGCGAAGGTACAACAAGCACAATTCTGTTTGAGTGACTCCATTCCAGTTCGCTCTGCGTTGCTCTTAGTCCATCGCAAGGGAGCAAGAGAGACAGAGTCCTTGTCGATAGTTTAAGGAACACTGAGGGGACAATCCCATGCAAGTGGAGAGACTCAATGCCAGTTGAAAGGTGCCCCTTGGGGGTGCGGGTGGGGCTGGGTGCGTGTGCAGCTCTCACGAGGACTGCAGGGAGGGGAGGCTGCCCCATGATCTAGCATTCTGAGAGCAACTGAATGAAACTTTGGTCTCCCTGGCATTCACGAAAGTGTCGGGCCTTGCAGATTATCCTGTTTCTGCATTTCTTCTGCAGAGTGACCCAACATTCAGGGGTGCAAAGACATTTGCTTCAGCCGGGCCTGGATCAGGATTTATCTAGTCTGCACCTTCCAGGCCAAACATGGACTCGGATGCACGTTGGAGGCAGCTGACCCTCTGGCTCAGTCCATGCCTTCGCTGGGTCTGCAGCTACCCCAGTGCCTCGGCCCCAGCTCCTTCCCCATGGAGCATCCACCCATTTCCTACAGTGTCCCCCTGCAGAGGAGGGCAGGACGCGCTCCAGCAGAGCCAAGCTCAGGGAGCCCAGGTTCCACTTGGAGGCCAGGAAGTCCTTCCTGACTGTTGGGACCCCGAGGGTGTGGAATGGGCTTCCACGGGAGGTGTTTGAAGCAGTGAGGGTGTTCAAGGACAGGCTGGACGTGCACATGGTGGGCATTTCGTGAGCGGAGCCGGCTGGAGCCAGAGGTCAGACTAGATGGCCCGGGAGACCCCTTCTGACTCGCTCGGTGAACTAGGCTAGCTGGCAGCACAGAATACCCACTTATCGTTTATTGAACCTAGCCCACCCTTGCGCACGGCACTCCTACTTGCTAGCTACTTTATCTGAAAGGTGCAGGGTCTACCCCGACCCTCTCAGAGTCCCGCAAGCATGACCATGCGAAACCAAAAACAGGAACAAGGTGGCGATGGCTCTGCACAAGAAGCACGAGCGCAAGGTCAGGCAGGGAAGATAACATGACTAAGAGGCTGCAAGAGCCGGATACCAGCACGATTAGGGGTGGTCAGCAGAAACTGTGGCAAGGGACGTGCCGAAGACATACGTTAGTACTTTTCCAGAGATAAAGAAATGCTATAAAAAGGCTTGTAATACCGTTCATAGGCACCGCACTTCACTAAAGTGTTGGTCCCTGCGCAGGTACAATAAAGGAGCTGCTTCTTCTCTCCACTCTGGTCTTGTGGTCTGTTTGCCAAGGACTGACAAGGCGTCCGCTGGGATACAACACTCGGTTTCTATGTTTCCAGTCCATTTGGCCTCCCAGACAGCCTCCTGCAGGGGTGAAGCACCATGGGACATTTCTCTTCTGCAGTGGCAGAGAGGGACAATTCACTGCTTGGTGGAAAGATCCACTCTAGGATATATTCCACCACAGAGTGTCCTCCCACCGCCAATCCCAGTTTATTTTAGGAACATTTGCTGTGATCACCTTTCATAGAATTGCAGAATCATAGAATAGTAGAGTAGGAAGGGGCCATGAAGGCCATTGGGTCCGGCCCCTGCTGTATGCCTCTGGGTAAGAACTGGGATCAGCAAGATGCCCTGGCCTGAGCCCTCATTTCTAGCAGCCATGACTCAGTGCACAGAACTGGGGAGATAGTGAGAGTGAAAAAGATATTCTCATGTTCCAGACGCAGGTCAGAGTGTGGAAGGCGATCCCACTCACGCACCCGGAGATGCCTGCTGCGACCTCCTTTGGAGGCTCATTTGTGAAGCATGGTGGCTTTGACCCTCTTGAGCAGATGGAGGAACCCTTGACCACGCATCCCTTGAGGGGATGAATATTGGGGTGCTGGTTAATCCAAAGCAGTATTCCCACAATTCCTGGAGCGATGTTATGCTAAGGCTGCTGTCCAAAAAGGAAAGGGCAGCCCCACGTCAGAGCGGCTGAATATTTTTAGGGTAGAGGGCAAGTGCCGTCTGCCCCAAGAGCCGCAATGTGCGCCCCTGCAGGCCCCCACTGCTTGCAGCGCTGGCTCCGGCCTCTTGGTTCTCCGTCACCGGCCCACTGGTTCCGGCTTGGCCAGAGGCCTCTTTGCGGAGCGAGGAGGAGGAGTGGCCACTGGAAGCCGGGAGGTGCGTGCGCGGTACGGCTGGCGCCGGCGCATGCCAAGACCTCGCAGCCCCTCGCAAGGGAAGCAGAGCGTGGAATTCCGAGCACAAGTGTTTGCGACTCCGCTTCTTTAATCCGGCTGGGTTCAAAGTGGAGGAGCTCGCACTGGCCACAGCTGCGGCTGCCTGGACTCAAACAGGTGACGGTCGCAGCTGCCTTTCAGCAGAGCAGGTCCAAGAGACAGGACTGGGCACTTTGGCTCTTCCCCTGCTGTGCAGCAGCTTAACCCTCACCAGTCTGCAGTCTCCTGAGCGCTGCATTCCCGGAAGTCTCTTCTGGACTGGCACTGCGGTCCCTTTTCTCCGCTCCTTGGGGGAAGCACCAAATCGCCTTAGGTTCACTCTGCGAAGGGACTTGATCTCTACGTGCTTCTGCCTGGGAAGCAAAGTCAAGCATGGAGTATGTTCCAATGGCCTGAAGTTGCACCCCCAGGTTGGTTTAGCTGCTCCTGACGCCCCTAAAAGCTGGCCTGAGAAGTTAGGTGGGCTGTGTCAAGCCCCGCTGAGGTTTCCCAGCCTGGCAGGGGAGGCGCCAGCTCCCGTGTGGCCTGAGCATGAGCCAGGCCACGGTGCAGTTTGTTCCCACAGGCCAGGCCTTCCTGTGTGCCCCCTCCACAGCTGGTACCCTAAAGCGCATTTTGCAGAAAGGCAAGATGCTCTGGAAATCAGGCCGAGCGCAGGATCCTCAGCAGGGACGCCCCTGTGGCCTGGCCCCGCCTTGCAATAGCCATGGCCATCTGAGGCCTGCCCTTCGCATGCGCTTCCCCGTGCAGGTGATGTTGGCAACTGCCCCGGCAGGCCTGTGGAAGAGAACCATCCCACCATCAAAGGATCGCCCTGCGGGGAGCTGCTGCTCTCTTTCAAAGTCCCTCACACCCAGAGGACACGAGAGGAGGACCCGGCGTGATCGGCTGGGGGCACCTGTGCCCTTCGGTGGTGGCACACCTGCTTCAAAAGGCCAAGCCCCTTCCAGCTTCGAGAAACAGCTGAGGGTGTTTTCACTGCAGTGGAGCTGAGCCTGGGACTTAGTCTTGGTTGTAAGGACATGCCAGAATCCATTAAGATATTTGTACATAAGAATGAAGGGGGAAAACAAATCTGACTTACACTAGAGAAAGTTATTTGCTCTCATATGAGTAGTTAAAATTGAGGTTCACCACATATTTATCACTTTGAGGTATTATTATAAAGTGTAGGCTTGTATAAGCAGTAAGCAAGAGATAACCCAACACCAGGGCTATGTGGATAAGGGTTGGCTTGATTTGCCCCACCTCTAAATTAGTTCTACTGGTTCTCCTGATGTGCTGCCCTAAGTGATAGATGGCTGGCTGGAGAATGGGCTGAAACCCTCCCTCTCTTGTTGACTGTGATGAGCCTTTAGCTAGCACATGAAGGATGCAGTCCATATAATTGCTGAGATCCAAATTCTAGTAGGAAGACCTATAAGAGTGTAGGACACAGAACAAATCAGCTCAGGTTGCAGCAATCCAGATTCAGGCCGGATATCAGGAAAAGTTTCCTCACTGTCAGAGCAATACAGCAGTGGAACCAGCTGCCTGGAGAGGTGGGGGGCTCTCCCGCACTGGAGGCATTCAAAAAGAGGCTGGACAGCCATCTGAGTGGGGTGGTGTAGATTGGGGACCTGCAAGAGCAGAGGATTGGACCCGATGGCCTTCATGGCCCCCTCCAACTCTATTATTCTATGATTCTAAGAGCACCACAAATACATGATGTTAAGTTGGATCTAGGGAGACAGTTGGGTGGATAATGATGTTCAAGGCATACTAAAGCAGGATAAGGAGAATGTGGATAAACCAATTGCATTCTCTGCATCTGTCTTCACTGCAGGCAGTTATGGATAAGCCCATGAGCAGAACTGCTCTGATCTCTTCAGAAAGACGTCTGAGGAACTGAGGCAAGTAGTGGTATAAAAAGACAGAGTTTTCAGTCTTATTGGCAAGCTGGAAGTAAATAAATAACTGGGCTCAGGTGGTATCTCTCCTAGAGTTCTTAATGCAAATATGGCATTCTTGCAAAAATATGTTACCTGTTTGTAAATTCAGCTTCTGAACCAGAGGAGAATTACCAGTGTAACACCAATTGTTTAAAAAGGATGAGGAGGGGTTAGGGATTGAAGATATTACAGGCTAGTGTAGTTACTGCAGTGTCTACTCTGAGTAATATATTGCAAGCATTGTTAATAATAAAAATCAGTAAGTGTACAGAAGGACAAGCCTTGCTGAAATAGAATCAACGTGGCTTCTAAAAAAGCAAGTCCTATCTCACCAAATATTTGGAGTACTTTTGCAGTGTCAATAAGCAGGTGCACAGGGATGATTTGATAGTCAGTGTGTACTTGGACTTCTAAAATGCTTTTGATGAAGGTCCTCACGGAAGGCTCCTGAGCAAAGGTGGCAGTCATGGCATAGAGAGGGTTGGGTGGTCCTCTGATGGACCACTAACTGGTTAAAGAAGAGAAGGCAGAGTGGGAATACATGGTCAATTCTCCCAGGTATGGAGGGATGTATCCAGTGGGGTCCCCTTGGATTCTGCATTAGAACCAATGCTTTTCAACCTCTCGGTAAATGATCTGGAATTAGGAGCAAGCTGTGAAGTGGTCAGTTTTGCTGAGGACCCCCAACTATTTAGGGTGGTTCAAACCAAAAGCAAGATATTGCAGAGTTAGGAAAAGTGCAGAAATGGCAACTAAAATGGTCAAGCAGCTAGAGCAACTTCCCAGGGAAGAACAGATGAAATTCTCCAAAAAGGCAAGTAAGGGGACACATGATAGAGGTGTACAAAACTGTGTGGCAGAAATCAGTACAGAGACATGTATCTTTCCTTGCTTGCAATACCAGAACCCAGGAGATCCTGTTGAAGCCAACTGGTTGGAAATTTGGGATGGAGCCTCACACGGGAATTCCCTTCCTCAGGGTACAGTGATGGCCGCCCATCTGATAGCATTGAAAGAGCAACTTCCCGGAGGAGGAAGCTCTCCAGGCTGCTCATCCTGATGGCTCCTTGGAACCTCCCGGGTTGCTGGGGAACAGGGGCAGGCAGGGCAGCTGCCCGCAGCTCTGCTGGTGGGTTTCCTGTGGGCAGCTGGGTGGCCACTGTGGGAAGAGAATCCTGGATGAGGCCTGGTCCAGCCTCAGGGTTCTCCTTGCGATCAGCCTCAGGATGATCCAGGGAAGCGGCATTGTTGGCATGACAGTGCAATTAACACGCCCCCTCAGTACATTTGCACTCTCTGTCTTCATGGGCGGCTTTGTTCGGGCTCATCTCCTTTGTCTGCAGCAGCCTCTGGACTTCTACCAGCTCGCCACTGTTCAAATGTGGCTTGCCCCCCCCCCACCCCCAACTCTGTGCAGCTGCAAAGATGACGTTGAAAGAAATGAGGACACAGCCAGCTCACAGATCACTTGTTTGTGAGTTTCATAACTTTCCCTCTCTCTTGGCATGAGGTTGCCTCGAGAAAAGGAAAAGGAAAAGGTGGTGGGTGGCCAGGCTGGGCACGGGAGAGGGGGACTGGGAGCCTATTTGTGAAGGGGGCGACACGTGCTGACTTCAAAAAATCTCCCTGTCTTCTCATACACAGAGCTTGGGCAGCTGTCCCTTTAAATATTAATCAGAGCTGCATTGAGATGCAAATATGCTAGTGCCCCATAATGCTCCGGCAGCTGCAGCAAAGAGCACCAGTTTGTGATCTGCCTCGGTCCAAGCTGAGCTTCTTTCTTCCTTGCACCATGAATGAGGAGCCCAGGATACAGGTGCCAGAGGGGCAGAAAGCAGCACAGCCTGTTTCTTAGCAAGGCCATTTCCGTGCATTCGCTTTTTGGAGCACGGGGGCTGGAATACTATGTGTATTTGGGGACCTCATAGTCCCCGACATTGCTGCCCCCTGAAACCAGGTGTCAATCTTATAATTGAGGAAACATGGTCCCCTCAACCTCACTTTTCTGGCTTCTTGCCCTGAGACTCAGTCAATCCACACCAAGAGTCCCTCTGACAAGTTGGACTCCAGCCAATCCAAGTGGCAGGCCTTCCAAGAGAGCAAGTAAACAGGAAGGATGGGGGCCCCGCTAGCCCCGGAGCCGAGCCAGAAAGCCATCCTTCGCCCAATTAACATGCTTCATTTCTTTGCTCCCCTGTCTCCCCCCCCCCCCACGGCACTGCCCACCTGCCCCCTCCCATGCCTTGCCAAGCTGCTTCTGCTGCTGGGAGCAGGGCAGCACCCTGCGCCTGCCGGAGTCGGTCTCGTGGCAGCCCTCGGCAGCATCTGGCCCTGGAGCGGCGGCAGGGGGCAGAGGGTGGTGGGCTGCCCAGGCCTGGACGGTGGCCTGGAGCTGCAGGCACAGTGCTTGCAACAGGAGCTGCTCAGTGAACCTCTCACGCAAGGCCAGGTCTTCTGTTGGCCTTTCTGGTGCTGCAGCCATGCCTCCCGGCTTGCTGCTGCTGGCGGCCCCCAAAGCACAGCAGCCGCACAAGTGCCGCCCCCGAAGCAAGCCTCTCTCACCTCCTGTGAAGCTCTGCAGCCTCTGTGCATGTGAAGACTACTTCAAGCCAAGTTATTTCGCCATGCAGTGTAGCAAATTCAGACTCTCAGGTCTCAGAGGCAGCTCATCAGCCGTCTGAAGAAGCCCCCTGTCAATCAGCCTTGCCTACTGACTGAGTCCCTTCACCAGCGCCCGTGGCCAGCCCAGCAGGCACGCCTGGCTCTGAGGGGCTTGCCGGGGCCAGAGCAAGATGGATGCAAAGTCTTGCCTGGGAGGGGGATGCATACTGGTTTCTGGGAGAAAGTTTCCAAATGCCCTGGACTGACAGAAAGATCCCAGATCAAATCAAGCCAGAACCTGCCCTTGGAAGCAGAAGTGCTAACTCCCGCAGGGAAAACCATCAGCTGCCCCGTTCAGCTGGGCCTCAGAGGGGAGAAGTGAGGCACAGAGGGCTCTCAGGGCTGCAAAGCTGTGCCAGTTCCAAGTGGCACTCCAGCCTCCTTCCTCCCATCCTCCTGGCACTAATTCTAGAGGGCTGAAAACAGCTGACCAGAGAGAATGCCGGGGGGGGGGGGGAGATGGGCCCCTCTCCTGCCCCTGGGGTTCATCAGCCCCAGCTCAGAGGCTTGAGTGTATCTGCCATGTGGACAACGAACTTGCTCCCTACACTGGTTTTCCCAGCCCAACCAGGCCCAAAGCCCCCCACCCCCGCCGCTGTATTTACCCCTGCAAAGGGCTATGCCAGGCCTAATGGCCTTCCATGCCATATGGTGTCCCCATCAGCTGAGGGATGGAAGGCTCTGCTTTTATTTCTCTCATTTTTTCATTTACCCAGTCTTAGGGTTTCATTTGTCCTACCTAATACATGCATTTTTGTCTCATGCACAGATGTTTTTGTAAATAATTTTCCTAATATCATACATTTAAAAAACATTATCTGCCAATACTTTTGTACCTGTTATTTCATCAGAGAGCAGCGCTATAAAATGTGGAAACGTGCAGAGCTTGAAGGACAACTGAGTTTCTGTTCACAGAATGCTTCAACAGTGCAAAATCAGGTAATTTGGCATCATTTTGGCCAATGAACTCACTTCAGCCAGGGGAGCTAGCGACCCACTCCTCCCACCTCAGCTGCAGGCTGGGCACAGCTCGCACTGGCCTTGGCACTCAGCAGCAGCGGGGGAAGCTTCCCACTCCTTGGAGCCACGGGTGAGCAATGCGCTAGGCTAAAGAGAGCAGCGAGTGGGGTCAAGTCCAAAGCTACGCACATGGACCATGCTCTCTCTCTCTCTCTCTCTCTCTCTCTCTCTCTCTCTCTCTCTCTCACACACACACACACACACACACACACACACACACACACACGAGTCCTTGCTGCATCAGCTGAGCAGCAGGCTGGGAAGTGGTGAGACTTCCCACTGAAGCCCCCTTTTCCCCGGCGTGTCCTCCTGTGCTGCTCAGCTGATTAACTTCCATACTGCGCAGCAGCTGAGGCTCTCTGGGCAACTTCAGAGCAAGTGCCAAATTGCTTAAGCACTTGCAAGCAGCTTAATATTCTAATCAGAGAACCGGGACCTGCAACAAAATGTTGCCTGGAGTCCTCAACAGCTGTACGCCTGGCCAGAACCTGAGCCAGCCAAGCCCTCTTCTGGAGAGCTCCATTCCAAGGTCACCACCACTTTCTTTCCTAATATACCGGCTCACATTCACCATCGTGTGGTAGTTGTTTTTTAGGGTCTGCCCCTCAAAAGTACGTCTTTTTTCTTTTTTAAATAATTGGGTTTACACTCCCCCTGGAAGAATGAGCGTGTAGCTTGGGGGTTCCCCTGGCACCATCCTTGTCCCTGCCAGCCTCTGTTGGAGGCCCAGCTACACCTATATCTTGACAGAGATCCCCCAGCTTCATGTGTTTACGCTCTGGAGCCCCCAAACCAGGTGGCTGCAATGAGCTCAGCGTGGATCTGCTTACGGAGATGATCCATAAGACCATCTTCCTTTGCAAGAAATGGCAGCATCTAAAACTGATTCTGTCCCACTCGCACTGGTCCCCTGTATGCTTCCAAGCCGCATGCAAGATGCCGATTCTGACCTGTGAAGTTTTCCTTGGTCCAGGGCTGGATTACCTTTTGGAGGCCTGGCATGTAGCTGCATGTACCCGGATTTGTTCCTCACAGAAGGCCTTCCTCCAGGTGCTTCTTCCAAGGAGGCTTGGAAGGGAGCAGCAGGGGATAGGACTTCTCCGTGGTGGCCCTCCAACTACAGAATGATCTCCCCAGTGAGCTCTGCCTAGTGCCAACATTGCTATCCTTTTGGAACCAGGTTAAGACCTTCTCTTAGGCATTTCGCAGTATGGTGAGGCTTTAATTAGGCTGTGGATTTTTCTTGGTGCCGAGTGTTCAAAATTGTTTCTAGAAAAATCTCTCTCTCTCTCTCTCTCTCTCTCTCTCTCTGTGCCACATGTTTAAATGTCTCTCTGTGTGTAGGTTTGAAAATGTATCTTTAAGAACTGTGATCTAAGTAAGATGTCCAGGGAGCTTCAGCTATGGAGCAGTACAGAAATAAAAGATATCAAACGAATATCTCTGCAAACCTCACCAGCCGCTCCTCTCTACACAGCCATTTTGGCTCCAAATTTCTTGGTACTCACTGCTGCTGGAGAGAGAGGTTGCAGTTTACAGCATTCGCAATTACAGATGCTTTGGGATGTGACGATTCCACTAAGAGCGTGGTATAAGAGAGTGGGACTGGGAAATTAATCACCGCATTGTTTGCTCAGTGATGAACAACTTCATCCCTGACAGCCCAGTGCCAGGCGAAGGCAGCTGCAGATTTAAAAAAATCGCGGAGACGGGGGTCCAGGTGGCTGCTCCGTCAACAGGCGGTGCAGCTGTGCGATGGTGGGGCTCGTCCGCGCGCAGCCAGCAGGCAAGAACGTCAGCTAATGGACTCAAGCGAGGAAGGAAACTCCTTTGCTCTTACTTGGGGGAAGGTGCCCATGGGGCAGCTGGGGGGTCAGTGGGAGGAAACGGATGCACAGTCCAAGGGTCTTCCCCATACATTGCAGCAAGACTTTGCTGATGCAAAATGCCACTGCTTCTTTTAAAACATCCCTGTTTGATTTCTGTTTAGAAAGGGCAGCTTTGTGATAGAAGGGCAGATAGTAAATACGTATTAAAAAGTCATAGTGAAAATAACAAGGAGGGACAAAAACAAGCAATGACTTAAAAAGGAAAACAGTGCAGAGGATCCCACACGAAGTCAGCGGTTGGGGCAGGGATGGTCTGGATCTCCAACGGAACCAACTTCCCCAGCACAAATCCTGATGAAACAGCTCTTCACAGAACAGCGGAAGGCAGAGCAGCCCAGGAGATTCTCTCACAGAAGAGATCCTTGGCTGGGTGCGCTGCAAGCCTCGGGGTCGGGCAGGGGGTGCTGAAGGAAAGGCCTCCAGAGGCAGCGGAGACTGAATGGAGGGAGGATTTTATTTATTATTTGCATTTATACGCCACCCTAATAGCCCAGAGGGCTCTCTGGGTGGTTTACAACATTAAAACCCACTGATCCTAAACAAACAAATAAATTGGCTATACCACTGCAGCTCGGAGCCCCCAAGCCAAACGCTTCGTGAGATGGGCAGCGGCGCAAGAGGCAGGAGAGCCGATGCGGACAAACCGGCTGCAAACCAGGGAGAAGGTCAGCCGTCGGGCGGCGGAGAAACGGAGGAGATGCAGAAATGGCACTGCTGGGAGCTGCTCTGTGAGGCTTCTCATTTTCCTCCAGGAGGGAAAAGGAGGCAGGGAGCCAGAATGGCTGAGGATCCAGTAGATCACAAGGTTTGCATAATGGGGACAGGCACACGTTCCCTGAACAGCCTGTCTGGAGGTGCCCAGTCTGTTTCCGCCTGCAGGAAAGGACAAGTGAGCTGGGCAGCAGGTGCCCCAGGCACAGAAGCACAGGAGGTGCGGCTGGAAGGGGCCGGAGGGCCGTCAGATCCAGTCCCTGCTCCAGGCAGGACTCCAGTCAGACCCTCCCTCTCAGGGGGCTGCCCAGTGGCAGCTGGAGGGACTGCAGGGAGGGGGAGCCTGTCAGCTTCCTGGGTCATGGGCCCTGTAGTGGTGCTGCTCCCACAGCCAGGAATCTTCTCTGCACAGATGCGAAGGCAAGCGGGAACTCGTTAAACGGGAAGCGCACAGCAAGACTTTGGTGGGCTCTTCGGGTCCAAACAGACTTGCCGCAATGCGAGGATGATGAAAATGGTGATGATGAAGAAGAAGAAGATGTAGATGTTGATGATGATGGGTTGAACCACGGCAATCCATATAATGTTGGCGGCAGCGACGCCCAGCAGGACCGCAGCGACGCAGAAGTTCACCGTCGCCCACATCGCCAAGCGAGGGTGCTGGGGGCACAGGAAGTGGCCCTTCCCCGAGTCCTGCAGCCCAGTGGTGTCAGCATGGACTGCAGCGATGGTTCCCCAGACCGTCAGGCAGGAGGTTTCCCTTGCACTTCCTGAAGATGTTGGAAACCAAAGCCGGGACCTGCTGCACACCAAGCACCGGACTGTGGTGCTTCCCTTTAAGGTAGCCTCATCCCATCTCAAGCCCACCCCATCTTCTAGGGCACTGCTGCTTCCTTGGCCTTCCAAAGCAGGTTACCATGTTTTGAAATCCAGCAGTGTCACAAAACACACAACTATTTTTCCACAAATAAATGAATATCCATTTCCGCTCCACCGGAGACGGACGCATCCAGATGGACGATCCCCCTCCCATATCCTACATGCTCCAGACTGGACAGGATCAGCCAGAAGATTCAGGAAGGAAGAAGCAGTGAGGATTCCAGGGGAGATGGAGTGGGGCCTGGATTCTTTGGGCGGGGGGGCAGATTGGGAAGAAATTTGTGCCCCACTGACATTGACTGCTTCCATCTGAACATCCCTCTCATTACGCAGTGGCATTCGCATGCCTGCTTTACCAGTGGGAAACTGAGGAACCAGCTGAATCAGCCTTCTCCATTCGAGTGAATGTTGCCTGCTGGCTGGTGCTGATCCGAGCTGAATTTGCTCCAGCAGCTCTGGAGGGCAGCAGGGCAGCATGGCTCATCAGTGCTACCTCTGCGTGGTGCTCCAAAGAGTGATGGCTCCCAGTTAGGAAGAATCCCGCTGCTCTTTCCAGACACTCAGCTCACCCTCTTAGGTGTCTTCCAGGTCCTCCTCGGAGAGGGACTAGGACCGAGGCAACGGGGGAGCAATGGCACCAACCGCAGAACTCTCCCTCCAAGGAGGCCCGCCTGGCGCCGGCACTGATATCTTTTTGGTGACAGCTGAAACCCTTCTTCTTTTGGCTCTGGCCTCCTGGCCTCTTGGCGGAGCAGCAGAGGCACAGGCTGGGGGAGAGGGCTGAGTGGCCAGGGGACGGGTGAAGGCAAGGCAGGAGCTGGGCAGGGGAGCAGAGGGCCAGGAGCAGCGGAGAGGAAGGGGGCGGGGCCAGAGGGGCCAGAGGGAGCAGGGGGCGGGGCCACCGGCCGGAGGGGCTGATAAGGCCGCGCTCAGCCACTGCCGGCCCTTTTGGCTCTGGCCTCTTGGCAGAGCAGCAGAGCAGCAGAGGCACAGGCTGGGGGAGAGGGCTGAGTGGCCAGGGGACGGGCGAAGGCAAGGCAGGAGCTTTCTTTCTTTGGTTTTTTCTTTTTCTTTTTGGTGCTGTGCTGTGCTTTGCTTTGTTTTTTCTCCAATTTAAATTTATTTTATAAATTTAAGTGTATGTTATCCTTGTGTGTGTGTGCGAGTGGGTTTTTGTCTGGGAGAACTGGGCGAGTGGGAGGAACTGCAGGACAAACAAGGCAGGGGACCAACATAGGGTCTCGGAAGGGATCCCAATGGCAGGCCAGGAGGTGGCCTTGGCGGGAGTCACGGGTGTTGCTGTCCGCTGCGAGAGCTGCGACATGTTCGCCCTTCTCCCCCAGGAGAGGCAGGGATACACTTGCCCTCGGTGCAAGACGGTGGCCCCGCTCGAAGAGGAGGTGAGGGGCCTGAGGGCCGAGAGAGCTCTCCAGGCCCCCCCCCCTGGAGCAGCCCCCCTCTGGACAGAGGGTAGAGGGAGAGGCCACGGGAGGAGGAGCTGCGGAGACATGGAGGTATGTCACCCACAGGAGGGGGAGGCCAGCACGGCCTCCTCCTTCTCCTGGCACCAATCTGGAGCTGGGAAACAGGTTCTCTTCACTTGGGGAAGCTGGGGCTGAAGAGGCCTCGGGGGACCAGCAGGACCCCCAGCCTGGGACGTCAGGCGGCAAGGGGGCCGCTGCAGGAGAGGCGAGGGCCAGGGCACCGCTGCCCACCAGCACCGGGAAGGTACGGCGCCGGGTCATTGTTGTCGGGGACTCCCTGCTGAGGGGCACTGAGGCGGCAGTGTGCCGCCCCAACCTGGAGACAAGGGAGGTTTGCTGCCTGCCAGGCTCACGCATCCAGCATGTGAAGGACAGAGTGGAGCGTCTTGTTCGCTCCGGGGGTCGCCAGCAGCTCCTGGTGATCCATGTGGGCACAAACGATGTGGCCAGGCAGGGTGTGGTTGGGACCACCAGGGACTTCGAGGCCTTGGGGAAGAAACTCAGGGAGCTGAAGGCCCAAGTGGCCTTCTCGTCGATCTTACTGGTCCAGGGATTTGGGCCAGGAAGGGACAGGAGGGCCTCCGAGGTGAAAGACTGGCTTGGGGTGTGGTGCCAGAAGGAATGCTTCAGGTTCCTTGACCATGGCACCCGGTTTCTTGCCAATGGACTTCTGGCAAGGGACGGGTTGCACCTCACGAGGATGGGGAAAAGGTCCTTTGGAGATGCTCTAGCGAGCTTCGTCCGGAAGACTTTAAACTGAGCCGGGGGGGGGGGGTTCAGGCCCCCCAGAAACGTGTCTGCACTGGAAAAGTGTGTGGGGAGGATCAGGGCTCTGGGAGCAGGGTTTTAGAGGTACTGCAGGGACTGACAGGACTCCTACAGAGAGGGGCCAGGTATCAGGGAGGCAGGGAGGAAGGAGGAGGCTGGGAACTCCAAGGAAAGGAAGCGGTTGGAAGGAGCTGAGGTGCATGCACACCAATGCTAGGAGCATGGGTCATAAGCAGGAAGAGCTTGAAGCTCTCCTGGGAATATGAGGGTATGATCTGGTGGGAATCACAGACACTTGGTGGGATGAAAGGCAAGTCTGGAATGTGAACATAGAAGGGTATCACGTGTTTAGAAAGGACAGGAAGGGAAAGAGAGGTGGGGGGCGTGGCTTTATACGTCAGGGAAGGGACAGGATGCAGTGAGATAGGATGCAGCACAGATGGGGATTCGGTAGAGGCAGTCTGGGTGAAACTTAGGGGTTTTGACAGGGAAAGAGACCTGACAATGGGGGTATGTTATCGCCCTCCAGGTCGACTTGAGACCCTGGATGATGTCCTGACAGGCCAGATTCTAAGGATATCTCAGGGAAGAGACACAGTAATTATGGGAGATTTCAATCTCCAAGATATTACTTGGGAGATGCACTCAGCGGTGACAGCCAGGTCACGTCGCTTCCTAGAAGCTATTGAGGGAGGGTTTTTCACACAGAGGGTTGGAGAGGGGACGAGGGGGGGAAACATCCTGGACTTGGTCTTGACCAATAGGGAGAAGCTGATAGATGAAGTACAGATTAGGGGAGCTCTGGATGCGAGTGATCACTGCATCCTTTGCTTTGAGATCAGGGGACTGGGGACATGCAGCAGGTCGAGCACTAGAAGCTGGGACTTCAAGAGGGCCAACTCTGGCCAACTGAAGGCCAGACTGGGGAAAGTCTCCTGGGATATGTTATTGGAAGGCAAGCGAGTTGAGGAGGGGTGGATAGCACTCAGAAGGGAGGTTTTGGAGGCGCAAGCCTTGACAATACCTCTAGCTAGTAAGGTGGGGAGGTGGAGGAGAGCCCTGCCATGGATGCGAAAGGAGGTGGTTAGAGTGATTAGACGAAAGAGGAACCTCCCCAGGAAATGGGTACTGGGGCAAATAGACAAAAGGGTATACCGGGGGGAGGAGGCCTGTCCCAGAAGGATTCTTCACAAGGCTAAGGCTGATTATGAGCTGAGACTTGCCAAGAATATCAAGAGCAATAAAAAGGGCTTCTTTCAGCATGTGAATAGGAAGAGGAAGGGGAGACAATTGGTGGGACCACTAAATAAGGAGGAAGGAGATCCAGTGACTGGTATGAGGGAACAGGCACAGATGCTAAATGACTATTTTGCCTCTGTGTTCTCCCCAAAGCCAGACGGGGGAGATCCGCATAGGAGATTAGATGAGGCTGGGGACTTAGGGGCACAGATTAGAGTCACCCCCCTTGAAGTCGAGGGGCTCCTCAGGGCATTGGACATTACAAAGGCATCAGGCCCTGACAGGTTACACCCGAGAGTACTTAGAGAGTTGGCAGGGGTTCTCTCATGCCCGCTGGCCTCCATTTTTGAGGCCTCATGGAGAACGGGTGAAGTTCCAGAGGACTGGAGGGTGGCATCAGTGGTCCCAATTTTCAAAAAGGGTAGTAGAAAGGACATGGGGAATTATAGACCGGTTAGCCTTACGTCCATTGTAGGAAAAACAATGGAAAGGCTCATAATAGAGAGAGATCTAGTGATGCTAGATAGGGAAGGGAGGCTGACAGCCACACAACACGGCTTCCGCAAAAACAGGTCCTGCCAGACAAACCTTGTGGAATTCTATGACAAGGTTTTGCGATGGCTAGATGGAGGGGATGCAGTGGATGTGGTATACCTGGATTTCAGCAAGGCCTTTGACAAAGTGCCCCATGATATCCTGGTGGAGAAACTGAGGAGTTTAGGGCATGGTTGACTGACTGAAAGCATAGGAATAGCTGTCATAAGTACAGGTTAGGTGATAAGTGGCTGGAGAGCAGCACTTGTGAAAGGGACCTCGGGGTGCTGGTTGACTGCAAGCTGAACATGAGCCAGCAGTGTGACGCAGTGGTCAAGAGGGCAAACGCCACCCTTGGTTGCATAGCCAGAAGTGTGGCTTCTAGATCAAGAGAGGTATTACTACCACTCTGCACGACTCTAGTGCGCCCGCAACTGGAGTATTGTGTTCAGTTTTGGGCGCCTCATTACAGGAAGGATATAGCCAGGTTGGAGTCAGTGCAGCGCAGGGCCACAAGGTTGGTGGCCGGTTTGCAGGGGAAGCGATATGAGGCGAGGCTGAGGGAACTGGGTCTCTTCAGCCTGAAGAAGAGGAAACTCCGAGGGGATATGTTGGTGACATGCAGGTATGTGAGGGGGTGTCACATGGAGATGGGTAGAGACCTGTTCTCCCCTGCAGAGGAAGGCAGGACGCGCTCCAACGGAGGAAAGCTCAGGGAGCCCAGGTTCCCTTTGGATGCTAGGAAGTACTTCCTGACAGGATCCTGAGGGTGTGGAATGGGCTTCCATGGGAGGTCGTTGAGGCTCCATTGGTGTGGGTGTTCAAGGATAGGCTGGACGTCCACATGGTGGGCATGTCGTGAGCGGAGCCGGCTGGTGCCAGAGGTCAGACCAGATGGCCTAGGAGGTCCCTTCTGACTTGCTCTGTTTTCTATGTTTCTATGTTTCTTCTCCCAAGTATTTGGCAGCACACAATGTTTTAATCAGGTCTTGAATTTTCCTTGTTGGTTGCTTAACATTGGTTTCAGATATATGTGCCTGTCTGCCTGAGTTGTCTATTTATGCATTTGTACCGTGTTTCCCTGAAAATAAAACCTACCCCAAAATTAAGACCTAGTACTATTTTTGGTACTTGCTAAAATATAAGACCTACCCCAAAAATAAGACCTAGTGTGTTTTTGTGAGCCAAAAAAAAAAAGAGTGTCTTATTTTCGGGGAAACACGGTACATATCTGGTTTTGCCAAGTTTTAATCTTTGTAAACCACCAGGGAGCTGGTCTATCAGGATGCATAGAAGTGACATAAGGGAAAGGAAATTATTTGCAATCAGGAGTTACTGCCCCCCATCGCACATGCCCCTTCAGTTGCAACCTCTCTTCCTCAGATCCTACCAAGCACAGCAGACACACGTTAGAACAGGGGTCCTCAAACTTTTTCAGCAGGGGTCCAGCTGAAAGGTGCCGGGGGTGGCCATGGGCCGGTGAGGGGGTGGGGAGCACGTGCGCAGCGAGGCGAGGTGAAGCAGCCGCAGGTGCGCGTGGCTTGGCAGTGGCTCGCGCACTCGGAGATCGTTTTCTCTGTGCGAGTCCAAAGCGATCTCTGCGCATGCCTCGCCGCACAGGTGCATGGCAAGGCGGGCAGCGACTGGTGCGGGCACAGGCGCAGCAAGTTCAAAACCTCTGAGGCGGGCCGGATAAATGGGCATGGCGGGCTGGATCTGGCCCCTGGGCTGTAGTTTGAGGACCTGTGCGTTAGAAGAACCCACATCACATCCACAAATGCACAGTTGCAATACACTAATGCTCCACGGATGGACTGCACAGAGAATATTTGCTGTTTTATATGATAAATTTCACTCAACTGCTTGCCCAGTTGTGTGTTCTGCATGCAGCTGGGGGTGGGGAGGCATCCATTGCCACCTCTATGGCACGCTGTCTCATTAAGGGGCAAAAGCACAGAACCGGGTGGGCGTCTGGACCAGACAAGGGATTAAAAACAGGCAACAGCCGTGCGCAGCCCTTACCCAGAGCCGTCTAACTTGTTTTAGCCCTGAGGGGCAGTTGTTTTTTTCTCAGCAAGACCAAGAGAGGGCCCACCTACCGGCAGAAATGATGTCCTTCCCTCACGAGCACAGTGCAGAAGGAGTTAAGCATCGTCGTACGAGCCACGAATTCCCCGAAGCAGCGAGGCCAGGGGGGCAACGTGCTCTGGTGGTGCTTCCTTCAGAGGCAACCATGAGCCCATCTGCCTGCGAGGGAGTCGCCACGCATTCGCTGGTGCCCGCTGCCACAGATCGAGGCGCTGGGCTGCAGGCGAGGTGTGGGGCACGAGCCAGAACAAAGGCAGGCGCCTCCCCAGTGCCACCTGCCCACCACCCGTGACATGGTCCCGGGTCTGTTTCCACACTCAGCTCAGAGTATAGGCCTCAAGCCGTGAAGCTCTGCATGGCTGAGGAGCAGGGCAGCGGAAGGATGGGGGATTCCCACAGAGGCCTGCCATGCCCATGATCTTCGGCCGAAGCCCAGGAGTGTGGCTACTAGGAAGGGGGCCCTTCTGGCGATTTGCCTGCCCAGGCAGACACACCTGATGCCCGCTCTGGGGTTCTTTGAAGTCCTCGCACTCTTCTGGTTGCCCTCTTTTATTACCTGTTTGTTTATTTGCACACCCTAAGATATGGAGATACTCGCTCTGCCATCAAAGAATGCAGTGCTCTTAGGGCTTCTGGATATTCTCAAAACTTGGCCGGATCTGGCGCAGCTGCATGGCTCAGAGGTTGCTGCTTGGACTCCCGTCCGGCCAGAGCTCACTAGGCGCACTCTCACGCACTGCCGAGTCGGGGGACAGGCAAACATCCTCCAACTCCCTGCAGGACTTCCTCTTTCTGGACGGGTGGGTGGTTACAGCCCACATGGCCAGAGACGAGCTATTTTCTCTCAGCAGTATCTTGTAAATATTTGAGTATGTTGACAATAATGGCATTGTTTCTACTTCTGTGGTGTGTGAACTGTAGTAAATTCCAGCAATGACAAAAATTGTGTATATTTTGGAACGGAAAAATGATCTGAAATTCCACAGCATCCACAAGACACAGAACAGCTTGGCCTACTGTGGAATCTGTGGGTCAAATTGCAGAAATCAGACATGCTGTTAGTCCAGTTTAGTCTTCTCTGATGCCTCTGCCTTCACCCGAGAGAAAGGGAACCCTAAGCCTAGCATGGCCACTGGCTGCCACCCAGTCATGGCCTTCCTCATTGATCTATTAGGCTACGGTTGACTGGCAGGGAACTAATGGGGCAGGGCAAGAGGCCAGGCTCCGCACCAGAGCGACACATAATAAATGTTAGCATGCATTAGAAAACCTTGACATCTCACAATGGGATTGTTGAGACGGGCTAATTCTTGAAACAGTTATGAACTAACAGATGGATTTTCATGGAAATGGAAAGCCATGTGGGAAATATATTCAAGCACGGTAATATATACATATTCTGTATGCTTTTTTCCAGTGACTGCATTTCCCAAATGCTATTGAAAATGTTTATGGCTGCACTCAGCAAATATATCAACATATATCAAATGTGTATGTTATAAAGGTGTGTGTGTGTATCTTAGGCCCAGATGCATTGATAGATCAGCCAAAGTTTTCTGACACATAATAATTTAGCAAGAACAACTGAAAAGACAGTTTTTAGTGGTGTTCTAAACTAGGCTGCTGAAACAAAGAAAACTTAGGAACTCTAAGGTGGCATCACCCTCCCTGCAAACAAACAAACAAATAAATGACAAAAGAAACAAAAGGACAAAAATCTAAATAAATTTGAATGTGCTATTTATATGTGCAAATGCACATAAAACATGTAACTTAAAAAAATGATGATAATACTTACGCTCAGATTTATATTTGGACTGAAAAACACTGGTCAGGGTCTCCTTTCTCTTTTTCTTGTTCCTATGTATTGTTGTTCTTGTTTCCATAAGTGCTGTGCCCCATTTCAATGACCTGCTTTTAATCTCAGAAACTTTCATCATGGGTGTGATCACCCTTTGCTATATTTAACATATTATTATTATTATTATTATTATTATTATTATTATTATTAGAACATTTCTATGCCGCCCCTTGCCGAAGCCTCGGGGCGGCTTACAACACAATAAAATACAATACAAAAATAACAATATAAAATTAAAATTAATAATATAAAATAAATAAAAAATATGAACGATATAAAAGAAATTATAAAAGAAAAGTTATAAAAGAAAAGAAGTCGCCCTGGCCAGATAACTAAGTAAATATTGTTAACAATTAAAATGACGTTTAAATAAAAAGGTCTTCACCTGGCACCGAAAAACAAATAACGACGGCGCCAGGCGGACCTCTCTGGGGAGCGCATTCCATAGATTGGGCGCCACCGCAGAGAAAGCCCTCTTCCGAGTACATACCCTCCTAATTTCTTTCACGGAGGGTTCCCGGAGAAGGGCCTCTCCCACAGATCTCAAGGGGCGGTCGGGCATATATGGACATAAGCGCTCCTTCAGGTAACCAGGTCCCAAGCCGTTTAGGGCTTTATAGGTCATAACCAACACCTTGAATTGGGCCCGGACTTCAATGGGAAGCCAGTGAAGCTGTCGGAGGACTGGAGTCATGTGAACATAATGCCCCGTCCCCGTCAGCAGCCTGGCAGCTCTATTTTGAACCAATTGAAGTATCCAGACCGTCTTCAAGGGTAGCCCCACGTAGAGCGCGTTACAGAAGTCAAGGCGGGAAGTCACCAGCGCATGTGTCACCGTCGCCAGGCAGTCGTACTCCAGGTAGGGGCGCAGCTGATTAATCAGCCGAAGCTGAAGGAAAGCGCTCCTCGCCACCGCTGTCCCCTGAGCTTCCAACGACAGCTCCGGGTCGAGGAGCACTCCCAAGCTACGGACCTTGTCCCTAAGAGGGAGTGCAACCCCATTCAGGGCCAGGTCAAATCCACCCTCTCCGAAGCCTGATCCGCCAACCAACAGGACCTCCGTCTTGTCTGGATTGAGCTTCAGTTTATTGGCCCTCATCCAGCCCATAACCTTGGCCAAGCACTTGGGTTCTTATATTCTGACCAGATAAAATCTAACTTGCAATACTTATGGTACATTGGGCTGGTCATATTCTGGCATTAAATTAAATCACTCTATGAATTTCTGACAGATCCACTAAATTTATTTATATAATTCATTGATTTTATTTAGAACCCACCTTTCTTCCTTCAAAGAACTCAAAGTGACTTGCATAACCCTCCTCCTCCTCTCAAACTTATCTTCAGCAGAACCCTGTGAAGTGGATGAGGCGGAGGGTCAGCAATGGGCCCAAAGTCCATGGCTCCAAAGGCGCATGGCTGAGTGGTGACTAGAACGTGGATCTTCAGTCCAACACTTTAACCACAGCACTACGCTGGCTCTCCTTTGTTTCTACCCAAGTAACTCTGTGTGTGTGTGTGTGTGTGTGTGTGTGTGTGTGTGTGTGTGTGTGTGTGGTAACTTTGCACCACATGCTGTTTGATAAACACCAAAACACCATTACCAGCTGCTACAAGACACTCATGATGAGATTATCTGCTGCTAATTCCTTGTTTCTGCTCCTTGCTTGCCGGCCATGCCAGGCAAGCTTGTTGCCCCCCCGTCCAAGGCCAGGGGAACATTCGGGGGCTGGTCGTTTTATCCGCTGCTCCACAGAGGAGACTGCCTTCAGAAAGCCCAAGCAGTGAAGAGCTCATGAATGCTGGGTGCCGGCACTGTGTCCGTTGGTTGGAGAGCACCGGTCCAAGTTGGAACGTGAGCCAAGGTGGCTTGTTCCCCAGATCCTGTCTTGAGAAGGGCACTGGGTCAGAGCTCCCGATGGGGCAGGCATGGGGGGGGGGGCTTGTGGTTTCTGCAGGCCCTTCCCACCTCTGCGCCATCATTCCAGAATCACTGAGTGGCCCACTTGGAATCTTCCACAAGCAGGACCATAAAGGTTGGGGTGGGGGGACTGTGTTTGAAGGAGTTGAGTTCTGCGTATGCTGCCTTAGAGGGCGTCACTGGCTCCACCAGCAGGACTTGGGCTTCTGCAGTGGCTCTTCCACCTGGGGCTTCCTGCAGCACCAGCTGTGCAGGTATGCCAAGGTCCTTGGGCCTGGGGTTCCTCCTTCAATGAGACCCCGTCTCACTCGCTTGTTTGGCAGAGCCAGTGAGGTGGCCGGCGTAAGGACACAAGAACAGTCCTGTGGGACCAGACCCAGGGTCCATGCAGTCCAGCACTCTGCACATGTGGGGACGACCCAGCTGCCCACAGGCCTTCCCCTGGGGAAGGAGGGAGCGCTGAGCCAGCACGACTGGGAGCCACAGAGAGCCACCTCCCTCAGGAATCCGTCTGAGCCCCTTTTAAAACCGTCCTACTGGGGACTGTCACCGCTTGCCCGGGCAGCGAATCCCTCTCTCGCTGCTCCTCTTCCTCACCAGTACAGGGCAGGGAGCGGAACAGGGCAGGGCAGCGGGGAAGGTGGGCAGGGCTTCCATGGGCCCCTGCTGGTCCATGTGCCCTTCGCAGGGCCCTGCCTCTGCTGGCCTGGCTGTGCTTCCAAGAGCCTGCAGGGGTCACGGTGCCCCCAGCCCTGCATCCCTTTGAGTCCTTCCTCCAGCCCTGCATCCCTTTCTCCAAGCAGACTGTGTCGCCCCTGCCCGGGCGCCAGGTGCCAAAGGAAAAGCGACAGGATCTCGTAGGCTGCAGAAATAATGCAAATCTCAAGGCTTCTCCTCATCTTGCACAATGCATTTTGGGGGACTGGTCAAGGAAGAGGCTTATTAAAGGGAACCAGAGACCAGAGAGGCAGGCAGTATCTGAAGAAGGCCCACCTCTCGCTATATGAGCCGAAGCCACTGAAACACCTGTGCGCTGTGAGTGTGAAGGGCCAGCCAGACACGTCCCTCCAAGAAGGGGATACCACATTTCCAGGCGGAGCTTCAAGGAAATGAGTGCAAAACCAGTTATTTCCTCAAAACCAAAATAACTCCCTCAGCTCCTGTCACCAAGCCCAAGTGTCTGTGTTCCACCGTCTGGGGGTTGTTTGTGCCAGAAATGCATAAGCAGAATAAAAGTCGCCCTTTCCAAAGCCAGAACCATTCAGTGCCTTATGATGAACCTATTCCTTGAAGAAATCAGGAGCACCACAGGCAATCCCTTCGCCCCTTAAGCCTCTACCAGGTTCACAGCCAAGGTTTCTGGGGGACCCAGCCTGTTGCCTCCGGATCATGTATGCACAACACGGAAGTCTCCCATCCCGAAAATGCCACCTTCGACTCCGGTTGAAGGTCAGGGCACTGTTTCCTTTTCACCAGAACTGTGTTCACGCCTAGTAGGACGAGGTCTCGTTCTTGGCGTGGGAACGCCTGCGAGCGTCTCACAGCATCCCGTGGGAATGGATGGCCACGTGAAGCCTGCTCTGCAGCTCGGCGCGGCTGCCGGTGGCTCCTTCCGGTGACGCCTCGAGGCCGCGGCGTGTCGCGGGAGACGGACCGCTCCGCATCCGTTCGCTCCGCAGCACCGGGGGTGGCGGCTAGTCCAGGCGGGGCGGGGCGGGGCGGGGCGGGGGCCACCCCTGCGGGAGTGGCTCGTGCGCTGGTTCGTCCCTGCGAGAGCCGCAGCCGCTGCTTCAGCCGCACCGCGCCTTCGGTGGTCCGTCGCGCCGTTTCGCGCAGGCCGGAGGCGGGGGGAGCCCCGCCACGGCTTCGCTGGCCCTTGCAGAGCCGGGCCTTCCGCCTGGCGGGGCGATCCCACGGCGGCACGGGGCTCGCGTGCGTGCGGGGGGGTGCGGGGGGGCGCGGGCTCTTCCCCCGAGCACGCGCGGCGCCCTGGCCAAGAGGCCCCCGCAAGGCGGCTGGCAGCCGCCAGGCAAGAGCAGGCGCGGGACGGGAAGCTCGCCGGGCTCTTCCCGCGCCCGCCACGCACCGGGGGCCGCGGCTGGCGCCCCCCGCCGCAGCGACGGCCGCCCTTCGCGGCCTCTCCGCGTGCAAAGGCGATGGAAGAAGCGGGGGAAAGCACAGGAGGAGGGCGGGGGAGAAGCCCCCCCGCAAAACCCGCGAATGTGGCCAGGTGCCCCCCAATCCTCACCTGGAAGCCCCCTGCTACCAGTTCTTCTGCCTGTCCGCCAGACTTGCTAATTGCCTACAACTGGAATAAAGTCTGCTTTATTATTTTCTAAATATTGAAAATACGAAGTGAGTGCCAAACAGCATGGGTCACACTCATGTATAACTATTTTGAAGCATTCTTTTCCCAGTAGGGGTGAAACAGACAGATATGAATGGCCTTCTGTGCTAAGAATCTAGTTTGGCTGCTTTATTAGTAGAAAAGTGACTTCATGTAGTTTCTCAGACAAGGTGCCTGCTCTCAGGTTTTGACAATATGCAATTATATTTGAACATAATTAGTTAAAATGCCAGTAATTAATCAACTAAAAACATCTGCAATTGGGTGACTGTGTGTGTGTGTGTGTGTATGCACACACACAAAACTTCTTGAAATTGCTTTCGCCTCATATAGTACCTTTCAAAATAAGGGAAATCCTCAAAAAGCTGCCCCATTTAGCTTTCCAAGATAAGCCTAAAAATAAGGTACTGTATTTTTCTGTGTATAAGACAATACTGTTTCTTTAAAATACTTACCTAAAAATGGAGGGGCGTCTCCATGGGGGGCTGAGAGAACCGCAGATGCACTGGGGGGAGAATCTGTTGCGGGCACACTCGGGGTGGCGGGGGGAGGCGGGCGTGATCGCAGGCGCGCTCGGGGGGGGAGGCTTGCGCACTTTCTTGGAGATCAGTAAGAAAAGTGGGGGGCATCCTATACATTGGGGCATCATATAGACGGAAAAATACAGTATGTACCAAAAATGCATCTTGTGGCACGTTACAATAAGACTCCTGTGACGTGAATAGTGGTAACTTGTTTTGTGCACACTGCATGTACTCCGTGATCCTAAGCCCCCTTCCCCAGCTCCCTGCCCTCTATCACTTGGTGTCTTGGATTTGGGGCCGTCCTCCTCCCATTCAGGAGGGGCTGAAATGTCTTGAAATGCCTCTTCCCCAGTGCTTACTAAAGAAGGAGGGGGCGGCAGAGGAGGAGGTGGCTGGATGGAGTCCCTGAAGCAGTTGGCATGAGCTTAAGTGGACTCTGGGGGACGGTGGAGGACAGGAAGGCCTGGAGGAGTGTTGTCCAGGGGGTCGCAATGGGTTGGACGTGACGACTAGCAACAATGCTTGCTTACTGGCAGCATGTTCTTTAAGCAAAAGTGGGCGGAGCTTTTGGTCTTTCTGTCCTGGCCATGCTGCCTTTTGCCCCATCCGCCACTGGAATTCTGCAAGTTCTGCTGAAACTGAATCCAATGTGCAGGCGTTCCACAATGCCAGCAAGCGTATGAGTATCCACTTCATGGGCTCCTTTTGAATGTCTACTCCAGGGCTAATCAAGTGGGATATAAATGCAGAAATGGACGTGCCTACCATTTGTATTACACAGAAGCCAACTTCCAAAATAGAACGTATAGAAGTTCAGATGTTTATGTCGTCTCATGTACTTTATTGTAAACTGCTGAAAATTAAAGAGGCTTGGAAAGGACCGCCAAAGGTGAGGCGGTCCCCTTCCACTTGTCAGTTCAGCGCTGGGTGGGGCCACCGTCGAGCCTCAAAAAACTTCCTCAGGCCCTCAAGATTGACTGGTGGGAAATATGGCCCAATCCTCTTCCTAATCCACCACTTCCCATCTTTGGCATGTGTCCCTCCGGGTCTGCTAAATTTGTACCTGAAGTGCTCTCCGCGGATCCACCTAAAAGGGAAAAAAGAATCAGGATGAAACCAAAGTAGAACACAAACACAAATTCAGAAAAGGAATAACACATGTGTTAATTATCTGGATAAAGAAGCTTGTTATCTTTTAGAACAGGCTGGTGGAAAGTTATCTGGGTCACACTGCCTCTCCTAAGCACTCAAGAGGGGCTGCAATCCAATCAAGACAGGCTGGGATGGAGGGTACAGGCAGAACCAGGCTCAAAGGCTACTCAGACACAAATTTTGGCAGGTTGGGCCTTGGTCAAGTTACTCTGCCTCAGTCTAACCTCATTACAGGTGGTTGTGCGGGGAAAAGAGACTATATAAAATCATACTGAAGTTTAATGGGACCCAGTAAAACATTCAGATGAAAATTACAACCACTGCTTTGAAAGCACATTCCTCAGAAGTAAGCCCCAAATGTTCCATGGGATTTCTACAAAGCGAGTTAAGGATTGTGGCCCCTGTAGTCATCTGCTGGCCATCAACGCTCCATTTTCGACTGTCTAAAGCACTTCCCACCGATTCTGTGTTTGTGACGAAAGGTGGCTTCTAGGCTCAGACACTTTTCTTGCCACGTGTTCAGCTGCCCTGCCCTGTCTCCTCCCTGTGCATGCATCTGCTGAGTAGCAGAACTTCTGCCCGGCATCTGGGATCACTGGAGAGCTGGGGGCAGGCTGTGGCTGGCAGACACTCTCCTCAGCCCAGGACTGCCTGCCAAGCTGCCAAGGCACCCATAGGCCCAGCGTCTGTCCACCCCTGACTGAGAGTCAGCTCCTGCTTCTACAAGTAACTGCACACTTTTCCCCCTCCTGGGAAGAGAGAAGATGGAAAAAGAGGTGGGAAAGCGCATGAGGGTGGCTCATGGAAGCGCATGTTCTGCAAAACGCTAGGCATGTCATGAGCAGAGCTGGCAAGAGCCGCGGGTAAGCCTAGATGGCCCAGGAGGCCCCTTCTGACTTGCTCTGCTTGCAAATTACAAACCTCATCTGAAAGCATCCCTGGTGAGTTCACAGCAGAGATTATGGCTGCACTGGGGACCTGCGTGACTCTGTTGCTCGCCAGCTGTGCAACAGGAAACATGACACTTGATCTCAGCCAATGGCCAAGAAGCCTTCTGCCCTTTTCTGCAGCTTCTGATAGCTGCACTCATTTATTGCTTTCCAGTTGTTCTGTCAGCTGGCGGATGAGGTACATGCAGAAGGGCATCCTTAGGCAGGGTTCTCTGCTGGGGGGCTTGGGTTAGGGCTAACCCGGCACAACCCATACAAGAGCAAACTTTCCATCATTTAGGAAAGGACGGGGAGAAATCCTGCTCCCCATTGTTTTTAAGTAATCTTTCTAAATACGGAATAGTTAGGGATTTGTATCTCCATACACAAACAGTTTCCAAAGACAGGGGACCATTTATGTCCGTGCACTTCCCTCTGCATGTTAAATGGTCTGCTCAATAAATCTTGATGATCAAACATCTGTGTATGTGTGGAAATGAAGTAAGCAAGTCCACTGACTCCTGCATTTCAGTTTGCACAGAGGCTGCAGGAAGAGGTGGATTTTCCTTTTACCAAGAACTCACCTGGGACAAACATTTGAGGACTGGCCTTATTCTACTGAAGGATGACACATCCCATGTTACTGAGAGGGTTACCATTTAAAAAAAAAAAACTTCAAAGCAAATGAAGGAAAAATTATGTTGGCTCCCCTTTAAAAACCCAGTTGTTCCTCCTAGAACTTCTTAACTTTGTGTATTGGGTTTCTGTATCAAAGTTCTTATTGGCTACAATAAATGGTTCATTCAACTCTCAAAACTACTAGCTGGAAAAGGCTACTCCACATGCATCCCACCAACACAGGGCATTCCCTTTATTGTCCAAAGCAAGAGAACAACTGGAAACGAGTGGGTGAAATAGAGGATCGTTCAGCCCCAGGCCTTGGTGGACGTAGCCGAGTGCTCCCTTAAGCCTCGGCCAAGGAGTTTGCCCAACTGTCTGTCATGAGGCTGGTTTTGCGTTTTGGTTTCATTTCTTTTTGTTGTTCCCTAAAACCCCAAGGAAGATGAAAGGAAAAAAGAGGGAGAAGTAAAAACGAGCAAAGAGAAGCTTCCATCAGTCACGCGGAACAGTTCTGGGGGCGGCACAACCTTCCGTGGCCACCTTTTGGGCTTGGGCCCCCCACACCGCCACGGAAGGCGTGCTGGCAAGGAAGAGCGGAGCCTCCTGGCATCCTGGCGCTGCCATGGCCCTTGCCCCTGCTGCATGGGCTGCATTGTTTGCTGGAGAGGTTAATAAAACCAGGCACCAAATAAAAATGTCAGCATCCTCTTCAGAGCTCCTCTGCTCCTCAAGCATGAAAATGGGCATGGAGCCGGGAAGTGAGGTGGAGCGGCTGGAGCCCCCCCCCCACCCCCAGTGGGACCCTTGGGGATTGTGGACAGCTGTAGCTCTTGAGTCTCTCCGGCTAAAAGAGTGAGCGCCACTGCACAGCCATGCTAAATTGCTCAGCCTCGTGGTGAGTGAACCTCCTTCAGGAGGTTTGATGCCTGCACATGCAAGCATTCGTGAGGCAGGCTGTGCTTCATCACTGGGGAGCCTCTGCTCTCTCTGGTGAGCTGCTGGGGTGTCTCGGGATGCTCACAAATACTCTTACCACTCAGCAAAAGAACGTTGATAACAGAGCGGCTTCCAGAGGTGGAAACAAGACACCAGGCCAAGCAGAGAGGGAGGCATGGAGAAGGATCATAGAACAGGAGAGTGGGAAGGGGCCATTAAGGCCATCAAGTCCACCCCCTGCTGGTGAGGGGCACCAAGTCACCCCATCCCAGGAGGAAGGGGATAGACAGGAGGGCTGGCCAGGAAAGGACCTGCAGCGGGCGGAAAAGCAGCACCAGAGACAGGCTTGTTGCAGAAGTGTTTACCAAGCTGGTTACAAAGCTGGACCTGAAGGAACAACGGATGCTGGAGGAAAAGATAGCTGCAAGGGAGCTGGAAGAAAGCCTGAAGCAGAGCCCAAGGAAGAGGCAGGCGTGTGCTGCTGGGAGGGGGTGGACAGACAAAAAGGCTTGGGGGCAGCAGCAAGAATTGTGCCACGCCTGAGCTTCACAGATTTATGTCAAATTTCTAGGCAAACACTGGCTGCAGCACCCCCAGTGTCAAAGTGCCTGTAATACTTGCATTTCTTCCAGCCAGTTCCCTATAAGCTCAGTCTTTGCCAGCCTCCCTGACCTCTCACCCACGCCCTGACTTCTTTGCAAGAAACCAGACCTGGAGCTGCAGGGAGCCAGGTAGATGGACTGGGCTATGCCGATCTGAGCGGCCTCCACTGGGTTCACTGGTGCCTGCAATGCAGGCCCCATGGGAAGAAGCAGGCTTGGCACTGATGGCCGTCCATATCCTGCCCTTTACTCCTGGGGAGCAATGACAACTCCTCCCAGGGGTATCAGAATTATGCTTAATCTATTCTGCCTGTTTCACAGCCTGTCAGGTGTCTTTTGTTCCACGCTCCGCTTACTGAGGGAATTGGATTATTTTCCCCCTCCATAAAACATCAGCTGCGATGGACAAAACTTTTGCAAGCATGTAAAGTTTTGCATATTTCTCTTAGCTTGGTATGCAGTTGATGAACACAAAAAGAAAGGGTGCTACACAGTGGCAGCTGCGAGGGCATGAGAGATGTATAAAATATGGTGCGTGTTTTGCAAAAAGGTGTGTGTGTTTGTGCATTTCCCAGCAACTTGTATTTTTGTATAATTAAATTTGGGCACAATTCTGGAAAGTTAAAAAAAATGGCCTGCAAGCCCATGCAATCTGTGTGGCTCAGCCTTGGCTACAGGATCCATGCGTTGAATTTATAGGGCTCTGAAGTTATTTGAATCCGTGTTTGATTTCTCCAGCATTCTTGCTCCTGGGAACCATCTGGAGGTGGCCCGGCACCCTCGACAGACAGGACACTGAAGGCAGGAAAATGCATTTGCAACCTCACCCGGCCCTGCTCCCTGCAGTGTCTCAGGCCTCCAGCCCAGGCAGTACTCTTTCACAGCCCTCCCGCGCCCCCTGCCCCAGAGTCCAGCTCAGCACTGTCCCCATTTTGCCGCTGCTGGCAACCCAGCAACCTGTGTCGCTTGCAGCTGCAGGAAGAGAGGCATCCTTATGCCCCTTCCCCCTTATTATTTATTTATTTATTTATTTATTTATTAAAACATTTTTATGCCGCCCCATTCGCCGAAGCCTCGGGGCGGCTTACAACATAGATAAAACAAGTTAAAATCCATATAAAATAATCTTGATTAAAACTCACATTATAAAATAAGCCGCCCTGGCCAGATAAAATTCAATTGTATTTAGCATTTAAAATGTTGCTTAAATAAAAAGGTCTTAGCCTGGCGCCGAAAAACAAATAACGACGGCGCCAGGCGGACCTCTCTGGGGAGTGCATTCCATAACTTAGGAAAGATGTGGGCTGAGATGTCAACTCTTGGGGAGCAGAGCATTCCCACTCCATTGCTGCAGCAGCGTCCCCCACTGGCAACCTCTTCCAGGTGCAATGGACCAGGCTTTGGCCAGTGGTGGGTGAAGATGCCAGGAAATGCGCTGCAGCACGTCTGGAAGGAGCCAGCCCCCTCCCCACCACCCCGGCCCCACCACCCCAAGCTCACTTCTGTCTGCTGGAGCATCCGCAGCCTTTCTGGAGGGCTCCTGGACATTCCTAGCCTGGCTGGGGCAATTTCCAGTTCAGACCAGTTCATTGTTGGTTAGCCCATTTACCTTTGTGACATAAGGGTGATTTCAGCTTAAGTCAAGGCGATGACACCTGGTGGAAGGGGGCAAGCAACACCCACCCTGGAGAACTCCACTGCCTCTGTCAATCTACTTTTAATTAGAAACTAGCTGTGATTAAACATGTTGGCTTAGATTTCCTTCTTCCTGCTCAGAGAAGAACAGAACTAGCATAGAAGTTGCCTTGTACTGACACTGGTTGTTCCTCAGTCTGGTCTAGTAGCTAAACAGGGACGGATAAATTTTTCCGCTTTGCTTTCTTCTGTATTCATATTTCTAAAACTCCCTGTTTAATCTCTATATGAAGGCATTTGCAAATTTTGCTAAAACCTTAATCAAACAGGCATGGAATGAAATTCTCGCTGTCTGCACATCCAGTGGGTACTGCTGCTCCTAACATGGCAAGGACCATGTAAGCCTTAAGGGTGAGGAGAAAACAAGAGGTGACCACCCCCGTTCAGCACTGACGGGGTTGAACGCCCAGCCATGGATCCCAAGCCAGCCCTGAAAAAGCTAAGCACCGAAAGCTTTGGATTAACCCCACTGCTTTACTTTCTCCTGCATTCCAATTTCTGACATCTCAAGTTGACACATTTGCTTGCACATCCAAGCAAGCAAAATTCTCACGCACCCCTACGCTGTGCGACCGTGGCTCCCCAGTGCAAGAAGGCCTCACTCAGTGCCTAGGGACAGAACTGAGGTGGGAACTGCATTAGCTCTTGGGAACTTCCGCAGGACCGAAATGCTTTAGGTAAATCGATAACAATAGATGCTTTGCTTGAAGGGGCTGCGCGAAACACCAGCCAGTTTTACCAGCTCTAAAAGAGCCACACCACAGCCATGGAACCACAAGGCCACGTGGGCATTCAGCACACTGTTCTGGCCAGCGGTTGCTCTCCAGGGTCACTTGTCCCCATTCTGACAGCGGCTGAACCACATTGCCACTAATGATCCTTGCCGAGGACGGAGCCAACCCGTGCTCTGCTACTGAGGACTGTCTCCCCCCAGGAAAGTCAGCACTTGTATATTCCACACTAAGAACAAGGAGAAATCCTGTTCTCGGGCCATTCCAGCAAAGCTTGGTTCTTGGCTTTGCTTCTCCCGGGAACATTACATACTGCGAAGCCCCGGCCCAAGCCCTGGCAAGTTATTCCAGCCTCCCGAGAGCTCTGAGTGCTGGCCCGGTTTCAGATCTACCCTGGCAAACTCTGGCGCAGCAGGGAGAGTGCTGATGCCGAACCGAGGGGCCTGCGCGCAGACCCTGCTCGGCTAGGATGCTCCCCGGGCACCCGTCCCTTGCGCCCTCTCCCTCAGCCTGACAAGGCTGGCAGGGGGATCAAGTGGGAAGAGACAGCCATGTCATGCACACTGCCGAGCCCCGTGGAGGGAGGGGGGGACACCCCCCCGTGGCCGTGCATTCTGGGCTTGCCCTTTTCTCCTTGCAAGTGTACCAGCATTTCTGCTGAGCTGCAAAACTGTTCAATCACAGAGAGTCAACTCGAGACGGTAGGCAGCGATTCCACCTTCCTCTGCCAAAACCCAAGAGCCGTTTGTTTTGACATCAACGTTCTGCAATTTCCTTCTCATGCCCAGGAGCAGCTGGGCTACCGGCCTTCAGCCTGTGGATGACATCTCCCAACTGTGAAAGTGTTAAAAATTAGCAGCAATATTTAAGCTGTTCTGCCCCAGCCTAAATCTTCCAGACAGCTGTAATTCGTTGCAGAGGCTGCAGCTGTCTCCCTGGAACAGATGAGAAGTTTTTGGAGGGAAAACACCGGCACACAATCACACAGACACACAACCGGCAGAATTAAGAGCTTGGCCTGGCAGCTGAAAGATTAGCCTGCTTTAAATTGCTCCATTTTCTTAGTGAAATGGTAAATCAAGGGGGTCCCCTGAAAGCAGAAGTGCTGCCCACGAATGGGGGTTCTTTGGGGTTGGAGCGCATGCACCGTAAGAAACAGCAAGTTGCAGGGAAAGGGCCATGCCTGGCCGTGAGTGCCTCACGGCTGCGTGGGGACTGGAAACGGGATCCCTCAGGTTCGGACCCCCACGTGCCGCTGACTCCCGTGGCAGGCTTTGTTTTCATTATCACAGGAAAATGTGCATTTCCCCAAAAGGACACACCATTTGTACACATTTCTGAAATCTGGCCTTATTTCTCCAATTGATTAAAGTGTCCCTGCAGGCTTTTTTCAGAGATATGCCTTGGGCGTACACTTTCAAAAACTATGCCTTTCCCCCATGCGCAGCACTGCAAGCTTGGGAATGGATGAGCTCGGGTGGCCGGCTGGGTCCAGCCCCTTCCTCGGCTCAGGCTCTGCAAACTGGGCAAATTCTCTCCAGAATGAACAGAAACTAATGTCCCTCCCGCCCCACAGAGCAGCGGCTGTACTGTGTCATGCTTGAACCCGGGGCACTCGCGGCCATGCGCACGCTCTGCACGTGTGCTTGCTGTGGAGTGTGGCGGCGTGGTCCATCCTGTCAGCTGGGCGAGGGGCTGCATGGCCCGAGCCCAGCGGAGGCAGCACAGGGGGGCCTCTGCGAGGAGCCCGCCGGGGATGGCAAGTGCGGGGCGCCGGCTCCCTCTGGATGCCCAGCCTGTGGATCCTGGGCAGCTGCCAGCGTTGCTTTGCCGGGGGCATTTTTATTCCCTGAACGACCTGTCCTGACTCTAAGTATTTCTGTCCTTTCATGTTCTCAGATTTCTCTCACCTTGTGCTCAGGATTGTTTCTTAGACGTAGAGCGGTTTGTATGTTTTGAAATCAGAGAGAATAGATCCACAAAGGCGGGCAGAATCAAGGCCCACCCTAACAGGACGAGCAGAAAGCGCACATGTCGCTTGGCATGGCAAGGGAGCGGCCACAACCCCGATGGCAGCAGGGGGTCAGAGGGATGCGGGAGGCACTGTTTACAGGCCTGGCTGGCTCCACAGGGCAGCGATGCGCCAGGCCTTCTCTGGGGCACTCCCAAATGGAAGTGCGGACAGCTAAGGCCGGGCCCCTCTGCTTGCTGGAGAGGCAGTGTTTCATAGGGGTTAGAGTGCCACACTGGGATTCAGGAGAGCCACATTCTCGTTCCCACTCCATTGTGAAGCTTATTGGAAATTTAGGACTAGTCACTGATTGTCAGCCCGACTTGCCTCACGGAGCTGCGCGAGACCAAGATGGAGAGGAGGGGGAGGATTCTGCAGGCCACTCCGAGTGCTTCCCAAGGAGAAAAAAGTTAGGATGCAAATGTAATGAACAGGTGAACGCAAGTGTTCTGCCACCAGAGCTGCGGCCCCACCACAAACCGGGCGTTGCAGGCATCTGGGGAAGGGGGTCTTTCTTGTAATGTCTTTGGGGCACACTTCTAAGTAAAAGAATTTAGGACTGCGGGTGGTGTCAAGGCCCCCACGCTATACTTTTTCAGGCTTTTGTTTGGGGAAATAATTTCCAACAGAAAGAAAAATTGGCACTGGTCTCTTTTCTAACTGAAATAGCTATTTTTCAGTTAAACGAAGCTGTACTTCTGGGGCTGCAGCTGCAATGACCAGGCCAAGCCACGCATCAGTTCTCTTAAGCTGGACCCTCTAGAGCTTAACCTGCTGGGCAGCTACAGCATGTGCGTCGTGAACTGTCAGCTGGGCCCTCCTACTCTGCGTGTGGGCATTTCACGAGCCTCACGCGGCTTGGTCAGCCTTCACACTCTGGTTGTTCCCAACTCTATGGCAGCCTCACTAAAGCAGCAAAATAAAAGGGCCACCTGCTTCCCACTTCAAGCTCGCCACACTTGCTCCCAACCTCTCTTACTACAGAAAGAGGCCAATCCAGCACCTTCACGTGGAAACATCTCATTTCAGAGGTACGGATGCACCTGGAGCTTCGCTGTCAGGGAAGGACCCCCCCCCCCGCACACCACAAGAGAAGCTCTGTGGAAGCGCTGGCCCAGTGGGGCAGGGCGGGACACTTGTGGCCCTTTCAGTGCGGGTGGCAGAACCATTCCCCGTGCAGGGGACAAGCGGACGTGTCATCTGAGGGAGGCCACCGGGCTGAGCCGGCAGCTCGCCAGGACAGGTGGGGGAAGTGCCTCAGGTGCCCACGGAGGCCTGCTCGAGGGTCCCACGCAGGATGCTGGCGAGTGGGGCAGCGTCTATGCATGCCCCCCCCCAACCATGGCCGTGGACGGGAGGCAGCAGCACAGGCTGAAGGGAGGCGCTCCCCACGGCAACCTGCAGCCGAAGGGTCAAGAAAGGTGGGCTGCCACCAGGGGCAGGCCTTGAAAAAGCTGCCGGCACCCGAAACTGCCCCGGGGAGCGATGCGGGAGGAACCGTTTCCGCCGGGCGGCTGTGAGGCTGGAGGAAACGGGGACCCTGTTCCCAGGAAAATGCAGCAGTTGCTTCCTCTTGCAGTGGAAGGAATAAATGCGAGGGTAAATGTGGTGTGGGAGCTTCTGCCCCCACCTCTCTTATTTCACCCCTGCAGGGTCCTCGGCTACTGAAAGATTGCAGCAGCAGCTTCTCTCTTGTCTGCCACCAGCGTCTCCATCCCCTCCTGAAGCGTTCCGTGTCGGGAACCGTCGCTTTGTCTTGCAGTGGTACTGAATTCCACAGCTTAATGATGTGCTGCATGAGCAGGGCCCCCCATTTGTCTGTGCCGAGTCCCCCACCAGTCAGCTCCATGGGATGACTCTAATGTCTCTGCGCTATGAGAGAGCGAGTTTTCTCCCTTTCCCATTTCTTCACACCATCCATCACTTTGTGTGCCTCTATCATGTCCCCCTTCCTTGCCTTTTTTATAAGCTGCAGAGCCCCAGACTTTCCTCCTAGGAGAGAAGCTCGAGCCCACGGACCGCGCTGGAAGAAGCCCCCGATGCAGCCGCGTGGCCCTGCAGCCTTTGCCTTGGGAGCCCTTGAGCCAACGTGGCCTGCGGGGTCGCGGGTGAGTGACGTGCGAAAGGGTGGCCAGAGTGGGAGATGTGCTCGGGCTCTGGCTGCAGGTGCATGGGGGGGGCAGGTAAATTCCCTTCCGGGGCACTAGCTGGGCGGGAACAGCAGCCGGGACAAGGTGCTGAAGCAACTGACCGGGAGGATCAGGGCAAGCCTGCGGGGAGGCGACTGCTGCTTGGCGCAGGCCGTTGCCCAAAGGGCTACGAGACGCTGAGGGAAAGCGGCTGGCTAAGCACAGCAGTGGCAGCTGTTCTCCCTTCTGCACAGGAGAGCTTAGGAGGCTGGGGAAGAACAGGCTGAGGGAGCAGGTGCTGTGCAAAGCTGTCCGGAGGTCTCACTGGGGGGCGGGAAGGCCCAGTGCAGCAGTGCAGTGGCAGGAGCTGGACTCGCCCTGCGAGGGCCCTGGGCTGGGGGGCGGCTCAGGGCTCCCAAGAGGAGACCCGCAGGTGGGGCTGCCCAGCAAAGCTGCGGGCAGCACTGGGGAGAGGAAAGCCCCCACAGCTCTACTGGAGCCCCCCCAAGTACTTTGGCCTACAATTCCCATGTTCCTCACCGCTGGCCGGCCAGAGTTGACCAGTGCTGCTGCGAGACACAAGGTGCCAGAGAGGCCCATGCCTGGCCAGGCCAGTCCTCGCCATCCTCCGCCCCGTCTCAGGATACCTGACCGGAGCTCGGTGAAGGCTGGAGGTCTCGGGTCACACGGCGACCACAGCAAGCCCGGTCCAAGGGCAAGAATGGCTTGGGGGGGGGGGGGCTGCCCTGCACCACTGCCCCAGTCATGCGACACCCCTGCAGGTTTAATCCTGAACCCCCATCTGCGGGAATGAGGCTGCAGCAAATCGGGAAGGCTGCTTCCAGGAAGCCGAGGGGCAGAAGAGGCACAGTCTCCTTCTGAACTAATACAGGAAGCAAACGCTATGCAACAGGCCACCCCCCGGCACGTGCGATTTGCGTCTGGGGGCGCCGCACCGGGGCAGGCTGAGCGAAGCGAGGGCCACTTCATGAGAAGGCGAGCCGCCCCAGGAAGGACCATCACGCCAGCGAAGGTCGAGGGCAGAAGACCACCGAATACGAGAGGGATGGATGGCTCCCCGAGGGGATGTCACTGCCTTGAAGTCACACGAGCTGAGAAGAGCCGCCATGGCAGGCTGTTTCGGAGGGCTTTCTTTCCCTCACCGTCACTTAAGTCGGGGCAACTTAATGAACGTAACAGCAAAGGACGCAAAGCGTGTGGTGAAAAGCTACTGAGCTTCCAGGCAAGGTCTGAACAGAGGAAAAGGCAGGGGGGCAGTTCGAACACCAGAGGAAGGTAAGACCGGGGCGCCCTCCTCCAGCAGCGGCACAGAACACCGCAGCATCCGAGGAAGGACTCAAAGGCCCCCCTTGCGGTTAACAATAATTGCTAGATAACATGCCCCCACACCTACTAACCATTTGGGTCTGCCCTAATTCTTCTTGATTAGCTCAAGCTATTTCAGCTTTCCAGTTATTACTCTTTTATCCCAATTTTTCTTCAAGGAACTAAAGGCCGCCTACATGTTCCTCCCTTGCCCATTATATCAACTGTGTGAGGCTGGCAGGCTCAGAGAGCATTACTGGCTCTAGATCATCCAACTTCCCCGACTTGGTGGCCTTCAGAGGCATCTGGACCACAGCTCCCAGAATTCCCACCCAGCAGGGCCATTGGCTGGGAATTCTGGGTGTTGCAGTCCAAGCATGTCTGGAAGGCGCAAGGCTGGGGAAGGCTGTTCTGCATAACCTCCCGAGCTTCATGGCTGAGCAGGGACTGGAGCCCAGTCCTCTCAGCCCTACCTGAGAACACTAACAGCTTCCAAACCTCCTCTTTTCATGCTCACCCTGAGGAACCTACATAGGGAGTTCTCACCTCAGGGTTCTGCCATTTAGCCATTTCCCCAAGAATTTGCCTTACCTTGGCGGTGCTTTGCCCTCAAACGGGTTGGAGGCCATTAGAGACAAGATGCCCTTCTCGTTGGCCAAAAGCTTTCCGGCTAAGTGGATTATCCACTCATTTTGCTCGTAGGTCTTGCAGAAGAAGAAGAAGAGTGCATGGAGGGGAAGAGAATAATAGAGATAAGTGAAACCTGAACCTCCTCGGGAGCACCTCTTGAAGAAGGTCCCATGTTGAAGGCACATAAGGAATGCGCATTTGTGGATGGGGGTGGGGCCTTCCAGCATGTGGATGCCCCTTCCTCTCTTTGCCAAAAGTCCCTCCTGTGACGGCCTGCCATCGGTGTGTGCACACACGCACCCCCAGCCCCTGATCCAGGGTCACAGGAGTCCTTCGGGGCTGAGAGTGCCATGTCCCCTGCATGCAGGTCACCCTTAAGCCAGCACCTCTCTGGTGAGGCACTGCAGGGGCAGTTTCCTGGGCTTGCTTTTGTGTTGGTCCCACACAGGAGGATGTTCTCCATGGCAGGCACCAGGGGACACTGTAAGAAAACCGATGCCAGAAGCCGTACCTGCAAGCCTGCCCCTCTGTGCCGAGGCAAAGAACAGTTTTAGGCCAGACAGATGCTGCAGCTGACAAGGCATCCCCATCCCTCATCCTTCTGGCAGGGGTGGTTGTGTGAGTGAGCAACCCTCGGTTGTCCGAAGGAAGCGCTGGGCGGGAGTGGGGATTTGTGGATCCAAATCACCAATCAGGTTCATGTTCACTCTCAGAAACTTGCCTGGGGAGCAGGTCCAAAGGAGCATCTGCTTCCCATGTGCATTCAGAAGCAGAGCTGCCTCATGGGTCCTGCACATGCCTTCCAGAAATTCCCAGGTGAAGCTCTGGCAGCATGGCCAGGCAAGGCCAGAAGAGGGCCTGCTGAAGCTCTGGAGAGGTGCTGCCCATCAGAGCTGGCTAGATGGAGCCAGCCAGGTCTGGCCAAGGGTAAGGTAGCTCCCAGTGTTCCAGCCCACATGGAACAGAACGAAAGACGAGCCCAGTAAAAAGACGCCCCCCCATTGGCTGGGCCAAGCAACCCCACGCGCCTGCAGCTCTTTCCCGCAGGCGCCCTGGTGCTCTGTGCTCGCTTTACGAGGAAGCCTCGTGGCCCCCCTAGAAAGTGACTGGCCTCGTTCTGGCACCACAGGGGAGGGTAAGAGCTGGGGCACATGCTAAAAAGACGGACACTCTCTCTGCCTTTGAGCAATGCCCTGAAACTCTGCCACGTTTGCTTCTTTCCTCATGTTTCTCTTGGGGGGGGGTGTCTTTTTTTACTGAACCCGAAGATCAAGTAGCTGGGGCCCTGTGTCAAACACAGTCATTTGTGATCAAGCAGCATATTAAAGGCAAACTACACTCGAATGGTTGGGAGGTTCATGTTTCCTTGGACCCAACCTGTGGCAGGAGGGGAGAGTTAACCATTCACTCTCCAGCCACCATTTCGCTGAAAAGAGCCCTCCCCCAATACAGTTCTGGGGTTTAGAAAAAGCCCTCTGGCACCAATGGGGGCTTTTATTCTCAGCCTGCAGCCTGGAGTGGTTGGTAAGCTGCAGCTGGGGAGAGAAGGAAGAAGCCTCCCCTCCGGCGCTGGGGAGAGGCGTTTAACTAAACGTGCACTTTGGCCCTAAGAATGAAAGTCTGGGCTTGCTGTGCCTGTGAGAAGTGAGCATGGCTGACAGCCTGCAGCACAGGAACACACTCCCGAGTATCCCAAGCTTTCCTGATTCCTGGCCTCGTCGTTTTGTTTCCGCTGCAGCCGAACCACGGGGAGCCCAGAGGAACGCTGGCTGGCCTGCTGCCATCCCCGGGGCCCTTCGGGGAGGTGCTGACAGATACACTGCCCACCAGGCTCCCGACTGCACGGTGCGCGGCTTCCCCACCAAGCCATTTAGCCCCTGCCAGACGTGGAATAGGTGGGGCTGGCTCCCCACGCCATGACCCTCTCCCTGAGCTGGGCAAGGGTGGCAAGTGGCTGGGACTGGACTGGGGCAGAGGGAGGGGACAAGGACACGGGGAGCTGCTGCTCTCCCACCTGCTTCCAGGGCAACTTCAGAGGAAACCCTTGGCTGCCACGGAAAGCCCTGCCCGACAGAGAGGGAGCATGTGCAGAGGGAAGCACCACCTCCGGGGTGCCCTGCATGCACTCACCCCACCTGGACACCTGCCTGCAAATGCTGTGCAGAAAATCACAGGCGGCCGTAGCAGGAACAATATAAAAACGCACCCATAAGATGCAAGGGTTGGTTGCATTCACACATTACATTTGTGAAAGTGCACTTTAAAATGTAGAATTTGGAACATCTTACCCCTCCTTCCCAAATAACCAGAAAACTGTCTGTTAGAATCATAGGGTTAATTAAAAAACAAAACGTTTCTCTATGTAAATACATGCAAATGTTACACAGATTGTCACACCTTTTTCTCATCTTCCTTCCTTGTGAGAAGTAAGTGGCTGCCCTGAGGTGGTACTTCTCTTCCCAAGCTCTTCTTAGGTCTAGTTCATGCAAACAACCTGGTTCAGGTGCCTCTAATATTCTAGATGGCTCCCTGCCTCCCTTACTAAGAAGCAAAGCAGAGAGGATGTTTCTTTCTGATTCGTCAGTCGCCTCACAGCATCTGTGCTACTGGTCTCTCAGTTTTTAGGGGAAATAGTTCAGTCTGTGCTTTCCTTCTGAAATGTGACAGTCCCAGATTGGCTTTTTCATCTCGCCTGCTGTCTGCGTGAGCTTTGGAGGCCCCCAGGCGGAAGCAAGGGTCTCTACTCATTCCCCCCAAGAGGTGCCTCCAGAGGCAAATACCGGAAGGCACAGGAAGCAGCCTTCCGTGTGGGCCCAAACTCAGCCACTTTGCTTCTGTGATTCAGAGGCAAATTGTTAGGTTGAACAGCAAGAATCCGTCTGGGCATTTCCAAGGAATGTGGCTCCTCTAGAATAAAAAGAACAAACCATCCAACGCACGGGCAACTTGGACTGATTCCAGCAGTGGTGCAACGGTTAATCGGCGTGGGGCTGGGATTCCAGTGGTCTGGGTTCCAGTTCTAGTCCTGTTCAGCCAGGGAGCCCACTGGGTGACTCTGCCCAGCCACAGAATCACAGCCCAACCCACCTCGCAGGGCTGTTGTTGTGGGGTAAGACTGAGAGCAGGAGGAGAAGAATGATGTAAGCCACTTTGAGAAAGAAAAGGGCGGCATGTAAATCGAATACACAAACAAGCAGATAGCTTAGCTTGTGCCTTGAAACTGAGCACACAAAACATTTCAATGCCCCGAGGCCCGTACATTGTCTCAGGGCTACCATATTGCAGTGCATGGGGTGGGTGCTCTGGAACAACAACAACAACACCACCACCACCACTACAAAGAGATTCTGGGCTTTGGAAGCGCCATCCATCGGCACACTGACTGGTATCAGTCTGCATGGCTGGGGTGGGCTTAGCTTTTATCTAGAACAAAGGGGGAATGCCCTCTCCTTCAAAGCCCATTGACAATTGGAAAGGATAAGAAAACCCTTATCCTGTAAACTTCAAAAGCTCACTCTGCATTAGCCCTCCTTCCATAAGAAGGGCTGAAGTTTTAGGGTTATGCTCCCTGACTTTGAGCCATTGTCCTTTGTGGTGACTTTGCAAAATTCAATTAGTTTGCTCAGGTCACACCCCTCCGCTCACATTAGCAACTGATTCAGCATGGAATTCACCTCTCCTGGCTGATGCTTGCGGACTCTGACACAGCTCCATGTGCCTCAGGGGTGCAGGAGAGGTTCTTGGTAGACCTTTTTCATGTAAGGGGAAGGTGCGATTGACCTTTGCGGGGCAAGCCGGGGCAGCTTCTGCAAGGGTTAGTCCCAGCCCTGTCTGTCACTCAGTACAGAGTCCCTGCCTTGCAAGTGGAAAGTCTCGGAGTCAAAGGTTTACAACTGGGAGCAGGCCTTTGCGGGAGCAGCACCGGGGTGCTGCGGGGCCCCTGGAATGCTCCTAAGGGAAGCTCCTTCTCAAAATTCAGATGTTGACTAGCGATCATCATCACCTTTTAGTGCTGCTCTTTGGGGCCTTCGGTACGCATATTTTCATTCATGCTGCAGTTATCTCATGAGGTAGCAGGAAAGCAAAACTGAGTGCTGAAACTTCTAAGGATTTTGCATCACTTAAATATTCAGGAGAACAAGTTTGCAACTGCCAAAGTGCAAAGAGGGAGACTAAACCACGGAGAAGCAAGCAGCCCATTTTTTCTGCAGTTCTGATAGCATTTGCTAACTGTTAGCTAATCAATGTACGGCTGCCAAGTTGCTGGCATCCCACAGTCCACATTTGCATCAAGCCCTTTTGCTGAGGCCTGGTGCTTGGCTGCTCTTGGTGGGTGCTCTGTACTCCACACTTGGTGGGCACCTGGGGTCTTGGAACCTCCGTGGGATACGCACCTGGAAGGCTGCAAACCACATGAGCCAGTCCAGGCGGTAGTGGTATGGACTGATGAGGCAGGGCCTCCTTCGCAGGTCCCCGGGCTTGCACTTGAACTCATACTCTTCCCAGAGGGCAGCAGGGTCATCTGGGTCCAGGCTGGATGTACCTTGAAGGATGACTTCAGTTCTTTCCTTGGTGATGCTGCGAAAGACGACGAGAGCCATGTTTCCTAAAAAGTTGGGGATCCAACCCCCATCTGCGCTCAAGCAGCCTGGATCCACAAGAGGCAGAAACACACCTGCACGGCCCATGCTGCACGGGGAGCAAGGCTCTGAGTGGCTGCGTGAGGGCAGCGGGCGTGGAGGGGTGCGACCAGCGTGTTGCTCTCGAGCCGTATCTGGGGCTTCCCGGGGCCCTGGGCCCCTGCCTGTCCTGCCTCTGAGTCCCAAAAGCTGGCAGCCAAGGCGTTTCTGGGCAGCCCACAGCTAACCACGGGGGGCTGGGAGAAGGAGGCCTCCCCGTGGTGGGTATTCCCTCCCTAACTGCCTCAAGAAGGAAGCATCTTGCCACACGGGGATGGGAGAAGAAGCAGGCCGAGAAAGAGAGCCGTGCAGCTGAGGTATCCCCATCCCATTCCCGCCCTCCCGCTTCCCCCTTTCCTTGGAGGGGCTGGGCGCTGCATCCTGAGGCAGGGGCTGTCCAGTGATTGATTCTGGTTCAGGACCCTTTTGACTGAAGAGCCCAGCTAGAAATGCTGAGAATGAGAAGCAAGCAGGTGGCATGGACCTTTGGTCTAATGCCGCAGGCCGCTTTGTACTCCGAGGCTGGAAGAGCCTCAGAGGCAAAAATGAAGCGAAATGAAATGAAATGAAATCAGCTGATGGGAACGGGATCCGAATGAGCAAGCGGCTGGAACGTGTTTCCTCTGACCAGCATTTTCAGGTGTAGAACGCGGGGAGGGAAACCAAGAGAAAGCAAGGAGGCATTGGAAAATGTGAGAAAAATATGGAGAATACAGAGGACCTCTCCTCTTTTACAACACTTGAACTTGGGTTCCCCTCATTCTTCCTTCCTGCCTTCTGGCCAAACTCAGCAGGGCTGCCTCTTTGCAGCAGGGAAATGCCGGAGGGATGCTCCTCTGACAGACAGGGCAGGAAGGCCTGCGTTGGAGGCCTCCCTCTCTCTGCTTCTGCTTCCTCTCTCTCTGTGGTGATGCCGATTTTCCACAGTCATTTTTAAACATTAATAGGCTAAATCGCAGTTCATTCATAAGCACAGGCAGTTCGTAACTTGGATGTGTGCGACTCAGGGACTGCCTGCATTGCAAAAGAACTAGAGCAGCTTTCCCCAGCTGGGCCACCTGCACTGCTATGCTGGCTGGGAAGGATAGGACTTGCAATCCGGCATGGGCCAAGAATGCCCAGTTGGGGAAGGCGGGGCTGGGGGCCATGGTCCCACCCAAGGAAGCCCTTCCCATCTCCCTCGGACCCAGTCCTGCCTTGCCCTCCAGGCTGGCAGTGCAGCAGAACCCGCAGAGCTGCTGCCCCCGTGGTTCCCGCTGCAGTTCCACGCTTGCAGCCAGGACGCCCCGCTGCCCAGCAGACCGGCAGGCGAGAGGTGGCCCGCTTCCTGCCACAGACGAACACGCCGTAAATCTGGGGCACCAAATGGCTAATAAAAAGCATGTTCCTACTGGGCTATTCGAAATATGTCACCCTTCACATAATCATACATTCATTATGAGCTGCAATCCTCTTTTTATTGGTTTACATAGGCTGGAATTACAACTGTATCATCACAGCCTTTCAGCACATGCTCACAGAGCTCTGGGAGCTGTCCAAGGAGGCAAGGGATGGGAGCGGGGCGGCCAGGAGGACGGGAAGCGACAGACCGTTTGGGAGCCAGGACGGGAGATGAGGTGCCTTCTCCGGCACAACCCCAACACGTGGCAGGAAACAGGCTGGGGGGCTGCAGGCTCAGCTAGAAAGCAAAGGGAGAGTTGCCACGAAGGAGGCAGAGGGAATGTGACAGCCACTCACACACACAAGGCCTTGGGAATGGCAATGCGCATGTTATGAAAGGCAAATAGATTGCATTCCACATCAAGGAAAACTGAATTCAGGCACCTGCTCTTTTTAAGTGAATGAATGGTATGCTCTGAGAATGGTGCATATTTTCCCTCTTATTTTGTGTGACTGATTCAGAGGAGAAAGGCATTAGCTATCTCGCTGTGTGCTGGTTTTATTATTTCCCTTGGCTTTCAAAGAACATGAACTGTTGAGGCTGCAGTCTAATATAAGAAAATAAAAACACTGTTATTGAACAAGTGTGGCTTCGAGTAACTGGCGGCTTGGGCAGCAGAACCAGTTCTGTCCTTGAACACCCCCACCGATGGGGCCTCAACCTCCTCCCGTGGAAGCCCATTCCACACCCTCGGGGTCCTGACTGTCAGGAAGTGTTTTCTGGCACCTAAATGGAACCTTGGCTCCCTGAGCTTTGCTCCGTTGGAGCGCATCCTGCCTTCCTCTGCAGGGGAGAACAGGTCTCTGCCCATCTCCATTAAATAGCATGGGGAATGAGAGTGACTCCAAATGAGACCACTGATGGAGTGGTCAGTTGCAGTTCAGTCACAAATAGTTCCAGCATGTTAAGACAAAAGCATAGAAACAGAGCAAGTCAGAAGGGCCAGCTAGTCTGACCCCCGGCTCCAGCCGGCTCCGCTCACGACATGCCCACCACGTGCACGTCCAGCCTATCCTTGAACACCCACACCGATGGGGCCTCAACGACCTCTCGTGGAAGCCCATTCCACACCCTCGGGCTCCTGACTGTCAGGAAGTGCTTCCTGGCATCCAAAGGGAACCTGGGTTCCCTGAGCTTGGCTCCGTTGGAGCGCGTCCTGCCTTCCTCTGCAGGGGAGAACAGGTCCCCACCCACCTCCATGTGACGCCCCCTCACATAGCTGTATGTCGCTGTGTATTTTGCCATCGTCGTATATTTTGCCAGGAATATATTCCAGTTGTATATTTTGCCAGGAACGCTTTTGCCATCATCTCTCACCAGAAATGTCCCCCTCCCCACACTTTTTGTACACTGCCCCATTCCCCTAGATCTGGGCAGATCCCAGGCTGGCTGTGCTCAGGCTTGCCTGAGAATCTTCGCTTGAAGAATCTTGAAGCCGGCAAGTTCTCTGCCCCACACTGTCCCTCCACCTCTTCCGCAGGATTGGACAAATCTATCTGAGTGGACTGTAACACGCCAGGGCAACCCCACCCCCATGCCCCCCAGACAGTCCTTCCAGGGCGCAATCCTGTGTGTGCAGGACTGCACCCACAAGAGAAGCAAAGCCACGCTGGGTGGGCCTGAGGGTCCCGCTAGTGCAGTGCTCTGTTCATGGAGGGGCAGGCCCACCAGCGGGATGGACGTGAGAGCAACGGCCCCTCCCACCCAAGTGCCCCGCCAGTGCCTCTGACACGGGGCAGCTGCGCAGCCGACAACAGCCCCCTCCTCCGTGAATTCGTCCATCCTTTTTTCAGGCCACTCAGGCAGGTGGCTTGATTGCCACACCTTGCAGACGTGGCTTCCACAGTTTGTGCTGTGTGAAGAATCCCCCCTTTTGGCTGCCTTGGATTTCCTCACAGTCATAAGCCCAGGTTCTGGTGTTACGGAAAAGGGGGAGAAATGTCTCGCACACCTTGACAGCTGGCTGGAAAATTCCAGGAATCAGAGGATTCTTCCTCTCTGAGCAAACAGAGGGATACATCACAAGCCTTGCTGGAATTCCCAATGCCCCCCACCCCTGCCCCCCCTCTCCTGTGCAAACCCTCTTTCCCCACCAGTGAAATGTGGGCAGCGAGACTGTGCAGGGAGGAGCTGGCATCCTGCCACCAAAGCATCCTACCTTCCGAATGCTCCGTAAGTGTTGACTATCCTGAGCGGGTTGAAGGAGGTGTTCATGACTTGCTGAGAACTAAGCAGATTGATCACCACCGGGATGCTGAGGAAGGCAACCAGAAGCCCGAGCGACAGGTTGACCACCTTGCGGATGCAGGAGCCTGCGGAGAAGGCACGAGAGGCGCCACGGGTGAACAGACGAAGGAAGGTGCATGGCGGGTCTCAGAAAGGGTAACTGCTCGGCTTTGAGGTCCCGTTGAGGCGTGCGGATTAGAGAACAATGCAGCACTGAAGCAGAAGAGGTACCCTGAGGGAATTTACTGCTCCTCAATACTGATATGGCAACTGAAGGGGCTTTGCACGAGGTAGACCCACATGTGTGAATCAGAAGCCAGCTCTTTCTGCCTCAGCCCATTCCCCAATAAGCAGTTGAGGGAATTTCTGGCTGAGCTACAGAAAGGAGTCCATAAAATGGTTGCATAAGATGGTTTCCATGATGTGTCGCAGCATCAGCTTGTCTAGGCAAACCCTGAAGACACACAGCAACCTTTTCTGGCATGGCCAACACAGGTACCTTTGCTTTCACTACGAAAAATCCAGTACTCTGGGCTTCCTTCACACTGGGTCCTTCCAGGAGAGAGAAAAGGTCTATGATGAAGAATTCCCTTGTACTCATCAACCTCCTTCCTGCTCCAGCTGCCTAGGCCAGCTATAGGCACGGCTGTCCCTCTCACCGTCACCCACATCACATTTCAAACAGGTGCCTATCAACAAATATTGTCTGAGCAATTTCCAGAGCAAAAGCAGATGAAAGTACAAACGGCAATGCTTAAAAATGAATGCACAAGTCCACATGGAGCACGAAACTTGCAGCACACTAAAACAAATCCGTTGGAATAGCCAGAACGGTCTTCACCTGGCACTGAGAAGTGCCCAGAGGGCCTCTCTGTGGATGGGAGGGGAGTGTGCAGGCAGACGCAACTGGCTGAAGGCCAGCACCTGCCCACCCTGCACAATGCTTGTCTCATCAGGCTTGGCACACACAAATCCCACGTGGGGCACAACATGGCCCTGTGGAAGGCAGGGCTGTGGAGCCTCGAGCCCAAAGTCCCATTCAGCCATTTTGGGGCTCAATCTGGTCCATGGGTGCCCTGGAAGCCATGCCCTGTTCCTCCCCCACCGGCCACGTTGTGGTTTCCAGCCTTTTGTGCAGGTTCTCCCCATTCTAAATGGCCAAAATGCCCCTTCAAAGGCTGCATTATGGGCAGCAAGAGGTTAAAGCAAAAATAAGCGAAACGTTTTGTTACTTGGGCCCTGCTTCTTTTGTCCTCAGCCTGGCCTGCTGCTGGTACATGCCTTTCAAGAGCTTCTCTGAAATGAAATCAAGCCCTTGGAGTGGGAAAGCTTCTCCACTCCTGTTGGAGGGACAAACGGCTTCCCATGGGCATCACCACAGGGACCCAACCTCCCACCATGCCCACACCTGCTGGTGTACGGAGGCCCTCCACAAAACATGCCGACCCTCACGGGAGTTGGCGTGTGGACTGGAATGCTGGGCTAGGCAGCCAGAGACCCGGGTTCAAGTCCCCAGGCGGGTACGGCGCTCCCTGGGTGGCTTGGGGCCAGTCACTCCCTCTCAGCCTGGACTTCCTTGCAGGGGTTGTTGTGAAGATAAGATGGAGAGGAGAGAACTATGCAAGTTGCTTTGCTTTCTTTCCAAGAGAGAAAAAGGTGGCATGGGAATAACTTCCATACAACCTGTTAAGTTTTAAGCTGTTCTGAATTGTTCTAAATTAATGTGCCCTCAGCTGTGCACCGTTTTTATTTTGCACTTTAAATCACTGTTTTTATTGATATTGTATATTTGTGAATTGTACTCTGCTTAGAGGGCCTTTGTGCTGATTTGGCGGATCGTAAGTCTAAAAATCAATGAACAGACAAATAATTAAAGTGCCTCATCCTGCCTAGCTAAGCAGAGTTGGGCCTCATTGAAACCTGGATGGGGGACTGAAAATGTGAGTTGCTCAGAGAGCTTTGGCTACAGGGCAGTATAGAAATGTAATGCGGTGATGATGGTGATGATGCATGGAATAAAAACAACATGCCACAGGATGAGCTCCCGGAGGAGCCGGAAACCCGTGCATGACCAGTCACGACACTTTGCAGGAGGGAGGCAACGCACACATTCCTGCATGGAAGTGCCCCATCTGCCCGCTCTCTGTTCCTCGCCTGCCTCCTCGCTCTGACTTAAGCTCCTTGGCTGCCGGCTAGCTTGTTTTGTGACTCGCCATGTGCACCGACGAGTTTGCCTTCCACAAAAGCCACAACTGCTCTCCAGCAGCAGTGCGCAGGAGACTCCTCACACCAGGCTGGGTGCTGAGCATGACCTGGATTCCTTTCTCCGCCCAATGAGACAACAAATGTCGACTCAGAAAAGTCCTGGCATGCCAGGCCTCCGCCACTGGGCTGCACCGTATCTTTCTGGAAATCTGCTTCTTTCTAAATAGTCTGGGAAGGGGCTAAAAAGAAGTATGTCTAAAATGCTGCTGGGTTAATAACAAGGCTTGGCAGAGAGAAGGCATGGCAGGCTTGGGAAGAAAGGACGGCTCTTCTCTTCTTTTTTCTAAATGGTCCTCCACAATTGAGGCAGTAGTGAAATACAACTAATGTCCACTGCCCATCTAAAATGCTAGCTTGCAAAATACTGGGATCAGAATATTTTAAGTGTCATAAAAATCTGCTACTTCCCCCCTTAAACATCCAGATCAGTTTAATGTGAAGCATATTTTACCTATGACATACATTTTCGTAGTTTTGCACAGGGATAGCATTTGGGGGGCTATTAGCGCTGCCCCGGAAGCCCCCTGCCTGCAAGCAGCAGGGATGGTACTTCCTGATGGTTAGGACCCCGAGGGTGTGGAATGGGCTTCCATGGGAGGTGGCTGAGGCCCCACTGGTGCGGGTGTTCAAGGACAGGCTGGACATGCACATGGTGGGCATGTCGTGAGCGGAGCCGGCTGGAGCTGGGGGTCAGACTAGATGGCCCGGGAGGCCCCTTCTGACTCGCTCAGTTTCCATGATTCTATGGGGGGTGCTGCTTCGCCTGGCACTGCAAACAGATGTGCCAGGTGAGCTGCTCGGCCTACCACCACCCCCATTCTCCCAGAATGCCTCAGGGGCCTACCGCAGGCTGGGCCAACTAAGATGCTGGCAATGGCAGCTACCTAAGCCCAGCACTTCCTTCTGAGTCCCGGATGGTAAATCATGCCCACCCACCTGCTGCACCTTCAGGGAGCTTGGTGCCCGGCAGCGATGCGCCCCGTGGCACGGGGGCTTCCGCATGGGTCTGCCTGGCCACACCGAGTGCTGCCATTGGGCCCGGTCAGGCAATATGTGCTGCATCAACATATTTCTGAAACATTCAGGCTCCGTAGCAGCACTTTAAATTGGACAGAATGGATTCCATGCCCAAAAGCTTTTTGTCTATTTATAACAGCCACTGACAAGGGACGGCGAGAGATGCACAGGGTGTGGAAATAGTCAAAGAACATGGAGCTTTGTGGAAAAGTGGAGGTTTTGCCTCTCGACCCAGAAGTTCAGGTAAGTGGACCAACATTTGGAAGCAAACAGGCTATTGCATTTGAAGCTTTTGGAGCTCTTGGCTATAAGAGCTGTGGCCAAAATGAGTGGAAGAAAATCTTAATTCCACCTACTGGCTCATAAATGTTCATAAACATTCCAACTTCTGAAGGTTAAGAAACTGTCTGTGCAGAAGGTCTCTCGGGGCAGATGGGGATCTTTGCCATTGGGTGGAAGGGGCAAAGCACAGAAAAGAATATGCAGGAATATGTTGTGCAGCAGAGAAATCCTGAACTCTCATCTGCCTTGCCATTTCTCCCCAAATCCTTCTAATGACACCTTCCTCTGCTATTCCCCCTTGGAATGCCATTTGGTGTCATGCATGCTTGCATGTAAACTGCTGCAGCTTGTTTGGAACGCTTGGATTCAGTCGCAGCTTTGCCTATGGAGGCTGAGAAGGGAACCACAGTTATCAAAAAGCAGGTAAATAAACAAAGCTGACCTTCTTCTGTCCTGACATTAAAAAAACAGCAATAATAAAGGGCAACACAAATAGCTCCTCTCTTATCTCTGCAGGAGAATGACTCTTGCTTAAGCCCTCTCCAGTGCCCCGATAAACTGTTCAGTCTGAGAATATTTTGGGAGAACCATTTGATTCTGAAATGAGGCCCAGCCCCTTGTGTGCATCTCTGAAAGTGGGTGAAGATTTCAGAAGGCCTGGATTGTTTCCTGTTGCACAGAAAGCAAAAGAAAGTGGAATTTGGTTAGTATAAAAATGAACGCTCCTTTGATCCCAAGCAGCTCCTGCTGAAGGGCTTTCTTTCCCAGGCCCAAGCATCCCCCGATGACTCCAGCGTCATCCACCAGAGCTGCCCTCGTATGGCCGTGAGGGGCTCTTGACGGAGGCAGGTGGGTGGCCAGGATGGCCTATGGAACTAGGCACTGCTGAGGGGCTGGTGTCCTCTCTTGCTGGCTGGGGAGTTTTGCGTGGTTGCAATGGGAGATTCTTGAAACATCTCCAACTTTTGTTTCTGGTTTTAAATGATCGAGTCTATTATCTCCAGACTGTAGGGAAAACTCCCTAAAAGCACCATGGCAGAGTCTCTCGTGAGAATACAAATCTGTACCAGACAGTCCAAGAAGGATGGCTCACCATATCCCACAGGAGTGACTTTCCCCGTTGCCTCTTTGGCTTGTATCTCCAGGACTTGGGCCTTCGCACGTGTTTTTTGGGAGCTGAAAAGGAATCCCAAGGAGGCATCATCAAAGCATGCGAGGCTGGGCACGATCGTTAACCAGTTAAGGAAGCTCAGGTTCCCACTGATGATGATCAGCACCTAAATGGGAGGGAGAGGAGAACGTCAGCTTGCAGGAAGGGGTCCAGTTTAGGGATGCCGGAGTCACAGTAAGAGGGGGACTAGGCAGAATCAGGAAAAGCTACCCACCACTTTTTCCAAAAATCCCTGGGGGATTTCCCCCTCCTCTATTTTTCTGCCCTCCCTCCACCCCCAACGGTGGCATCTCCAGCCCTGCTCTGTGTCATTGTATACTGCCTGGCCCACCAACTGGGATGAATTATCGTTGCCAGTGCTTTTTTTGTAAGAAAAAAGGTGCTGGAACTCATGAAATTATTTACCTTTCACACGTAGTCAATCACTGTACACACACCCACACACGTCAGTTGTGTAACGAAACGTATCGGTCGCCGCCCGCAGTAAGCACTCAGCGCGTGACCACACAACCAATCACAAGCCGAGCAGCGCCATCACAACCAGCGTGGACGAAGTACGCATGCATCGGACTCGACACACAAGCAGCCCGCATGCACCTTTTTCATGATTTTGCTGCCAACCTGCTACGCTCGACAGGACGATTCAAATCCACGTGGGCCAAACATCAAATTTTCAAAAGTTACTTTTAAAACTTGGAAAATCTGTTGAAAAAAGGTGCCGGAACTCTGTTCCGGTGCGTTCTATGACAAAAAAAGCACTGATCATTGCAATTGAGTGTTTACGCTTCAGGATGAGACCATAGGTAAGAACGCAGGGGAGACATAAAGGTCTCCACCAGCAACACATTTGGATAGAATGGACCCTTGAGGAGGCTGGAGCAAGGCGTGGGCCAGAACAGCAGCCACCACATCTGCCCCCAAATCCTGGTCCCCCTTGTTTTGCTTCCCCCCAGGCCTCTTTTTTCTCGGCATGGCCAGCTAAGGATGCCGGCCTGTTCCTGTTCTGTACCCTGGAGTTGTCCTCGGAGACGGAACCTTCCATCTTGGAGTTGATCACGCCAGGATCCGCCATGATAAAGATGAAGGGTTGGCTCAAGCAACCCTTTCCATGGCAGTGCTGGGAATCAGCAGGCAAGAGACTTCCGTCCTTCCTGTGAATGGGCAACAAGCAGCTCCATGGTCAAACATCATGGCATTTCTGAAGGCTCCCCAGGACACGGGAAGTTGCCGTCCGAATCGGCCTGCAGATCCCTGCAGGTTTTATGGCAACAGTTCAACAAAGCAAAGGGATAAACAGATGTGTGTCTCTACAGAACTGAATGGATCTAATTCCCTGCCTACGCAGGAAATCAGAGAGTGCGTATGAACATGTGAGTGTGTTTACGCAAAAACAGGTTTCAAGAAACTATGCACCAACTCTGACAAAAGTGGACCAGATATCCAAATTAGGGTTGCGACAACCCCTTTTGGAATCTGTCCCTCTGGAATCCGGCAGACTTCTCTGGAACTCGCCTGGCTCCTGCCCAGTGAGTCAAGCCCAGGGGAAACTCGTGACCGTTCACGGAGCCCCGGCTGTGCGACTGGCAGCCTTCCCACCAGGCTGCCGGTGCTGGTGCGAGGTGCAGCGGCATGCCTGGTGCAGCGGTGGGCATGGGGGGAGGGCTGTCCGCAACCTCTGCGGGACCCCTGGTAGTTGCCCCTCGAACAGTGGGGACCCTTACCAGGGCTTGGCCTCCAGGCTGCTGCACAGCAGACGGAGTCCGGGCGGCCAAGGCAAGGCAGTCCCCCACAAACGGGTTCTCGCACATCCCTCATCCAAACAAATCATCTGCTACGGGCAGCATCCTGTCCCGATGCTGAAAACTTTGCAAGGCCTTCTACCCACGGCCTTCTGGGCGAAACCATTTGCGCTGGCCATGTGCTAACTTCTCAAAAGAAGGAAGACAGTTTAAGAGTATGTACGTCAATACAGGTTAATACAAATTTCCCTCTGTAACAACCACTTCTCAGAAGGGAGCACCTACCCATCATTGCCTGAACAGGTGCTTCAAAGAAGAATGAGCTGTTTCGTGCCTCCAACAACTCAACGAACACTCACATGGCACCCCAGAGTCAGGAAACAGACCTTCTGCTTCTTAAGACACAACTTAAGATGCATGGATGTCTCAGGGACAGATGCCAAGTTGGCAATCCGCTGATCAGGCAAACCAGTTCCTTATTCCATTCCTGCTTAAGACCTCAAATATTACATTCATTCACCCACAACAAGGACCGCAGTTGCTTTGTTTGCCTGGCCTCCATAGCGAGAAACACTGAGCAATAAAGGCTACAACGTCAAACCCAGACACTGCCAAACATCGCAACATTGTGTGAGAGCCAGTGTGGTGCAGTGGTGAAGAGCGTGGGACTGGGACTCAGGCGATCCGGGTTCGAGTCCCCGCTCGGCCATGGAGCCAGCTGGGTGACTTTGGGCCAGTCACAGACGCTCAGCCCAACCTACCTCACAGGGTTGTTGTTGTGAGGATAAGATGAAGGAGGAGAATGGTGTAAGCTGCCTTGAGCCCTTTGTAGGAAAAAGGCAGGATATAAATCAGAATAAAAAAAACAAAAACTGGAAGTATTCAGTAGTCCACTGTAGCTGGGAAATAATATTTAGCACATGGGACAGAGAATGGCAAAATCATCAGCTCCCATCAGTTGACTGATACTAAAGATGGCCTTATCCACCCATGTCTGCCACAAAAAGCATTTTCTGACCATTTCAAAATCCGGATTTCCCCATAATGCCAGTTTAGGATGTGAGATGGATCAATCAGCCTGGAGAAGAGGAGACTCTGAGGGGATCTGTTGCCAACATATAGGTACATGAGGGGGTGTCACATGAAGGTGGGTAGAGACCCGTTCTCCCCTGCAGAGGAGGGCAGGATGCGCTCCAACGGAGCAAAGCTCAGGAAACACAGGTTTCGTTTGGATGCCAGGAAGCACTTCCTGACAGTCGGGACCCCGAGGGTGTGGAATGGGGTTCCCTGGGAGGTGGTTGAGGCCCCACTGGTGCGGGTGTTCAAGGATAGGCTGGACATGCACATGGTGGGCATGTCATGAACAGAGCCGGGGGTCAGACCAGATGGCCGCAGAGACCCCTTCTGACTCGCTCTGTTTCTATGTGTCTAATTATGTGACATTATATACCATGTATCTCTAAAAGCTGCACATCTGGAAATATGTGAATTTCAAAGGATAATGTAGTTTTTATGTTGTTTGAAATTGGCTAGACAAGCAGTTTCTCCCCCATCCCTGCCAAGGATTGGCAAACTAGACCTAAGTGCCCACAGCCCATTTTGGGGAGCCTGGATATGTCTGCAGCCTTGGCCTGGCTTTGACCAGACACTGCGAACGCTGTAACTTTGGAGGAACTCAGCCAGCTCTCCTGTGCCCTGGGCCTAGCGCCTTCCATTTAGAGAGCAACTCGATGAAACTTATTTTGATACGTTCACATCTGCAATGAGGGGCGTGGATGGCTAAATGTACCTAACTTTGAACCACCACATGAACCAAAACTCACTTCACGATTTGCATTTTTCTGAATTTTGCAATGAAATTCTTCAATCAAAAATGCATACAAAATGTGCATATTAGGTAAAATAATGTAGAAAATGCATGAGGAAACATGCTTGCAGACAACCTGTATATTAGGCGAAATGCATACAAAGGGCCTACGTGAGAACAAATGTGCACACAAGCGCTTAGGAATTTACCCTTGAATCCTTGATCCGATGCTGTTGCTGGATCTTCAGGCACTGGTGGCGGGCAAGGAGTACATTCACACAACTATACCTGGTGACCCTGGGTCACACTGACTCAGCAGCAGACATCCATGCCTTGGCTGCATCCATGTTCGGAAGTCTGCAATGCGCACTGTGTGGAGCTGCCCCAGTTGGCAGTGTGGCTGCTCATGGGAGTGTGGACCCCGGACCACGCAGGGCCTGTCCCAAGAGACCCACTTCGGCTGCTCACTGCTTCCTGGGTTCAACCCCAGCTATCGGCTTGAATGTTCAAGGCCCCCCCGGCTCTGGACGAGGCCTTCCAGGGGCCCAGCTGTGCCACCATGAGCCCACCAAGCACGAGGGTTTGCTGGGGAGGGCCTCTGGAGAGCACTGCTGTGCGCAGAGGCCCAATGCTCCTGTGCTGGTCCCAGTCTGTGGAGCGCATCCCCAGGGACTGCGACCCCTGCTTCCCCCCTTGGCCTGCAGAGTGGGTGTGAAGGCTCATCCTTTCAGTGCGGGCCTTCAAAAGGGGCGGCTTTCATGCTCTGATGTGCTTGCTTTTTACAGCTACACGGTTTTATTGTTTAAAAAGTGCCTGCCGCTCTACATTTTTAGCAGGTGAGGCAGCATAACCTTAGAGCAGCGTGTCAGTCGATGCCCCGCGCTTCGCACTGAGAAGCGGGACACTGGGGGAGACCAGAATGGGTGGATTTGTCCACCACCAATGCAGAGCTTCGATTCGTCTTCCCGTGAGAGAGACTGATGCTACCACTGCAGTCTCAAGGCCAGAGCAGGGCCAAGACACCCGCCCCAGCTCCTGGCTCCCACGGAGGAGCTGCGGGGGATTCCTGCCCTTGCATGTGAGCGCTCTTGCAAGCACTGGCCTGCGCTGATACGTACAAGTGGATTCCTGCCGTTAATTTGCCTCCCTGGCCACATCTTTCTGAATGTTAAGAACACAAGCACATTCAGCAATCCATTTTCAGAGTCAGTTAGTTCATTAGGAAAGCACACATTTCTTAATTAATTCCAAGCTGGTCCCTCCGCACTGCTTTGCAATACTGAGGCAAGTTTAAGGAAACAATTCCCTGGTTTGCTGCTTTGACACAAGATCGCTTTACTGCTTCACATGGAATAACTGGGTGGTCCATTTTGTTTTCCTTTTTTGGGTAATGATTCACCTCCCTTTATTACTTGGAAACCAGAAGCACAAGAATCTTATTTCTACCAGCTGTCAAAAAAGAAAAAACCAAAGAAAAGCAGCAGCATTCCAAAATAATGCAAATCTGGCCTCTGAAGTTGGGGCATGAGAGCAGAATTACTAATGGACAGCAGCGAACGGCTGCACAGGATCCAGCCCCCTGTTTCACCCCCGCAGGGCCCTCCCACCCCAAGCATCTTCCTCGTTTGAGCAGGTGGGTGCCACCTTGCTCGTGGATGGAACAAAACCCGCTCCTCGAGAGCAGGAAGGATGGATCCCGCAGAAAGGCAGATGTGGGAAGGCCTCTGTAAATGATGCACCGTGACCGGCTGTCAATGGAAGAGGCTGCACCTTCACTTCTCCAGCCCGAGCACCGCTGTCTCCTGTGCTCCTGGCAGAAGGGATGGACTGCACTGGGTGCAGAGGGCATCCCGTCGCAGGTGCCCCAGCTGCTCCTCCCTCCCGGCTTCCCTTGAGGGATGTGTTGGCCCGGATCCCCAGTGCGACGGAATCCTCAACAGGTGCCACCCCACCCCACCCCACCCCACCAGAGGCTGTTGCTGGGCTTCCTTACAGTGACCCCAGTTTCTGTCGCTGGGGAGACATTCATTCCAGCCCCCAGCTCCCAACGGGGACTGAACTGTGTTTCAGGCGCATGTGGTGACTGCCTTCACTCACTGTGGAGCAGCTGCAGTGACTCTCCTGCAACGGACATGGGCAGCGTGTCCCTCTGCCACAAGGATGCTGAAGACCCTTGTTTCCATTTGCTTTTGATCCGGATGCGCCCAGTTTGCACCTTCCGGCCTCATCACAGGGTCAAAAGAAATCGGTAGTCAAACTCTGTATGTTCCTGAGCTTGCGGACAGTCATGGACCAAAAATATATCTGTACAGCAGGCCCATATTTGAAGAACACACGTGAAACAAATGTGGACTTTTGAAAATTGCACAGGTATGCTTTAATCAATGGGAGAAGGATGTGAACATTCTGAAGGTGCACATAATACCTACATTTGGGAACATATGCACAAAATACATGCAGATTTTCATGTGATAAGAGAAAAACAATGCTCACAGTCTGGCACTGATGCAAATCAAAACTAAATTTGAACTTGTGAGCTTATGTTTTGCTGACTCACTTGTCCCCGGTCCTACTTTAGAAAGGCAACACCTTCATTTGGAGCACGCTTCAGCTCAAGTCTCGCTTAAGGCGTTGGCTGTAAGGGGCTTCGGCATGGCCGCAGACCATTAGCAGCTGGGCAGTGAACTGAATTATCACCACACCATTAGGAGTCTTCTCTTCTATGGCAAGGAGCAGTTTTAAGTTAAATAACAGCCATTGTTCTAATAGTTCATCTGTGCATGTAAGTTAGCATTTGCCAATTTTATGCAAGATCGTGCCCTCTTCTCCTCTCTTCTTTCTTGGTAGGCATTTCCTCCTCATGGGGGGAATGGATGACCAGCTTCCACTGCCAGGGGCAGGCTTCCTCTTCTACCCCCACCCCACTTCTCTTTGGAAACTGAGCACACCCTGCCCTGGGATGCCTCTGGCTGGCAACACTTCCCCGTGAAACCTCCTCCGAAACTTCCTTGAGGGGACACATTCCTAGCACTGCCAAACCATTGGTGGTGGTCCCTAAAGGGGTTGTGCCATGGCCACACAGATGGCTGGTGGAGTAACATGGAATGCACCCCGGAGAGGACAACCAAGGCCACCCTTCTCCGCCTGGCGCGGTGGACGCAAGTCCCAGTATGGACAACGGGAATGGCAAGAGCTGCTGTCCAATGCTTCCAGAGGGTGCCGGGCTGTGGGGAGCAGAACACAGCTTCTTGTGGGACTGAGCATGACCCAAGGCAAGGCTCGAGCGTGTGAAGTCCTGGCCTTGCACCCGCCCTGCCACTGCGGCAACTCTAGCCTCCCATCATGAGGATTTTCCACCATTAAGGACACAGTATTAATCATGGTAATTGGGTAGGAACTGTAAGGTTATAAAACTACAGAATGCCTAATGAGCAAGGGCCTGAAAGGAGGAGCCGAAGGTTTTTTTTTAATCTAATAATGTCAGTTTTATGGATTATGACTGGAGTTTTATGACGTGTGATATGAAATATTGTGGATTCATGGCTCTCACTGGATTAATTTAGAAAAAAAGTAGTTTCCCTGCTCCTTAAGCCCCCATACAATTATTCCTTATGTTTCTTTTCCCAATGCCCTAGTGAGCGAGCCCCCAATGCCCAAAAATGGGCAGGTACCCCAGCCATCTTTTACAGGTCCATAGAAGGTTTGGGTTAATTGCACATTATTACAGGCATTCGATAGACACTAGAAGCTCATGTTCTTGCTACCAGACGGGATAGGCTTAGTAGGAGCAGCAAAAATACCAACGTGCACATGTTTCGACGTACCATCTGGGGGGTGGCTGTTAGTGTGTGGCCTACAAGGAAACGGACGGGCAGAAAAATGCCCCGGGAACCAAAATGCCTCCAGGTATTACATACCATTTACAGAGCGCATTATGAAAAGTGAGGCACGCTTTTAACGAATCCCTGAAAACAAAGGCATCCGGCACCCTTCCAGTCACAAATGGGTGGCCATTGAAGGGAAGACAGAAAAGGTGAACTTGAATATGGGACGGCAAGCTTTTCTAAGGTTTTTCCTCCCAGCACATAGAATCATCATCCAGCAGGCAGGTAACTAAAGAATGCAACCGTGCACTGGGGTGGATTGGTGCGGTTGGATTTCTGCAGGAGTGGAACAAGCATCCCCTTGTGCCATTTTCAGATGAGAGGTTTTCAACTGGCTATTTCCCTTAAATCAGTCAGTAGGGCAAACGTGAGACCTGGAAAGGCACTAGATTCTTGGTCACTGGCATTAACAACACTCACTAAGCGCCACAAGCCATGGTGTGGCATCTTTTCTCTATGTTTCTATGAAGAATCTGGGCAGGGGGACAACAGGATGGCATTCAGTGTGGGCAAGTGCAAGGTCTTGCACTGGGGACACAGGTACTGGTGTCACAGGTACCGGATGGGGGACACGTGGCTGGAGAGCAGCGCTTGTGAAAGGGACCTCGGGGTGCTGGTCGACTGCAGGCTGAACATGAGCCAGCAGTGTGACGTGGTGGCCAAGAGGGCGAGCGCCACCCTTGGCTGCATAGCCAGAGACACAGTTGCTCGGGGTGACAGAAACGCCTTTTGGAAAGTCTAACGCATTGGCCTCTCAGTTGCACATGGAATAGCAAAGGCATGTCAAGAAGAAATTCAAGCCAGTGACAGGTGGCGGAAAGCAGCGGGCAGCTGGGCACCCTCCTGAACTTTGACAAGCACATTCCATGCGTATTGTCTTACTGCGTGAAGTGAGCCCCATTGCTGCCCTGCCAAGTCAGTTCCAGGAATTTATACACCGTGTTTGAGGAGGAGGAGGAGGAGGAGGAGAATATTTCCCTTTAGAAAACAAGAAGTAAAGGAAATTTATTACTCTGTCAAAAGCATGGCTCTTAACCCAAACTCAGCACTTGGGTATCGAATTTCTAGCTTCAGCTGTATTTACTGACACCCACCTGCCTTCCTCTTCACCCACCTTCCTCTGCTCCATGCCAAAATACCTGCACATACCTTCTGATGGAACTGCACCAAAGGTGCCAAACATGAAGTAGGTCAATCCACAAAAAGCAGATGGGAGCCCAGTGACGGAGGGGCTGCAAATAACGGCACACGGCACAGCGAGAAAGTTCCCCATAGATTTTGTCTCTTGAGGAGAGTGCCCTGCCTTATTTACATGAAGACGGTCAGCTCCAGTCCTTCCGAGTTTATCGCCTCCTCCCATTGCAAGGACCCATTGGAACTGGTCCACTATGGAGCAGCGGGAGGCAGGAGTGCTGTGAATGGGCCCGGGAAACCTGACTGTAATGGGGGGCATTGAGGATGGAGCTCAGAAGAGCCCTGCTGAACTAGGCCAGAGTCGGTCGAGCCCTGCATTGCACTCACCTGTGGGAAACTCACACCAGGAAAACCCACAAGCAGGCCACCCCCTCCAGCAACACGCAGAGGCTGGTGCCGGAGGCAGCAGCAAGTGCTCAGGCGTTGCTCCGTGCATCTGAGCAACGATCGCATGGCAGGCACAGGGGCACTTTTCTGGGCTGAGGGTTTCTGACCTGGCTGAGAGCACCAGCTGACCTCGGGGCAAAGGCAATGTGTGAACTGGGGCACTCAGGTTTGGAACTGCCTCCCCCATGCTTTCCACCAGCGTTAAGGTGTTCCAGTTTTTGACTGCAGGATCCAAACATGCAAAAGTCAGACTTGGGGCGCAAGTACAGTTACATACCAAAGGCATTTCCCGCCATTCTTATCGTTTTATTTATTTGTTTGTTCATTTAGGAAGCTTCTATGCCGCCCCATTCGTTGACGCCTCGGGGCGGCTCTCAACGATCATGCACACCTACGGCCAGGGAAACCGCAAGGTGTGTGGCAGCAGGGGAAGAGGCGCCTCGCCGTCCTGCAAGCAAAAGTGATGCTCCTGAAGGCAGGAAGCAGCCGTGTGCCAACGGCGACTCTCTCCCCTGGCAAGAGAAGGGCCCTTCCTCCCACAGATGGTGGCTGGGAACGGGCTAGACTGAAGATCCGGGGTGCCCGGGCAAGCAGGCGGTGTTGGCGGGGCAAACCTGGATTGCCCCAAACCATACCAACGCTTCTTTGACCCCAAAATGGCTTGATAAATATGGCAAGTCCATTCAAGTAACTGTATCACACACTGAAGGGCATCAGGGTTTTAACCATACAGAAACCTGTTAAAAATAATAAATAGTAAGGTAACTTTGGCAGTGGGGAAGGAACACTCACTAGAAATCTTGAGGATTTCTACTCAATGGTACCCACAATCCCACTATTTTGGTGAAATTGTTTTTAGTTCCTCTGCATTAAAAAGAAAGAGATTCATTCCTGCCTGGCCAGCCTCTAAGTGATTTTCTGCAAAATTAAAAACATTTCCCCAGGTTGGCATCAGCCGATACTGACTTCCTAGGAGAAATCCTGTGACAATCCCCTGAAAAAGAAATAAGCTATGTGGGGAAATTATTTGCCCCTCTGTGAATTAGATATACTGAGCTTTAGACTGTCTGCAGATGAATGATAAATGTTTAGTTCACTTTTCCTTAGGATGTCAAATCACACATGAGCAGCCAGTGTGGTGCAGTGCTTGGGACTGGGACTTAGGCCATCTGGATTCTGGTCCCTGCTCAGCCATGACCCCAACGCAGCTCACAGGGTTGTTGTTGTTGTTGTGGGGACAAGATTGAGAGCAGAAGAGGAAGGATTATGCAAGCCACCTTGAGTTCTTTAAAAAGAAACAAGGTGGGCAAAAGATACAAGCAAATTTCTCAACCCGCATTAAATCTGGCCCCAAAGAACTTCTTTTACAGCCTGATCACACATGTTCACTCAGAAATAAGTGAGGCATATTTTGAGGTAAACCTTTACTTTAAGGTAGCCCTGCTGCCTTAAGATTCGCTGTGCTGCAAATGTCAGCTCAATTGCAATGATATCTGGGCCAAAGGTCGGGGAAGCAATTTTACTCAGGTGGAACTTAACTGGATTCTTGATCAACTTTTAATCAAAGACAGGACAGAATATGGAAAAACTGGAAGACTTGGAGGTCATCCCAACCCACAAATGGTCCTTATCCAAGTTTCTTGCTATTACTAGTTACAGAGCAAAACCACCCCCTGAGCAATTGGGATTCATATTCCAATCCAGAAATGGAAATATATTTATAGAGATGCCACCAAAGTTTTATACAAAGCAAGATCCTCAGTGAATTTGGGAGAATCCTCTTGCAAAGAACTATACAAGGGCATCTGAGGGAAGCTGAATGAATGGGATGCACAAAATCTCACGTACTTATCCTTACTGTAACATTTCATTTCCCTTCAAACAAAACTCACAAGGCTCTGTGCAAGCATTTTGTGCTCACCTAAATCTAGTGACTTCATTGATCTTTTAATGTTTGTCATTACTATCTACTTGTAGAAGGGAATGCTACAGAAATATCTTAGCAGATGGACTTGTGACATGGCTAGAAAAGAGAAATGGGTCATCTGATTATTAATGTTTTCAGGTACTTATTCGACTCCTTCCAATGTGATTTCAGGTAACTCCAAGCTCTTAGCAACATCTGCAAGGCAGATTGGTTGCATTCCTGGTCTATAAGACACCTTCTGGAATTTCTCAGTTATCAATGACCTCCTATATAAGGGCCGAATTCAATGTGACACTAATGCAAGAGGGGGGGATGTCAGGGCTTTGTTGTTTTTAAATTGACCCCCGCTCCAATTTCTGTACCACAAATGTGGTACAGAAGGGGAGATTTAGATGGCACCAGACCTGCCAAGGTCCCAGTGAAAATTATGCAACTTCCATTTCTAATCTCTGGAAAGGAAGTTCCCCTTGGTTCCTAGCAGTACTGGCAGTTGATTCACACACCCTTGAGAAAGGTTAGGCACAAATATGCTTAATAAATTAATTTGACATGTAATAATCATCTACTTTTTGTCTGAGAAAACAAAGTAACCAGTGACATTTAGGTGTGACAGATTTATAAGAAACAGAGGAGAAAGCTTCCTCCAGTGGAAGGGCCTTGGCTCTGATTCCCTTCAGATTCTTCCCTTCAGATTCTTCATATTAAGAACATGGGACACACATTGTTCAGTGCGGTTTTCATACAACGGTGCAGCACAAATTGCCTTGACAGCTGAAAGGAGCGCTGGAGGACTCTGCAAAGCCAGGATGTTGATGCAGAAGTGCCAAAGGGACAGGAGGCGAGTCCAATGAGGCCCACGTTCAACGGGCCTCTTTGGAGCAACGCTGCACTGATCTGAAGGCAGGAAGCAAGCCAGGCGGCGTCGGGCTCCTTGGCAAGTAACACAGCTCTTTGGGACAGTCAGAAACGATCCACCGATCTTACTGCGCCCTTCAATTCTGGCGATGTCCAGCAGCACGATGTCAAACATGTGCCATGTGTGCACCGCTTGCTCCCACAAGGCGCCACGTGTTGCTGAGATGCGCTTCAGGAGGGTGGGGCATCTCAGCCCTGGGGTCCCAGCCCGGCCTGTTGGTGCTTCCAGAACCCTTTCCCCCAGCCAATCAGTGGTTCCCGAGCAACTCTGCATTTTTTTTCATTGTAAAAGGCCAAGATGCTTCTCCAAGTGATCGACAGTAGCAGCTTTAAGCTACAGTGTGCTGGGAAACGGTCGTTCTTTCTTCTTCCTGTCATTTTGGGCCCACGCCATTCACCTTTTCCACATGGGCTGCTCTGCAGTGGTGACTGCTGGGTAAGGAAGATGCTGCAGCGCTGTGGAAAGGTGCTGGTCCTCTCTGCATTCACGCCAGTTCGTAACACATTGCAAACTGAAGGCAGTCCTACCGCACCTCCTCCTCAGTCTCAGGCACCCTCCTTCCCAGTGCTCTGCTTTCCTCTCGGAAGGAGAGAACTGGCTGCGGAAGCAGACGCAGGCACGCCGAGGGGCAATTCTACGCGTGAGCAGCACTATTATATCGTGCTGGGTTTGTTGGCATCCCAGTGACAGACGAAGATATGAAAAAGGAGTGGGGGCCGTGCTCCAAGCTCGCGTGTCGCATGATCTCTGACTTCAGCCTTCAGCATCACTATGGCAGCAGGCCTGGTGAATGACGAAAACCTTCTCCTTGGTTCTCTTGCAGTTAATTCCATCTGGTCTCAGCAGCTCCTCCTCCTCCTGGAGCTGGAGTGCGCTGCCTTTTGCACCAGGTTAAGCCATAACAGAGCATGTCTAAAATTCATTTCAGATAAGCTCTGGAGAGACCTTGCCTCGTCTTGTGCTTGTCTTGAGCGCTCAGAACATTTCCACCCCACACTTTTCTTTCTTGGGAAAGAGACAACAGGACACCCTTCCAGCCATCTGCATGCGGCTGGTCCAGTGAGACCAGTTTGTCTTAGATCTTAGAAGGCACCCAGCTCCGATGGGGCATCGAGGCCACGTACTCCGAGCAACGGCCAAGCTCTTTTGGTTCCAGGCCCAAACCTGCAATAACCGAGCCTTCCACAAGTTACGTCAGCCATGGAGCAGCTTAGCCGGGCAGAGACTTCAAGCGTATGGCAGAGGCTCTGCATGGACTGAACTGGGATACAGAACACAATAGTCACCGTGTCCCCTTATGCTCACAATGCCAGCATCGTCCTGGTTTTTACGATCCACAGACCCCAGTGGCTACACCAGAGCTAAACCACAAGAACAACTGCCTTCTAATTTTCAGTATGGCTCTTCTTGATCAAACCTTGGAGAAGCTCTTTATCTCAGATTCCAGTGGTTGGTGCTTCAGCTTTCCCTGGGGGAAAGGAACACCATGCTCTGGTTCAACACGCTGTTTTCTACCGCAGGTGACCCGACCCCTCCTGGAAAGCAGCTTGGCAGTTCCAGCGAGTGATGACCCCCAGCAACGGGGATTCAGAAAATGGCCTTTGAACATGGAAGTTCAATTTGGCCATTGTGGATAAGAACCAGCAGCCCACTCGCACTGCTGCACGGCAGCCTGCCCCATCCCAGCCTCTGCACACATGCTTTCTATGGGGCAAAACATGCCATATGAGGGCCATGCAGGATGCGGCCAGGTGCCTCTCTAGTCCAGCACTGTTTCCACAGGGGCTGGCCAGAGACCAGTGGAGACCCCACAGGCTGTAGGGCTTGAGCACAGGAGCACTTCCTTGCTCACATCCCCCCCTGGTTGACTTACAGAGTGCCGTTGCCTCTGATACTGGAGGAAACACCCAGGCTGAGAAGAAGCCACTGACAGCCTCCTCTTCGATGAACTTGCCTGTTTCCCCTTCAAAGACCTCCGAGTGGGCACCTACTGCACTCCATGATAGCAGGCTGCACAGTTCTCCAATGAGCCGCTTCTGAATATGGAGGCTCCATTGACCCACTGGGGTCATTGCCATAAAGAGGGGAACAGAATCAACAGCATGCCTTGGTGAAAATGGAACCGGTGCAAATGCACGATGATGGAAGGTGGTGTGCAATGTTGGACTAGGACCTGGGAGTCACTCACTGGATGGCTTTGGTCCAGTTGCTGACTCTTAGCCTAACCCACCTCATGGGGATGTGGACAAATTAGGATGGAGAAGAGGAGGAGGATCAGGTGAGCCTCCATGAGTCCTTGCAAGAGATGAAAAGTTGGGATGCTTGTTGTTGCTCCGTGGCATCACTTCTGACTCAAGGCAACCCTACGAACAAGATCCCACCAAAACGTCCGGTCAAGACAGCCCTGCTCAGTGATCCCAAGTTCAAGGGGCGTCTTCCCTGGCAGAGTCCCTCCATCTCATATTTGGTCTTCCCTTTTGTCTTCAGCCTCGAACTTTCCCTGGCACAATTAACTTCTCCAGGGAGTCCTGCCTTCTCATGATATGCCCAAACGATGACAGCCTCCACTTTGTCATTCTTGCTACTAGGGAAAGCTCTGGCTTGATTTGATCTAAAAAGTTGGGATACTTACCATTAAAAGTTACTGTTTTGGAAAGCATGGTACAGGTAACTCAGAAATTATCCATAAGCACACTTGTCACAGCGCTGACCTCTCCAACTTCCTGACTGTTTTGCATTTCTGTCACCTCCCTTTGCTCCCAGCCAAGTCCCCTTTCCAAACCCCCACAAACCAATCAAACAGGAGAATACAAGCAATGGAATCATATAAAGAAAAGATGGAGACTGGACAAAACAATCAGTGGCCCATGAGAGACACAGACCAGATGTTGTGAGGTTCGCCAAGAAGGAAGAGGATGTGTTTTCTGCCTAATTCCCTGCAGCATTTTTAATTTGCTGCAGCCTTGCGTAGGACTTATGCGGGGATCACAGGTGGAGCTTTAAAGCTGACTATAGACAAGGAGTTCAAAACAAGATTCCTTCAGAACTTTGTCCTGCCATGGCATCTGTCCCAAGAATTCTAGGGATGTTTGCAAATTTTGTTTCAGTTCATTAATCACTCAAAAGTACCCTATGCACAACCCCACACAAAAACACAAACAGGAGTGCAAGGTCTCTGACAGTGTTTACAAAGGACAAAACTCACTTTCACATCCACAGAGTGTGCATTTTTAAAATGTGCAACTTTTACAAAATGCCCCCCTTTTAAAAAGGACATATTTTCCCCATTCAAAGTGGAGCAAACAGAGAACATCCCTGGTTCTCCCCTCCCTAAATCCTCTCTCTCCTTTAAAAAACCCTTCTGCTGTAAAGTGCTCGGGGATGACATGCCCTGAACATCCCAAACATGCCTTGGGATGGTTTGGCTTAGTGCAAGTTTTGCAATAGGAGCCACAAACAGCTGATCTAAGAAAGTGAGACAGCTCAGTCCAAACTAGTGATGGGTGACTCAGTTCAGGAAGAGCTTGCCTAAGAGAATACAAATTCTGCCGGGTTCGGGTTCAGCTGTGTTTTCAGTGAGGCTGCTGGGAACAGAGGAAGACCTGCAGACCTCCTGAACCCAACCTTTATGTCATGAGCAGAGCTGGCTGGAGCCAGGGGACAGACTAGATGATCCGGGAGGCCCCTTCTGACTTGCTCTGCTTCTCTGTGTCTCTGTTTCTATGGTCTTACGTGCTTCCATAAGCCACTTCCCTTTCCCCAGTAGGTGTCAGCAGAAACAGTGCTCCAGTCTCACTAGGATTCTTCGAAAGTGCAGTTTTCCAGGGCATCTTGGAAAAACTCAGTGGCCCTGGGAAATCTCAATTGCTAGGCTCCCTCCTTGCCAAGCACCTGGGACATCTGGGAACCTACAACTCTTCTAATGGTTGCTGCCAGGTAACTTTTAGAAGGGTGGGGGTGGCTGCAATGTAAGGAGCACTGGTGGGAGTCAAACCAATTATAAGCTGAGGGTGGAGAGAAAGAGGGAGAGAGGTGGAATGCATCTTTCCGTTCCGATCTACCTGGGCACCACAGTCAACATCCAAGGCCTTCCCTCAGTGAGGCCTGGGAGGTGGCAATAGGGGAGGAAGCACCTGTGCCATCTCTTTGGCCCCAGGTTAAAACAGCCCTCCATGGTGAGCCATTTAAACATGTCCAAAGGTGTTTAGTGGCTTCTGGGGACAGACCCATGTCAGATGCTTGGCATCACAAGCCTGTTTGGCATCACAGCTGTTCACTTCTTTTTAAATTTTGTATTTTGTATTGTGTTTTATTGCATTGTCTCATTTTACTGATTGTTGTAAACCACCCAGAAAGCTATGAAAAGTTACTGGGTGGCTTAGAAATGAAATTAGTAAAATAACAACCACGAAACCAGCAACAAGGCTACTAAGTCATCAAAAAATTTAACCAGGGAACATTCTGTACTCCAAGCTCCTTGGCTCTGAATGTTGCATGTGTCACTAATCCAAACTGGTCCTGGAAGTGCCAAATCCACTGGGGGAGGGGTGCTATTCGGGGGGCACCCCTTTGCCGAGTCCGCCTCACAAATGAATTGATCTTAGGGGAAATGCATCACGGCAACACCTAAGATGGTCTTCACTAACTTGGGTTCCACCAGCTGGTTTGAACTTCATCTCCAAGGTCCTCCAGTCAGTGCAACCAATGGTTAGGAATGCTGGGACATGTAGTCTGAAATATCTAGAGGGTAACAGGCAGGAAAAGGTGGGTGGAAGAAATAGATACTGAAGGTAATCAGCTCAGTTTAACCCACTTCAGCCGCTGCGGGAAAGGCCACCAAAAGTCACAGCAGAGAGTCCATCTTGAAATGGAGCCACTCAAGGCCACCTGCCCCCCTTCATGCACAGCAGAGGGAAGTCCCAGGGGCTCCCAGATGCAGCCATGTGTGATCCCCACACTGAAACAGGTCAATGGGAGGGGGCTTGACCTGCTGCCAGAGCAACAGCAGGTGCGTTCTTCGCAACCACAGCCCAGCCCCTCTGCTCTGCCCATGGGATGAGCAATGTGACGCTCTTTCAGGCCCCCTGCAGGACGGCACCTGTGCCCGTGTGCTGGCAGCCAGAGGTGGGAGCCATGCCCACAGGACTCCCAGGCTGCGTGAAACAGAGAACAAATGGCAGATCATCCAGGTTAGTGCTGCAGCTCCTCTTGCAATGCAACCGCTTGAGACCCCGGAGCGTTTACTGCCTACTCATTTCTCTCTTATGCAATGGTCTTTCAAGATAATGCCTTGCTTGGGGATTATCTGACCATCCCCTTGTGTCTGACCATCTCCCTTGAAGGCCCTCTGAAACCTCTTTACACCCAGAGGTGGACACACCTCTCAGCTCTGGTTTCTCTGTTCTTCTGTTGTTCTCTCTTGTTTCTCTACCAGTTTAATTTTTTAAAAGTCCACACACAGAAATTCATGTGCACTTTTGTACACATTTCTGCCAACCAAGTATATGCATACACGCACCCTTGTGTGTGTGGCTTCCCTTTATAGAATGATTTCTGTATGTTTCTTTCACTAATACACACACTCAGCGCATGCACTTTTCCTAAATATATATATTCTGCATATGGCTTTCCCCATGGAGGAGTGAGTAACAAGATCCAGCGACGTGTGAACGCCTGTGTCCTGGCTGACACAGTAACCCGGGAAGTGTGCATTTCATGTCAAACTGAAGCTGGCTGCCACCGCGCCTCCAGGTCCCCTCCCCACCTGCAGGCCGCAAGTGGCAGTGCTGAGCGGGCTGCTGCAACGGCTGCCACCCCACAGGGGGGTCCAAGCAGGGCTGCGCATCCACGCTGCAGGAGGCCCAGGCCCAGGCCCTGCAGGAAGCCGGCGGGGCAGGCACCTGCGTATTTCACCTGGACTGGCGCGACTGCAGGCCAGAGGTGCTCACATGCCCAATTTATGTGTGGGGCCCTGTGGGGAACACAGCCACTGACGTTGCTCCCCGCTTGGGGTATCTCCGACACTGAGCGGCCGGAAGAAGGCCGTGCTTTCTGGCAGGCCCCTTTCCGGCAATGCGTTGTAGGCAGACCTCTCAGATACCACACTCACCACACCAGAGGGGAAACACTCACTGTCAGTGACCTCTTCTCAAGGCAAAAAGCGCCTGCTGTGGACGCATGCACAAGCCACGTGCGAGCTCACCAAGGCTCTCCGAACGTAAGTTTCCCATGCCTCTTGCACAGAGCTTACTGACCTCTGCATTTGTGTTCGCTGCCCATTTTGCACGAATGGGGAACTTGCACGAATGGCTGTGAAAGTTTGCAACCCCTTCCACCCAATTTATGCAGACTTCCAAAGCTGGCCTGGCCTGGTTTCCCCATATACTCAAACCAAGCTGCTTGAGAAGTGTAGGGACTGGAATGGAGAAAGTTGCACAAAATCAGCTACAAGCTTGTATTTGGTAATCTCTGAATATTTTCGGCTGGCACATTCTCATGCCCCCATTCAATGTCATCAACTGGACAGGTGTGCATATTTTGGATCCGAAATGAAATGCAAGCACATCCTTTACATGAACTGGCTACATTTAGATCAACATAAAGCAAACATGAGTAACCTTTCAAAAGGGTGGCATTTTTGAAAAGGTGCTTAACTATATCAACATGACATTTATTTGTACCGATTTATTAAAACCATGCTTTGCTTGCCTTCCCAGTGTTCAAGGCACCGCAAAATAATAAAGAAACTGCATAAAGCAACATGACAGACAGAAAAATGGTTCCAGGAAAAAAGCGAGGCAGAATCCAGGTAGCTGACAGAAAGGTTGCAGACACATTTGTACCTGCCTCTGAAAGGCCAGTGAAAGAGAGGATACCATGAATGCGGTGAGGAGGTGATTCCTCAGATTTGTGGAAAAGGCCCTTCCTCAGAGGAAGAGGAAGAGAAAGAGAAAGAGGAAGAGTGAAGCTCCCAGGACATCAAGGAAAATTCTCTTGACCTCCCACTATTCTTCCAAGAGCCGGATTTTATTTTTGCTCATCATGTTGACATAATAATATCTCCTTTAAAAAGACATTTTAAGTTCCTTACAAGGGAGAAAATTACAGTCCAGTGTTTGTACCTTATTAGAAATGTGGTTGGACAGATTTATTGGACCACCATTAAAACACTCCTGTTTCATTAGGGCCCAGTTCTTGCACATACCTTGCCACCACATTATACCTGTTTGCACCAACAAGCAACATTTGCCCGGCCAACTTTGGAAAATTTTGATCCAGGCACCTGGGAAGAGATGCTGCATTAACAGCGTGGGGGGGGGGGGGAGCTAGGGTTGGCCCTTGGGGCCAAAATCCAGGGGTTCCACAGACCAAGTGGAACTTAGTGCCCACCTGAAGGGCATCAGCAGCTATCTCCACTTTAAATGGTGCTCTCACTGAAATACATTGAAAATGCCAAGCTACACGCACTCAGAGTATTTCAACTTTTTAATCAGAGTTGGCTGTCCGGGCATCTCAGAAGTGTGGAAGTAGCTGCAAAGCACAGAAGGTGACTGGGTGGCATGCGGGGAAGAGGCCGGTTAGTTGCAGGCTTCGCACCAGAAGGAGTCCGCAGGGGTGCAGACAGCAGCCGCTGCAGTGACAGGGCAGCCTAAGATCACCAGCTGCACCACTAAGAAGAAGCCGAGCCCCTAAAATGACGGACATTTTTCTGGGCTACTGGCTGGCAAAGGAGGTCAGGAAAACGTGCCTCGTCCACAGTGGGGGTGGCTGCCCTGTTTTGGCCACTGCTAGCGGCAAAATAACTTCTACCACCCCACTAAATTATACTGCAGAAATGACGGGGCCCACTTGTTTGTTTGTTTGTTTGTTTGAGCCCTGGCTTTTTGCTAGGAAAAGCGGCACTCACAGCAACTTAGGGTGAGCAACCCAGCTTCTAATCTTCTGCTTAATGAGCGTAAACGAGTAAAAAACAAAATTTTCTCAGATGGCTTTTTACCATAGCTGTTCCTTTGGATGTTCCAAGAGATTTGCTGCATGATCAATTATACATTCCGCCAGCACTAAGCTTGCGCTGCAGCAGCAGTGGGCACTCCACCTTTCTGGAATTGCTAACAGCCCCATTTCCTGGACCGTTTGCAATTAATCAAGTTTGTGTCATGATTAAAAGGCTGTGATTCCTGTCTCTGGCGAGGTGGACTCTGGAACAGATGAGGCTGTCTATTGCAGAAGGGCACTATGGCCTCACATTTTGCAACAAATACCATTCCCAAAGCCTATTTTCAAGTAGCCAAAACTTTCCCACCTCGACAACTAATTCAGGTTTCCTTCAAATTATTTTTCTAAGTTATATAACAATTTGTTTTTCATTAGAGCTTGTCAAAAGCCAGGGCTGGGTTTATTTTGAGAGAAACCAGCAATGTCCAGAAGAAAATCATTCCACACAATTTGAATGACACCCAAAAGGTTTCTTGCAGTCACCGTCAAAATAGGGTTTACAGCACCAGGTCGAGGAGACACTTATCCATGATTAAAAAATAAATTAAGGGTGGTGTGGAGAGAGAGAATGCTGAACGAGGAGCTAACGAAATGCGCTGCTTTTGCCAGCAGGAGGGGGGGTTTTTATGCCTGCTCGACTACTGAAAAATACAGCCCACTTGTTGGCAAACTAATATCAGGCTTTCACAAGGGGAACAAAGGCAAGCTGTGTGAAGGAGCCCTCCAGGAGTCGGCCAGGAGACCATTGTGCACTGCGGAGGCAGCGTGGCTTCTCTCTAGAACCAGCGCCTCTTTGGGAAGCGTACGGAGCCGGGGAGGAACGCGGCATGGCCAGCGCGCTGGCAGCCACCCAGTCCCTCTGCAGCGCTGAGGAGGGGGGGCCAGCTGTGCAAGCTGCCGTGGCAGGGCTGGGTGGCAAAGTGGCGTCCGGAAGAGGCCCCGCAGCCAGGCCTGCTTTCCAGAGGACTCCCCCATGCACCGAGGCGCGGCAAAAGCGTGGCGTGCCAGGCGGCGACTGCAGGTGGACCTCGCATCCTCTGATCCACCAAAGCGGGGAGGAGACCGGAGTGACTAACTTAAAGTTAATTAAGGGGTTAATTAAGCAAATTCTCCTGGAGTTGTCCTGCTCACCCAGATTCTGTGGTGAGATGACCACCGTCATGCCCATCACCCTAGTCAATGAGCAACAGGAGAGGTTGCTGGAGAAGCAGCCAGCAAGGGAGAACAAATGGACTAGAGAAATGTTCATAAATAACGGGGGGTTACTGGGGAGGGCGGGCCCATCTCTCGCGCACCACAGGCTGTTCAGTGGGGGCTGTTGCCAGAATCCAAATTCTTGTTAGTGAAGGGCAGAAATCTGCAGAGGAGGGCGGGGGTGGCAAGCAAGGCAGGGAGAGGTCTTTAGCACTGCAAGGGCAAGCGCTTTCCCCTTCAGACTCACGTCACGCACCAAATCTTGTAGGAGTCAGAAATATTCACACAAACCTTTTAATTTGTGGGAGGTGATGGTGCTGGGAAGATGGGAACTCCAACACAGCCACATTTATCTGGGCCTGCCAGTTAATCTGGAAAGATGTAGTTAATGGCGCCCAGCCACCACGACTCCAATAACAATTATAAAAACGTCCAATAAAACCTTGCATGTAATGTCAATTAAAATCTTGAAAAGCAGAATTAAGTGGGATATTGACATTAAACTTTACTGTTTCCTCTGCAGAGCACAAGTACCATCAATAAAAGTCTTTTTGAATGAGGAAAAGAATGGTAAATATTAAATAAAGGGAAGTGTGTGAGGGTGCCTGCCAGCCAGCCAGCCACTAAAAAGAGCAACACTGGGCCTTGTTCTCCCTGGGCAGACTCTGCTGGGACAGCAGCTCATGCAGGGATTGCAAACTTCAGCTAAGGGCCAATAAGATGGACATGTTTAACAATAGGCCATTATCAGTCTCTCACTGCACGCAGCAGCTTCCTTACACAGCGTTGACTGGCTATATGGCAAAACTTGGATGTTCTCCTTCCCGTTACGGCAAACAAATCGTCACGTTGCACATTAAGTGTTGGCTGTCAGAAGAGGCGTTGGGCCTCTCCGTGGCTCTATGCCGGAGGACTGTGCACCGTGGCCAAGCTGAGGAAGGGGTCCTGGAACCTCCACCTAGAAGGTCCTCAGGGCGGGGGGGCTGCCAACAGGTTTCCTCGTGATGGATGCATTTCTCAATATCAGTTTACTTCCCATGTTTCCCACCTGAGGTTCCTTTGCCAGCCTCTAAGGACTTTTTACATGCGTGCATGAAAATGTGCACGTATTTTCACTCATAGTTCTTTTAACAAAGTTGTGAGCGCTTTATCTTTTTTACGAAGATACACAGATTTGCCCACAATCTCCCTACAATGCCCACATTTGCATGTATATTTGGCCTGGAGATCCACTCTGCAAGTAGCACAAGGACAACTCTGTGAGGTAGGTTAGGCTGAGCATCCAAACTGGCCTGGGGGCTCCCTGGCCGAGTGGGGACCAGAACCCAGGTCCCCCAAGCCCCAGCCCCATGCTCTTAACCGCTGCAGCATATGGGGATATCCGCCCCAGGTGGCAGGCTGGCCTTCTAAGGAGCAGCCCGTGGTGCTGAGCCCAATTCCCAAAACAGGTTCAGCCCACAGAGAGCACCTCTAAAGTCCAGACTGGAACCCCGCATGGATGCCCCACGTCGCTGGGCATGGTGCCACCCATCGTGCGTGCTAAGGGGGCGGCCGCCCGTTCCGATGGGAACACACACTCAGAATGCAGGGAGGAGACCCTTGCGGAGCCTCAGCCTGTCCAGGCAGCGGGCCAAGGTCAGGGGATGCCCGAGAAGATACGGGGAAGGAGCTGGCAGTTCAGGCAGAGGACCGCCTGGGTCAGTCCAGCCGTGGGAATGAGGGAGGGGAGGGGCTGGCGAGAGCCCCAGACTTCTATCGTGGGGGGCACTCAAATCTGGAGGCTCTCCTGGAACGGGAGAGGAGATGCAGACCTCCGCGGTTTGTCGGACATGAGGCCCCTCCTCCCGAGGAGCGGGCCGTGGTCACTGGGTGCCAGCCCTGGCCGGGGGCTCAACTGGGTGGAAGGCAGGGAGAACACAGCTGCGCACAATTTCACAGCATCCCACCTTCTGGAGCGAGATGCCAAAGGGGCATAAAAATGTAAGGGAACAACCGATGTTGAAGGGGGCTCAGCGTGGCACTCTGGGTGAGCTCACAGGCGTGTGACAATAATGTCTATTGGAAAAAGGCGATCCGGAGTAGCGTGTTTACTCAGGAGGAGGACCCGCGCTCACGACACCTCCGGCCACGGCTGTGAGGCCTTTTTCCTTTTGAGAGGCTAGCAGCAGGGACTGGTGCTACTTCTTTATGTCCCACCTTATTTTCCTTTTGAGGAACTCAGGACAGCTTAAATAGTTCTCTTCCTCCTCTCCATCTTATCCTTATAACAACAGCCCTGGGAGGTAGGCCCAAAGTCACCCCGCAGGATCCATGGCTGAGTGGCAACTTGAACCTGGGTCTCCTTACCAGCCTCTTCCAAAAGCTTGTTTTGGCAGGGCAGTGGGGTAAATAAATATTCTTCCCATTAATTCTTCAGTGCCTGATGCTTTAACAATTATTTTCACCCTATTAAAGACACCTGCATGTCCTCTGCTAAAAATGTACCGATAACAACTACAGAACGGGTGGCAAGGCCGTTGGGCAGCCCCGCCAGGTCCCCAGGGGTTGCAAGCTGCAGTTTTTGCAGGAGCCTTTGCACTCAGCACCACGACTGAAATGAAACCAGCGCAATTCTCGCTCCCGGCTGAATCTCGCCTCTGCCGCTTCCACTCTCAGTTGCTGCCGATTCCCCCTCGTTTCTCCCTTCCTTTTGCTTCCCACCTGGCAAAATGCACAGAGCATGTTCTTTGGGGCAGGGACAAATGAGACCCAGGCAGCTTTGGAACATTCATGATGTGTGATGACTCGTGGCTGTTTTTTGGGGAGCCAAGAGCAAATTCTCGGCCAGCATGGTCCTGGCTGGTGGGTACTTGATGCCAGAACCGCCAGGATGCTAATACAAGAGATCTGCCACAGCGAAGATGGACAATGTTGCCATTGTGATATGGCACCATGCTTTATTGCTTGAATAGACTGGTGAGTCCTCTTTGCCCTTCAACAAGCCGTGATGCAAAAAACCGCCCCCACCAAGCACCTGCCCCTGGGAGACCTAAGCAAGCCCGCTGGCTGCGAGCACGAGGGCTGGCCCGCCTGGCCCAGGGGTGATCCGCAGCATCATGCGCAAGGGGGCACACGAAGGCGGGGCCACTGGCCCCGCATGCCCCTCTACTCAGACGTAACGAGATGTTTCCAGGGGGCCTCTGGAGCATGAACAGAAATTATTCCTGCCCACATGTCAGCCTTTTAAAACTCCAATCAGCCTCTTTATGGTTTACCATGGGAGTTTATGCATGTTGCTCCCTGGTTTATACACCACATGTAAAAGCCCTTCCTGCTCCTGCACAGGTCAGGGGCAACTCCAAAGCCCTGTGAGCTGTAAATGGAGGCACAAAGTGGGAGCTGGCTGAAATGTTTCATTAAGGATGTAGGTTTATGGGTGGTTTTTAAACTTCAGTCAGCATGGGGGGAGGGAGAACTGGAGAACTGAGTCTGCGAGAGCCTGGAAAAGTGTCCGAAGGCAGGCAGCACACAGGTCCTACCAGTCTGGACCACTGCGCATGCCCTTGACGGGAGAGGGGCCAGCAAATGCCCACGCATGAGCTGCTCTGGGCTCTTGGAAGCCAGTGTGTCTGTGTCTGCGTCCGTCTAGCCCAGTGCTGTCTGCTCTGACTGGCAGCGCTGCTCCAGGATCTCAGGAAGACAGAGGCCCTCCTGGCTTGCTCCCTGGTCACTTCCAGTGGAAACCTTTGCATTCAAAGCATGAGTGTGGAGTTGTGCCACCACATCATCCCTGAATTATGGCAGAATTAGACTGGGGGGCAGGGGCATGTGCATGTGTGGGGCGTGACAGTTCAGTGAGCCCTTTAGGAAACTGGCTGGCATCATTTCCGTCTTCCTGGAAGAGAACGCTCGGTGGCCTCCGAGAGCAGAAGGCATGCCGTCCAGAGATGGCATCCCACAGACCATGCAAGCAGGCAGTGCCTTGCACAGATAGCACCGAAATTCCCTTTCAAAGGGGCGGAACTGAGACCCTCTGTGTGGCCTTGGGGGGCAGCGGTCACAAGCTGAACTTCAGCAGGTGTCCTGCGGGTAAGGCACTGGACCATGGCACGCCCAGCTCAGTCATTCACTCCACGGACCGTGATCCTCCTGTTGGGAGAACTCGGGTGACACCTAGATGGCCGGTTTGGTGCCCGGCCGCACAAATTCTCTGCTTGCATGGAATTACAGAATAGCAGAACCGGAAGAGGGCAAGGAGACCCTCGTGGGACACCATCTCTCACCACCCCACTCAGATGGCTGTCCAGTTTCTTTCTGAGGGTCTCTAGTGCGTGTTCTTTGTTACTACATGAATGCTCCATTTTTCCCCCTTGAAAGGAACCCAAGGTGGCTTCCATGTTCCTCTTCCTCTTATTTTGCCCTGACATCCACCTTGATAGGTAGGTGAGGCAGGTGAGGCTGAGAGGCAGGTGAGGCTGAGAGGCCATGGCAGCCCCGATGTCCCCAAGAGAGAACTCCCATGGCCCCAGAGAAGCATCCAGATGGCCACAGAGTGATTGGCATTCCCAGCTGCAAGGCTGAGAAAGCGCAGTTGGCCGGGACATGCATTTCTGCTGCCTGAACACGCGAGGGATCATGCCCTCGGCCACTCTGCTGTCCCACTTTCCCTGTTCCCTCCCCAAGGGACTCATCAGGTGTGCCTGGCGATTCCCAGTGAAATGCCCTGAAGTGGGGGGCTGCACAACTGCCAAAATGCACTTCTTTGCCCTTCCAAATTTGTGAGGTGATGCTGGGCACCCAGCTTACAAGATCACAACCGTTTACAAAGTGGTCGCAACAGGGGGCTGCGCGTTTCCCAGAAGAAATGGTGGCTGTGAAGCCGCAAAGCTGCCCTCACCTGGAAGAGAATCTGCAGGATGCCATGAAGGATGCACATGCGTCGCCCGAGGAAGAGGAGAAAGGGCACGGCCAGCTCAATGAAGTGGTTGAAGACCGTCTCGCATTGATGGAACCACCATGGCGACCGGTGCATGTAGTAGGCAACTGGGTTGGGCACAGGCTGGGTCTGAAAGAGAAAGGGAGAGAACACACGCCAGCTGCTGAGGAAGGGAGAAAAGGGAGAGAACCGCCACGTCAGCCAGCCAAGGGCGTCTCTCTTGTTGAGCGGCTTTCCAGAGATGGACCACCAGAAATGCAGGAGAAGGCTGCATAAATGGAGGACATGAACGTTCAGGATGAGGAAGATCGGCCGTGATGAAAGCGGGGAATTGTGGGTGCTGCCTTTCTTGTGAGCCCCGGAGGTCTCAAAAGGAAGGAAGCCACGGAGCAGGTCCTGGCTGCGTTCCTCCTCCCAGGCATCTTTTCTGACAGATCCCATGTATAAATGTATGTCTGCATTTATTTTCAGAATGCATAAACTGCACCAATAGTCCTAAACAGGTCTCTCTGGGCAGTGAATGGTTAAAACGATCAAAGACGGGCTTGGGTCTCTTTCCCAGGGCAAGAAAATGGTCGCTGGCTTCTCAGCTGCTCTGCAGGTGGCCCTGAGGCACTGCTCCCCGTCCTTTTCACTTTTAGCCACTGCAGAGCAGTCTGACCAACACGACACGCTCTAAGCTAAGCGCAGCTCCAGCCCCATAACGTGACTCACACCACACAGGCAGTGCGGGAAACAGCAGAGCGATTAAAAGCAAAACGGGGACAGCCGCCACGCGGAGAGCAATTCATCGCAGCTTATCTTACACGGGCTCCATTAATTAGCCGTGTTTTCAAAAACACTGACAGCAAAACAGAGATGGCTAGGAAGGCCGATGATAATTGAAGGAGACGCGACACATCTTTAAACTGTTTGCAGCTCAAAAAAAAAATCAAGAATACAAACAGTGCGAGGGGAATAAGATTACGCTGCACCTAAGAATTGCTTCCGCTTCTGCTGCCAAGCCCTGTAACTAATGCAAGTCCTTATTAGTCAAGCTGGAATTAATCATACTGTTGCTTCATACGGCTTCGAGCTGGCTGGAGTTCCCTCAGGACAGAAGACCGCATCCTTCCTTCCACTGACAGCGGGGCAGGATGGAGCAAGCTGAGGGGTCACCGTGTCTTGCCAAGGCCCTCCACCAAGGGAGCGGGAGGTCAGGGGAGTCCGGCATCCGGGGTCAAAGAGCTGATGGGCTGTTGGAGACCCTCCCCCAGGGAGGAGCTGCTTTGAGTTAATCTGGTGGTGGAACCTCGGATGATGCTCGACGCCAACTGGCTAGGCAGTCTAGATTTCTTTAACTTGGGCAGGAAAGCGCTCCCTGCATCAGTGCCAGGAAAGCTGCAGGGGGAACATGATGTCGGCGGCGCAGCGAGCAATCCTACCGCACGCAGGTGAGTCTGCAAGTCACAACATTCGGCCTCCGCAACCCCGTACCGGAACCTTCGTGATCAGACACATTGCAGGGTTCTTCTCAGTGCTTTTTTTGTCCCGCTGGCAGTAAGCACACACACCAATCCCAAGCCTGCAGCGGAGCAGCTTCCCAATCACTATCAGATAGCAGATAGCGGACGGACGGACGCAATAGCAGCCTGCAGGCACTATGTTAATGATGATTGCTGCTGATCTGCTACGCAGTTCAAAATCACTTTGTAAAATCCGTTGAAAAAAAGGTGCCGGAACGCCGTTCCCGTGCGTCCTATGACCAAAAAAAGCCCTGGTTCTTCTCATGTCAGTTTTGCTACCTAACAGTGAAAAACACTCTTGACAAGACCCTGCCACCATGGTTTGGTGTCTGTATCAGGAAGACAGAGGAAGGCTCACGTTCTGGTAACCAAGCCGGAAAGCTGTCAAGAACCAAAAGAGGACCGGCCCTTGCAGGCCACAGAGAGGCTGGGCAGGACGGATTGTGGGTACGCGGGTGGGCATGAGGCCACAGAGCAGTTTCCTGGGCCAGTCCATCTTGTAACCAGGGAATGAGCCATCAGCCACACGTGGTTTATGAAGCACCGAGCAGCGGCCGAAGGTACCCTCCGCAACTGACTGGGTCTGACCAAACTGCCTGCGTAGAAGCCGGTATATTCCAGAGTCAAGCAGCTTTCTTCTGTGTTCACTGACAAGCAAAGAAATACCTGAAAGACGCCCCCCCCCCACACACACACTCAGCTGCATCTCAGTGCAAGAAAATAAGCCCAGGCAGGCCACATGCCCAACCCAGAATGCAGCCTCTGCAAGCGGAATGAATTGGAGGCCCCTGGGCCCACACGATGGTGAGATCTACTTGATTTCTATTTAGGTCACAATAACTATTTGTAAATATGCTCCAGTGTGTGTTTGTGTCCTCTTCTTGGCAACTTCAAATTTCTGCCCAGTTCATGGCATGCAGTGAGTCCACACTGGAAATTTAAGACGGGTCCTATAGACTTTGCGTAATGGCAAAGCAAGAGCCACCAGGATGCAGTGCTTAGAGTACTGGACTGGGATCTGGGTGACCTGGGTTCGAGTCCCCACTTGGCCAGAGAGCAAACTGGGTGACTTCGGGACAGCTACTGACTCTCAGACTAACCTACCTTACAGGACCGTTGTGAGGAGAGGATTAAGAGGAGGGTTCTGGAAGCTACCTTGAGTTTCTTGACGGCAAAAACGGTGGGATAAAAACATAACAAAAGTGACGGCTGGCTGGTTTGGTGCCTATTGCAGCACCTGTGTGGGTTTTCCTAACGTCACTCCAGCTTACTTGAAAGGTATGCAAGGAAAGCAGCTGGACAGCCCCCACTCGGTCCTAAATGCGGCCACAACCATGCCTCGAATCGTAGGAATCGCAGGAGATCTGCTTGCACAGCCCCTCAAAACTGTCAGGAACATGCACGACAACTCTCCCTGGCTCTTTCGGCCCCTGATGTCTCCGTGCGTTTTCACAGGAATGCCTCAGAGCAGATGTGCTCGGACCCAGCTGCTGCCAGGAATCTTGCCAGGCCTGGGCTCATGGGCCACTGGTGCCCAGACCTGTTCCATTTGCCAACAGGCGGGTCAAAATACGGACTTGGGATTTGCCCAGAGTTGGCCTGGGGCCAGTGCCTGCACCTCTGCCCCAGCTCTCCCGACAGGAAGCAGGTCTTCACACTCGCCTCCACCCAGAACTGAATGGAGGGGCAGGCGCAGCAGACCGAAGGCTGGGACGGGGCGGAATGGCACGGCTCAAGCGCCCGGCGCCCCAGTACCTCCTCAGCCGGGCTGGGGCTGCGTGGTGAACGTGGGACTCACCCAGAAGGGGCAGGAGGGACCCCCGGGGGCACACCGAAGGGGTGCTTTGGGAGACCTGGCATTGGTGCGCGCCTAAAAAAACCCACGGCGTTGCAGCAGTCGCGTGTGTACGTGTTGCAGCTTTGAGATGGGAGAAAGTCAACTCAAGGAATAGGACGGGCTGAGTTGCCTCCGTCTGCCTGAAACAGGAGTGAAAGCAACTTTTCTCTAGCTTTAGATCAGCCCTTCCCAGCCTGTCGTCTTCCAGTCGGGTTGATCAACAATTCTCTGAAGGAGCAATGCTCTCTGTGAACACTTGAGAATTACTGAGCTTGCATTTGCGCCAAAACGTTGCCGTTTCACACTATGAGGGTAAAGCATGCGTTTTTGATGTGCTTTTTTTTTTAATGTACACTTTCCCCATTTGAACAAAGTGCAGGAAAAAAGAACATGGGAAAGAAGGTGAGAGAATCTGGGTACATGTGAAAACTGCTTGCTCATCTAACCGTAACCTCTAGATCAGTTCAGCCCCAACACATCTGGAAGGTGCCCAGGTTAAGGACGGCTGTTTTAGATTATGCAAACACAGCAGGTGGACTTTTAGAAAAGGAATTCCCTCCATGGGACAGAGAAGCAGGGAATGCCAACTGTTTTGTAAAGAACTTTCATTAAAATAATTTACTTTTAAAGCGAGGTCTGATTAAAAAGGGGGGCCCTTTTAAAAATAAGTGATTTTCAATATTAATCTAAGGCAACATTCTTGCGCGCGCGCGCGCGCGCGCGCGCGCGCGTGTGTGTGTGTGTGTGTGTGAGAGAGAGAGAGAGAGAGAGAGAGAGAGAGAGAGAGAGAGAGAGAGAGGGAGAATGTGTACACACAGACAGAGTAGCAAGAATTAAGTATCTTTCTCCTTCCACCCACAACTTTTGAAAACGGGGTGGTAAACAAACCTAAGGCCAATACCAGTTTTAACATTTGAAACCTTTATGCCGCTATTAAAGCACACAGAGAAGTCTAATTTTGGGTTTGGAGGAAGGAGGGGAGAGGGGTGGTTCTAATGAAACATCAAAATAATTAAGTCTCAAGAGAACGTTTATTTATTTTTTTAAAGCTACCCTGCAAGTTTTTGCTGTGCTGTGCTCTCCCAGCCCTGTCAATACCAATATTCAGCTCATGCAAAAACACACTGGAATCTGCCAGAGCTGAGACGGTGCAGGGAGCCAAAGGGATGTCTGTTTGGCTCGGGTGCCAGCATGACCGTAAAACGCTGGCAATTTACTAGAGACGTGGTGCCGCACCACTTTCCCCAAGGAGCAAAATAAACTTCAGATGCAGAGCACATACATTTATTGTATAGGGAAGCAAAATGGCGTGCGTCTGAGTAATTCCACTGGTTCGTTTATAACTCACTCTCTTGGTCTTATTTATACAAAGGTTGTCATTTTAAAGTAGAAATACTCCTTCTTTCCATGTCATTATAATTTTTTACCAGGCAAATGCGAGAGGGGAAGGCCATGATTCAGCCCCAGGTAAGCACCACTGAATCCAGTGAGAGGCAAAGTTCCACGTTTTAGTCTCTCCAGTGTAATTCAAAGCATCTAATGTGGGCCAGATTGCATGTTTTATTAAATAAGAGCTTTAAAATAAACTGAACATACAGGGCATTGGAGAATTTGGTCCTCACCTTCAAAACGATGTAGAACTTCCGTCTACTGCAATGCCTTTTTACACAAATGACTTGGAAGGACCATGTGCCCTGCTTTTGTTTCCATGCAACGCACTACTGCATGCCTACTGCAGAACGCAATCCCCGGAGAACATCACCTGCTTTTAAAATTTCTAACACAGAACCAAGCAGAGATGCCTTAGCTTCCCGGCCTCCACAGCCGGTTGTGGTGGTGATCACATGGCACATAGTCTAAGCGCAAAAGAAAGCAGCCCGGTGGAAGCTTTTCTTGGGTCACTGCACAGACACTACCCTGTGGTGCCCTTGGGACTCTCCTGCTGGCTGAATGCATCCGTCCACCATTTCTTGTAGTCAGCTTACTTCTTGGGTTGCTCACTGCGTTGGCTCTGCTTTTATGCATGCATAGTTCTGCATTCTGTGGATTTCAGTTTTCTAAACTTCGCCTTGTACACCTTCTTTAGAAAATTTGACTAAAAGGCAGTATAAAAATTACTTTAATAAAATGCAGGATGGATGGAAGCTCTGTTTGGGCATTAAAATGGAATACATGGCCACACTGTGAGGTGGGCGAAGGGGCACGTCCCGTCTTGCCATCTGCATCTCCAGGAAAGCAAGACATCTGAATCCCGAACACCAGCCAGCAGCATTTCCTCTTCCTTCAGCATGGAGCAAGGCCCAAGGCAGAGTGCGCACAGTTCCCAGGGGCCCCAGCCAGGCCCAGACCGCCAGGCTCACCACGGTGGCTGCATGATGTGCCCCCCTCGGATCATGATCTGGAAATCAGTGAAACGCAAACCATCCATCCAATGGACCCGTTTATGCTGGTTTAGGACAGGGGAGCTTTTGCGTTTCTTAGGTTACTTCAACCAGCCAACTGTTCTGTCAAATCTGAAAGCCTACGCTGTTCTATGGCACCCTGAGAACACACTGGCTATCCCACATGCCACTGAACCAGGGTCCCATAGTGTCTCATTCACGTGCTCTGTGTGTTTATCTAACCAGAGGGGCGGGGGGTGATGGATGGAGATATAAAAGCAGAGCATTGGCAGAGAGGAGGGGAGGGCTGCAGCCGACAATGCATTTTCCTACCCCAAACAGCTCCCCTTTCGCTGCTTCCATGGGGGTGAAACTGCAGGCAGAAGGCAAGAGGGGCAAGAGAGTAGCCATGATCCCCTTTCCTGAATCCGATTTTTATGTCGATTTTTTCCCTAGCCGGCATCTCTCGCCTTTGCTGCAGACTTACTGAATGAGGATCCAAAGCAAAACTCGGCCCCCAAAGCACCTCTTTTCCCTAGCCGGCGTCTCTCGCCTTTGCTGCAGACTTACTGAATGAGGATCCAAAGCCTCAGATTCCATTAAGAGCAGCTCTGGGGGAGAGGGGCTTGCCTTCCACAGTGTGGAGACCCCCGTGAACGGATTATCCACATTCCAGCAAGGCTGGGGCAGGACCTGGGGTCTGGGCCTGTGATGCCCGCTGCCCCGAACTGCTCTACTCTGCCCCTGCCCCCAGTCCCCGGGCAGCTAACGAGGAGCACGACATGCACCAAGCCCCTCCCTCAGCCCCAATTTATTGACACAGTGAGTGCAAAAAAAGCTCGCACAGCCCCGGCCCCAAACACAAACACGGGCTGTGCAGCATCGCAAACATCACCTATTTATTCTGGGCATTCCTGGGAAGCACAGAGCTAAAATTACAGTAGAAACCATGGATTCATTCAGGGTATTTATTTGTTCAGAACCCCTGCAAAATATTTTAGAGTCAGCGGCAGCTTTGGATGGGATACGGCTGCACATTCCAGGCTTCCACACCTCCTGCCCACCCGGATCAACCAGCACAGCCAGGGCAGGGCAGGGAACTGGGGAGACGGGCTGGGACTGGGGAGGCCTGGATCCTAGTCCGTGCCTGGCCCAGATGCTCACCGAGTGCCTGGGCCAGCCACGAATGCTCCACCCAGTCTACCTTTCAGGGCTGCTGTGTGGACATGAGGGAGAGGAGGAGGCCCACGCACAACACACAAAGGAAGCAGGCAGATGGAGCAGCGGTGAGCAGCAGCGCAAGGACCACAACCTGCAGCCTTGTCCAGTGCCATCAGAGGAGCCCCAGAAAGCATCTGGAAGACCCGCCAATCCCAGCATCCTGTTTGCAACAGCGACCAGACCGCAAGAAGCGAACAAGCACGGCGCGGGGCACAAACCTCGTTCTTCCCTACCTTCTTATACTCAACAGCCTACTGTCTCTTAGGAATACAGACCTTCCATCCAGCTGCTGATATAAGCTTCCTACATTACTTCCTTTTCTGGTCCAGCCTTCCTAACCTGATGTGTGCTGGACTGCAAAGCCAATACAATGCCCATCATCCAGAGCCAATGCATCTGGAAGGCAACAAGCTGGCACAGACTGATCTCTTCTCTTCTCACAGCCATGTGTGTTCATGGCCACTACTGTCCCCTTGGGCAGTGAACTGGTGGGCAGTGGTAAATTCGGCGGCTGCAGGACACCTGTACTCATAAAATGGCTGCCTGGGTGGCATGGCAGGTCGCAAAATACTCGTTTCCCAGAAGGAGGGCTGAGATGAAGCCAAAAGCCACTTGCCCAAGAACCAAAGTGCCAGGCAGAGCCGGCCTCTGAGCACCAGAACAGAACCAAGTAGGTGGAGAGCAGCATTTCGCTTTGCGGCGTGCCAACCACCCAGTTAAAAACATTTGTAAAGTTCTTACAAAGGAATAATGAGGGAGAGGGAGGGAGGCTCTTTCTCCTGCGCTGTTCACATCCATTCCAGCCTGCAGTGTGCAGCTTTCCTAAGGAACCCAAAATGCTGCAGCCTTTGCTTGTGGAAGGCGCCACAGCCTGGGCCTCGTTTCGATGGTTGCATCTCTTCCATTCTGCAATGCTCACTATTTCATCAGCCCGTTTTATCTTCAACTTGCAGCCCCCTTCAGCATCTATGCAAGACCCACTGCTTCGCATGGGGCTTGGCCGCTCAGCAGTCTATAAAGGGCACTGATGAAAGTACACAATTCTGCTCCATGGGCGAGTGCTTGCAATGTGGTCTCAGCCTTTGCAATGAGGCAGGCAATGGCTGTGGAAGAGCAAACTCCCCTTCTCTCGCCATTCCGCCTTGTGAGACCCACCACTTCAACTTACTGGAGGCAGGAGAGAGAGAAAACAGCACTGGAGATAAAGATGCTTCAGCGAACAAGCAAAGGCTGATGCATCTATTAAAAAAGCATGGGAGCATGAGATGAGCATCCTGGAGAGGCTACATGGGCACAGGAGACCTGCCTGAGATGAGCATCAAAGGGCCGACTTTGGGTAGGGGGACGCTGTTAGGAGAAGACACCGCTGGACGGAGGAAACACTGCAGGGAAGAACGAAGACAGGAGAAGCCTGGCTGGTTGTTCCGCCCCTTTCCCACGATCCTGTGCTGCCCAAGGCCATACTCAGCTGGTGGGACTGACCAATCCCAGAGCCCTTCCTGACAGCCAGACCTGGGCTTTTGTGCACACATGCAACCAGGAAGTGGTTATGCAGGCAGGTGTCCATTTCAGCCTCGAGGGAATGAGCCTGGGATTTTGACCCACACTGGGAATCTCGGGGCCTTGCGTGCAGCTCCAGTCACCCACCAGGGTCTTGATGTACAGAAAGCAAGACCGGGAAACCAGGCTGGCCCATGTGCCTGGCAGGTAAGTGGAGGCCTCTGGATCGGCCGGGCCAGGTGCAAAGGTGAGATGTCAGCCTTTCACCTGGCCTCATCAGCATGGCCGGACCACTGCCTGTGACACTGACCACTTGGACCCTGTGGCTCGCCCTGTCAGGGTCTGCCGGCTGTGCCGGATCTCAGTCTGGCCTGGACAGCCAGAGGCAAAGGGCCACGACCCCTCTGCCCCCACGGCCCTTCAGACTTCTCTCCCAGGATCTGAGTAAGCAAGCCGGCAAGGAGGAGGAAATTCTCTGGCCTCCTGCCCCCGTCCCTGTACGAGAGAAGATTTATTTCATTCTGCCATGCTTCCAGTGTTTCCACCTCAGCAATAATGAAAATAGTGATGTTTAAATTTCCTTTAATGAAATAGCTACCAACCTGCAGGAAAAAACAGTCCCACTTTTCCTTCGCTAGGTCATCTCTGCCGCCCCATTTAGAAGCCAGTTCTGCAACCACATGCTCTGCCAGAATTATTTTTGTACCATCATAAATAAGATGCACAAAGAAGCAGGCCAAAGAATAATGGCAGAAAAACTGGGAGGGAGTTTATTTAAGGGAAGCTAACGGCTCGTGCCTGTGTTTAGATTAGGGCGTTTTGGGGTCTGGATAATTTTCACCCAAGAGTGCCATAAAGTGATGGAGGAACAGTACGATCGTTCATGAAGTGTGTTTCACAAAGAGCAAATTGTGCTATTAGGAACTTGCTACCTTGTTCAACGGTGAATTCCCTGAACTGGAACACCGTTTCGTTTTAAAGCCAACTTTCAAATGAAAAAAGCTGGCCCAGGATGGGGGTGCAGGTATAGAAACAAATACTGTAGGCTGTCTGATTTTAAAGAGGCATTCATTAAGATCTAAGATCTTCTCTCTCAAATAAAACCACTGTAACCACCAATATTATATAAGCAAAATTTCTCAAGTTGCAACCCATTTAAAATGTTTATGGACTATTTTTATTTGGGGGCTCTGGTCATCACAGTAAGTCAAAAAACTTATTATGGACAGACCTCATCTTCGGTCTCAGGAATGCCCACAGGAGTTTTTGAAAAATTAAATGCAAGTGCAAACAGGATTTCAAGTAACACACATAATAAACCTGCAACGTGTGCATTGCGAAGGCAACACTGGGTTTCTTTCCATGAAGTTTCCAGGTGAGCTTTTTATTGTGCAGCTACCCTGCTTTATTAATGGAATGTTACGTGCGCTTGTGTGTGCGTAGAAAACATCATCTTCACTTTGCAGCTCTCCTGTATTTTATTATTGCCTCTTCCATTTCTCTTACAGCCATAAAGGGGGGAAATGGAATTCCGACCCAGGGTTCGCTCCTGCAGCACACAAGGGCTCCTGCTCTGGAGGCTCCTCTTGGGCAGGGGGTGTGGGGGGCTGCCCAATCCACGGGGAGGCAGCACCGTGAGGCCAGGCCAGGCCAGGCCGTCCTGCCAGGAGGCTGCTGAGCTGCCCTGTCGGCCGAGCCAGGCCCTTACCTACATTCGTGGCAACGGGCTTGTGCTCTCCATTCTGCTTTTGCTCCTCCCGGGGGCACATGCCGCCTGAACTGGGAGGGCTGGCAGGCCGCTCGCAAGGGTGCGAGGGGCTGCAGACCATGGTGCTGAAGAAGCTCCACGTGGCCCGTTCACTCTTGCCACTCCTGGCAGGCACTAGGCAATGAGGGCACCATCCCGACGCCAGCCCTGGCATGCGGTCCGGCTGCCAGTCCACCCAGCTTCTGCGCCTGGAACAGGCAGAATCAGCACCTTGCCGTTTGTGTCAGCCCACAATCATTTTGGGTCAGCCCTGTCCAGCATCAGCCTTCCCTGCCAGCGGGGAACATCAGCAGCGGCTCTGGGACCACGGAGGGAAGTGCACTTACTGACATGCAGAATCCACAGGCACCGATCGCATCCCTCGGATGCTCAACAGCCCTTCCCTCTGGCATCTAAATTTCTGCATGCAGGGACCATCTTGCATCCCCTGCAGGAAGCGCCACCGGCAACGGGAAGGCCAAGTGCTGCAACGCACTGGCCTTCGACCTCAACAGCTGCCGTGCCCGGCTGTGTGCAAAACCTCTGAGCACATTTGCTGTATGGACGGGAGCGGCACCCTGCTTAGCACTTAGGTCTCCCCCCACCCCGGCCCTCAGACCCCAGGTGGGCTCACGAGACCGAGTGGTCCTGCATATTTTAAGAAGACGCTTCACGAGGAAAAACAGCACGCCAGTGGAAGGGGCGTGGTGGCACTCTGGCACCTAGCCTTCTGTGTGCAAGGGTGGGGCAAGCACCGACTCCCGTGAGCCTCACCTGCAGCTTAAGGGGCACATGGGATCTGGGGACAGGGACTCCCAGGGACCCTGCAAGGCGGCCACGAGGCGAGAGCCCTTCCTTCTGGCTTGGCTTGCAAGGCACAGCTACGGCCCAGCAGCCCCGGCACTGCCCGCCCTCGGCTCCCTGGTACGGCCCTCTCAGGAGAGGCGGAGGCTGCATTGCTAGCACCGGGCCTTCCCCCCCCCGCCCCCCCGCCCCCCCCAGGCGGGCCCCCCCCCCCCCCCGGCACAAACAGTATGTTCCCTGAAGCCAGCAGGCTGGGCCATGCCGAAAAAAGAATGGGCGGGGTTGTCTGTCCCAAGAAGCCCAGGGCCTGCCAAACAGTTAACATCCCCGGTCGCAGCCCGGTGCCTCCTTGCATCTCTTAAGGGCTGCGGTGTTTGCTTTCAGGGCCACTTGTGGTCAAGCCCCGTGCCAGATGAGTGGTGCTGGTTACATGGATTTAATGCAGGGGGGGGAGGGGGACTGGCCTGCGAGTCCAAAGCTGGCGGGGGGCGGGGAGAGCCAGTGTGGTGCAGTGGTGAAGAGCGTGGGACTGGGACTCAGGCGAACTGGGTGCTAGTCCCTGCTCGGCCATGGAGCCAGCTGGGTGACTTTGGGCCAGTCGGACTCTCAGCCCAACCTACCTCACAGGGTTGTTGTTCTGAGGATAAGATGGAGGAGGAGAATGGTGTAAGCTGCCTTGAGCCCTTTGTAGGAAAAAGGCAGGATATAAATCCAAAAATAAATAAATAAAATAAAATAAATGCAGTGTCACCCCATGCTAATCAGAAGCAACTGAGCCCAATCCAGGGGCAAGGCACCCTCTTGCATGCTTAACCCTTTCAGGAGGTGGACAGGCTGATCCGTTCGATTGCACGGATGGGGCTGCCCAGTCTGAAACCAGCTCTTGCTCGTATGCCTTTAAGAGCAGCATGCCTGTGCAACTCAGGGGCTGTGCCCATGCCATGAACCATCTCAGCAGCTCATTTCTGCAGCACGGGAGGCTGCTGAAGGCAAAGGCAGAGGCCAGCCAATCCTTCCTTCACCACTGCCCACGCTCGCTGGCGACCCTCATGCCAGAGAACGGCTGCAGTTTGCCTCCTGGCTCCTGAGCAAAATATTTGAGCAAACAGGATTGCACGTTTAAAGTATTAGCACCTCTGCAGCTGATCAGCTGCTTGGCACGTCGAAGGGCCCTCTGGCTGGAAGGCAGGCTGCAGAAATGGTGCTGGACTACCAGGCACGAGGCCGGAAGGTCGCTAGCCATGGCTGCCAGGCTGGGCCAAGCACATTTTTCTAGGCTGATGCCTGATTGTTTGCACAACCGACCAGACAGGAAGCTAAGTATGTCCTAGTGCAGGATTCCAGGGCAGCATCCCAGTCAGATAACCGTCTGATGGCTTCTTGAATGCATCTAGTGTGGAAAAGCACACTACCTCTCTTGTACACACCTGCAAACATCCAAATGGCTGGGTTGTAATTAGAGGTAAACTGCTCTGTAGAAGGTTCTTCCTTGGTATCAGGTAGGACTGAAGTAAAAGGTAGGTCTCATCTTTAAAGAGAAGTCCCTTTTATGGGGGGTGGGGAGGGTGTAGATCTGCAAATCTTGTCCAGATTCTGTACAATTCCCCACCACCACCACCACCAGGCAAAATTCAAGCCTAGCAGGCATTTCTAAAGTGCAAGCATTTTTCTCCCTCATTGACTAAATCATGTCTGTGCACACTTCAGAAATGCACACAGCGGAACACACTGAGGACAAGCCTAGAGATGCAGGGCATTCTGAACCAGATTATGGTAGGTTCTGGATTCAGTCCCTGGAAGTATGGATTGGCTAAATTCATTAAGGGAATGATGCCAATTCCTCTTCCTGGCCTGGTGATTGTCAGGCATGCTAGTATCTTGGCTCATATTGGCCAGAATCCTGAAAGAAAACATAGAAACAGAGCGAGTCAGAAGGAGCCTCCTGGACCATCTAGTCTGACCTCCGGCTCCAGCCGGCTCCGCTCACAACATTCCTACCATTGAACACAGTACTCCAGCTGCAGATGCATTAAAGTCGTATAGCGTGGTAGTGATACCTCTCTTGATCTAGAAGCCACACTTCTGGCTATACAACCAAGGGTGGCGTTCGCCCTCTTGGCCACCGCATCACACTGCTGACTCATGTTTAGCCTGCAGTCAAGCAGCAGCCCGAGGTCCCTTTCACAAGTGCTGCTCTCCAGCCACTTGTCCCCTAACCTGTACTTATGACAGCTATTCCTATGCCCCAAGTGCAAGGCCCACATTGAACACCATCCTGTGGTCTCCTGCCCACTTCCATAGTCTGTCCAGATCCTTTTCGATTCGGAGTATCTGCCCCCATTTTCATATCATCTGTGAATCTGATCAGCAGACTGTTCACCCCCTCTTCCAGGTCACTGATGAAAGGACCCTGGGGGACACTGCTCGTCACCAACCGCCATCCCAATGATTTCCCACTAACAGTTACCCTCTGCTTTCGGTCAGTCAACCATGCCCTAATCCACCGGACAGTGCTTTGGCATATCCCAAAACTCCTCAGCTTCTCAACCAGGATATCATGGGGCACTTTGTCAAAGGCCTTGCTGAAATCCAGGAATACCACATCCACTGCATCCCCTCCATCTAGCCATCTCGAAACCTTGCCATAGAATTCCACAAGGTTTGTCTGGCAGGACCTGTTTTTGCGGAAGCCGTGTTGTGTGGCTGCCAGCCTCCCTTCCCTATCTAGCGTCACTAGATCTCTCTCTATTATGAGCCTTTCCATTGTTTTTCCTACAATGGACGTAAGGCTAACAGGTCTGTAATTCCCCATGTCCCTTCTACTACCCTTTCTGAAAATTGGAACCGCTGATGCCACCCTCCAGTCCTCTGGAACTTCACCCGTTCTCCACGAGGCCTCAAAAATGGAGGCCAGCAGGCGTGAGAGAACCCCTGCCAACTCTCTAAGCACTCTCAGGTGTAACCCATCAGGGCCTGGTGCCTTTGTAACATCCAATGCCCTGAGGAGCCCCTCGACTTCAAGGGGGGTGACTCCAATCTGTGCCCCTAAGTCCCCGGCCTCATCTAATCTCCTATGCGGATATCCCCCGTCCTGCTTTGGGGAGAACACAGAGGCAAAATAGTCATTTAGCATCTGTGCCTGTTCCCTCATATCAATCACTGGATCTCCTTCCTCCTTATTTAGTGGTCCCACCACTTGTCTCCCCTTCCTCTTCCTATTTATATGCTGAAAGAAGCCCTTTTTGTTGCTCTTGATATTCTTGGCAAGTCTCAGCTCGTAATCAGCCTTAGCCTTGCGAAGAATCCTTCTGCGACGGGCCTCCTCCTCCCGGTATCCCTTTTGCCTATTTGCCCCAGTGCCCATTTCCTGGGGAGGCGCCTCTTACGCCCGATGCCTCTTACCACTTCACTTCTCAGCCACCCAGACCCTCTTCACGAATAGGGGGAAGTTGCACGATGCTGGTGTTTAGGAGGAGAACTACATGCAGGGCTGCACAGCTTTTCGAGCGCCCAGAGACCTGGGTGCTTGAGACTGAAGTCATAAAGAACAACACTGGGCAGCGCAAGAAGCCAAGAATCAGAGCCATAAGCACAAGGCAGATAAAAGGGTAAACACAATGAAAGACGCAGGGTCGGAAAGGAGTTCTCTGACAAGAGCCCAAGGACAGGAACACTGAGATGTAATGATCTGGAGCTCATTTAGACGTTTGTTCTGCACAGCAAATTTGGAAGATGGTCCTGCTGGGGTGGGGCGGGGGGGGGGATCATAATCACCAGCCCGACTGTGTATTTCCCCAAGAAATTTCATGTCATGCTGCACCAGCAGAGTTACATTTTCAGGCTCCAATTTCAATAAATCAGCACATCGCACTGGGTAACAGGAGCACAGTCCTCCCCTTCTTCCTTGAATGTTCACAGGTAAAGCCAAGAACAAAACGACCATTCTTTCTGGAGTCTGGCAGAAGGACAAATTACTTTCTGCACCTCCTCGCGCCGAAGGACTCCTTATTAAAATATCGCCTCTGCTACCATCCCACTTGTAGTTAAATCAAGGGCAAAAAATAAAGCCAGTAAATGCGTCCCCTGGGTAGGATGTTTGGAGAGCTGAGTGTGCAGTTAAAAGAAATATGAAGCCACCTTGTTGGGTGGGTGAAGGGAAAGCCCCCAGTCTGGCAATGCCTTGAAAACGAGTGCAGGTAAGCGAAGCTCCTGGCTCAGCCCTTGCCTTGGGATAAAGCCCAATCTGATGGGGAGACTGGCAAGCTGAACATCCCCTACCTTTTGGGGTGGGGGGATTTGTCCCCCCAAGGCAGCTGGGGTGGGCGAGATCATTTAGACTGGTGCTTCTGACAGCTTGCCTTGTGTGTAGAGTCCTCAGCCTCCATGGCTGTTTTGATCTTTACAAACGTGGTGCTGGCTGGCGCAAGACGTGGGTTCAAATCTTGCTTTAGCTATGCAGCTCTTGGATGCATAGCTGGACCCCAAGCCAGTCAAAGTCTCTCCACTGCGTGCGAAAGGATAAAATAGGGACAGCGCGAAGGCTGCTTGGAGGTCCTCCGTGGAGCATGACTCACTCAACCCATGCACTTCACGGAAGAGAGGCCTTCCAAGGATTGCTAGACACAAGGAGCATGTATTGTCTCCAGGATCAGAGACAGGATGCCTCTGAGCACCCGTTGCCCGGGAACACAAGTGAAAAGATACTGCAGTAACTACACCCTGCTTCGGATTTCCCATTTGGGGCACCCGGAGGCTTTACTTTGATCTAGCCAGCTTCTTCCCAGGTTCAGCCTCTGTTAGCTCTCGGTCACCAGTTCTGCAGGAACCTCACACAAGTGGCACCTGCAGGCTCAGAACGTTGCCAGGGTAAGAGGTGTCCAGCCTTCCGGGGCTGCTGCAAGAACTGCCTATCCAGTTAATTGTGTGGCATGGAGCTCAGCTTTAACTTTTCACTATTTTTGAGTAACTATGTGCAGTCCTGATTCATTTCAGGACCAGTTTGCACTGAGAAGGGAGGAAGAAATGCTTCTTACCAATTGCTTCCCCAAATTCCGGTCCTCGCCCCTGCATGGGATTAAAACAAGGAGAAAAGCCTCAACTGGAATCCACAGAAGCTTTTCCCCCTTCGTAAAATCCCGGTGCATGGGGGGCGGGGGGCAGTCAAAGCGTTTGCTCTTCATGTGTGCTGCTCCGAATTCTCCCACTGCCACCTTGAGGTCTGGTGTTGGGAGGAATGAGGCACTCTAGCAAACAAGCACGTTTTCCTCTAGTTATGGAAACGCAAAGGTAGAGTCCACCCAGGGCGGCCATATTTGGTGGCAACCTCATGGGGGTTATAATATCTAGTTCCATCCAAAGGCAGTAGTCATAAGCCTGTCCTGCGGTAGTGAATTCCCTGAGTTAATGACGGGTTGTATGAAGTTATGAACAGTAATAAAAGCCCTGCTGTCCCTTTCTCTTAAATATAGAACTTGCCACACAGCACCTGGCAGGAGACGGAACTCCTTTCCTAAGGTGCTGTGAAGCCTGATCTTTGGACACCCAGGAGCAAAATAAACGGTCAAGCGCATTGGAAAGAACACATTGGCGCAAACAGATTGTGTTTGTGTTGAACACAAACCAGAGGCTCTGAGTATTTCCAAGCAGGCTAAGCAGACTTGTGTGCACCAACACAGAAGGGATGGTATGAAAACCACTGCAGCAAGTGAGGGAAGTCGCTGGGAAAATACTGCTGTTTCTGAGGAGCCACCCTTGGAATGAGGTGTGTTGTGACGACTCCCTGGAACACCCCCTGGCTTAGACCAGCAAGTAAACTACACCTGCTGGGTGGGGAGGGGGGCAATTTATTCCAAAAAGTGGGTGCAACACACATCAACTTACGGGGATCGACACATTTATGCATAGTTTTATGTCAGGGTGCAGAACACCACATCTGCCCATCCTGCAGTCTCAGCCTGGCTCCGGAAGTTCCCCCGAATGTCTCCACTCCCTTCCTGCCACCCGCCAGTCATTTGGCGCCGCCCCGTGCGCCCCACTTCCTAAGGCTCCAGCAGTCCACCAGGACATTGCAGTGCTATGCGCTGGGTGGCCTGGCTGTGGCCCTTTCCGCCTCCAGCCCTGCCCAGCAGAGGAAAGTGGCCCCCAGGGCTTCCCTGAACAGAAGCTGCTCCTTGGGCTGAATCGCCCTGAAGTGAGGGTATTCTTGCGGCAGAACAAAGCCGTTTGACATGACCAAGGCCCAGGCCATCCTCCTCCATTCCCCCGAAGTTAGGCCTCTAGCGCAACTGAGAAACAAACCCAGGATGGAGCTCCGCAGCAAGGGGCCAGCTTGACCTTCCCTGGGTCCCCCGGGAAATGGGGAGACCAGCCACTACCCAGTAACAAACCCCCCCAAGTGTGCTAGAAGACCGCTGCCAGCCATCTTTCCGGGCAGGAATGCCGCTCTGCCATGCGGACAAGAGCGGCAGCCGGAAGCCAGCCCCTTCCTGCACTGCCGACTCCCACCATCGTCGGACTGGGCGCCCTGTGGCATGCATCTGTGGGGCCTCCTGCCTCCGCACGGCACACCTGCCACGTCAATCGCTGTCCCACGAATAGCTGAACAGACAAAACGCCCATTCATTCAGGGCGCAGGCCTCTGCTCTTTCTAATAGCAAAGCAGGTGATGAGTGCAAAGAGGTTTGTAGTCGGGTGACCAAGGCGCCAGGGGAAGTGGCAGCCTGCAAGGGGGAAACCAGCTGTTTGTCGAAGCTGGGAGGGGGAGAACGTTCAAGGGGCAAGACATCTGGAAGAGCAGAAAAGCCGCACTGAGCATGCTTGGATGACCTGGAACGCAGAGCAGCCAGTGGGAAAGAAAAGGCGAACACGGGGAGAGAGGCCTGCCCTGCATGAAGGGAAGCTTGCCAAGAACCTGACTAGGAGCACTCCTCGCAAGAGGAAGGCTATGTACCCTGCAACATTTGGTCACAAATCCCACACACCCCTTAATATTCCCTTCTTCAGTCCATCTTTAACATAGCACACCAGAAGGAGAAAACTGCACGTGCTCCCCCCATTTCAGCCCCATCAACTGAAATCCTCTCCACCCAAAGAGATAACTGGAGCTTGAACTGACGAATCCCCCAGCCTTTGCCGTGATGCTGCCTTATTCGATGGGGTCGCTCTGAAGATTATTCGGGGTTATGCGACTCTCGCATACTATTTATTTATTTATTTGTTTATTTATTAAACATTTTTATGCCGCCCCATTCGCCGAAGCCTCGGGGCGGCTTACAACAATAAATTAAAAGTAATTATAATATAAACTACAATAATTATAAACATTAAATTAAAAATACAAAAATACAGTATAAAATAAGCTGTCCTGGCCAAATAAAATCCAATAATATTAACAGTTAAAATGCCGCTTGAATAAAAAGGTCTTCGCCTGGCGCCGAAAAACAAATAACGATGGCGCCAGGCGGACCTCTCTGGGGAGCGCGTTCCATAACTTAGGCGCCACCGCAGAGAAAGCCCTCCTTCGAGTACCCACCCTCCTAATTTCTTTCACGGAGGGTTCCTGGAGAAGGGCCTCCCCTGCCGATCTCAAGGGGCGGCTGGGCATATATGGATGCAAGCGCTCCTTCAGGTAACCAGGACCCAAGCCATTTAGGGCTTTATAGGTCATCACCAACACCTTGAATTGGACCCGGACTTCAATGGGAAGCCAGTGAAGCTGATGGAGAACTGGAGTCATGTGAACACAACGCCCAGTCCCCGTCAGCAGCCTGGCAGATCTATTTTGAACCAATTGAAGTATCCAGACCGTCTTCAAGGGTAGCCCCACATAGAGCGTGTTACAGAAGTCAAGACGGGAAGTCACCAGTGCATGTGTCACTGTCGCGAGGCAGTCGTACTCCAGATAGGGGCACAGCTGGTGAATCAGCCAAAGCTGGAGGAAAGCGCTCCTCGCTGCTGCTGTCACCTGAGCTTCTAGTGAAAGCTCCAGGTCGAGGAGCACTCCCAAGCTGCAGACCTTGTCCCTAAGAGGGAGTGCAACCCCATTCAGAACAAGGTTCAGTTCACCCTCTCCGAAGCCCGAACCACCAACCAACAGGACCTCCGTCTTGTCTGGATTGAGCTTCAGTTTATTGGCCCTCATCCAGCCCATCACCTCGGCCAGGCACCGGTTCAGCACAGCCACTGCCTCACCTGGATTGGTGGAAAACGAGAGGTAGAGCTGGGTAACATCAGTGTACTGATGATTCCGCAGGCCACACCTCCTGATGACCTCTTCCAGCGGTTTCATGTAGATGTTAAACAGCAACAGGGACAAAATGGACTCCTGTGGTACTCCATGGCATAACTGCCATGGCGCAGAGCCATAGTCCCCAGCACCACCTTCTGGAACCGGCCATTGAGATAGGAGCGGAACCACTGCAAAGCAGTGCCTCCGACCCCCAATCCCGCAAGCCTATCCAGAAGGATACCATAGTCGATGGTATCGAAAGCCGCTGAGAGGTCCAGGAGAACCAACAGGGATGCACTCCCCCTATCCTTCTCCCTGCACAGGTCATCATACAGGGCGACCAAGGCAGATTCAGTACCGTACCCGGGTCTGAAGCCGGACTGAAATGGGTCCAGATAATCAGTTTCATCCAAGAGTGCTTGGAGTTGTCCCGCTACCACTCGCTCTAACACCTTGCCCAGAAATGGGATGTTGGCCACTGGTCTATAATTAGTGGCCATCTCTGGATCCAGTGACGCCTTCTTCAGGACCGGTTGGACTATCGCCTCCTTTAAAGGGGCAGGCACCCGACCCTCCCTCAGAGAAGCGTTAATCACTTCCAAAATCCAGGTCCCAATCCCGTGCTTGGAATTATTTATTAACCAAGACGGGCAAGGGTCCAATAGGCAAGTGGTGGGACGTACTTGTCCAAGCACCTTGTCCACATCATCGGGCCGCAATAACTGAAATTCATCCAATAATTCTGGACCAGACGGCGGCATTGGCGTCTCCCTTAAAACCTCTGTATCAATAGAGGAATCCAGCTCGTGACGAATCTGAGCGATTTTCTCCCTGAAATGCCTGGCAAAGTCATCACAGCGGGCCTTTGAGGGTGGAACCAGGTCTTCCTTCAGACCTGGACAAACCAGGCCCTGCACCACTCGAAAAAGCTCCGCCGGACGGCATTGTGAGGAGGCAATGGAAGCGGAAAAAAATCTCTTTTTTGCCGCCCTCACCGCCACAGCATAGGCCCAATAGTGGGCTCTCAAGTGTGCTCGGTCAGATTCATCACGTGATTTCCTCCACCTACGCTCTAGCCGTCTCCCAACCTGCTTCATCACCCTCAATTCAGGAGTATACCAAGGGGAAGAGCGGGCTCTGCCCGGTGGGAGAGGGCTCTTAGGAGCGATCGTGTCTGCAGCCCTGGTCATCTCCCCATTCCACAGTTCGACCAGAGCCTCGACAGGAGCACCTGTCTTGCCAGCCGGAAACTCCCCCAGGGCCTTCAGGAATCCTTCCAGATCCATCCGGCTCCGGTGGCGGTCCCACACAATCGGGTCCACACCCTTACAGAGGGAGAGGTCGCTCTCGAGCACAAACCTCACCAGGAAGTGATCTGACCATGACAGGGGAGTCAAACATAAATTCCTCACCCTCAGACCACCCTCTTCCTGCCCCGTCGAGAAGACCAGGTCCAGAGTGTGTCCAGTTCATGGGTCGGGCCGATGACATGTTGAGACAGCCCCATGGCCGCCATGGAGGCCATGAAGTCCTGAGCCGCCCCAGTCAGATCAGTCTCAGCATGGAGACTGAAGTCCCCCAGGACCAACATCCTGGGGGTCCTCAACACTAGGTCCGAGACAGTCTCCGTCAGCTCAGGTAGGGAGACTGTTGGGCAGAAGGGTGCACGGTACACCAACAGAATCCCCAATCTGTCTCGGTCGCCCAACACCAAGTAGACACACTCCAGCGCTGGCCTCGAAGGGACAGGAAGTCCCGTGAGAGAGATGGAGGCTCGGTAAACTAAAGCGACCCCCCCTCCCCTCCCCTCTGGGCGCGAACAGTGCTGAACCAGATACCCGGGCGGGCACAGTTGGGAGAGAGCCACATCCCCCCCCCTCCTGCCCAGGTCTCCGTTATGCAAGCCAGGTCGGCCCCCTCATCCACAATCAAGTCATGGATGAGGGAAGATTTGTTATTGACCAACCTGGCGTTAAGCAACAGCACCGTCAGGCCCGAGGGGCGGCTGACAAGACTCCCCGGCACCCTCTGGCTGGGGGCAAAACCAGAAGGAGGGACAGGTGTCAACCATCTGTCCCTCCTTCTTCTACGCGGACACGTTAAGCTCCCACCGCTGTAACGTCCATTGCCCAAGACTACCCCAATGGCAGCGCCCGTGCGCTCCCCAGGAAGCGCAAGCGGCAACATGGCCAGGGACGACTCCATAAAACAACTTAAAATACCATAAAATTATAAAAACAGTTAAAAACTTACAATGACACGCAGCGCAGCAGGAAGGCTAAATATCACACAGCCAAACAAAGCCCCCTGGCCAGCCCAGCCCCCCGCTCGGCCCCCGAACGGCCCCCAAACGGCGGCGACCCCGCCCTTCGGCCGCCGGCGCTTTTCAGGGCACAGGGCTTCCTCCGACGCTCGCCGCGCCCGGCCACGCCTCTCACGCGTGCAGGGCGTGGCGGCAGTCAGGGCAGGTGGTGGAGTCCGGGGCACGGGCGTTCGCTGCCGCTGCCGTGCGCGCAGGTGTTGTGCGCGCAGGTGACTCTTCTGCCGTCTCCTGTTACTAGGCAGCATGCGTGGGCTTCCGCTTTCCTTTGAACAGCACGTCTGCATCTCTCCTTCCAGAGAACAAGAGGCTCGATTCTTATCAGGGCAGCATGCACCTCTGGAACAGGAGGCCTTTCAGGTGTGCTGGAAGGTACCTTCCGTCTTTCCTGCTTCTTGCTCTTCTAGCACTAGGGCCGTTTCAATGAATTCCAGTTGAATTCTAACCACTGGATGGCCTGCCGAAAGAGTTATTTCCCTCTTCCCCACCCTATTCCTTGTGTTTTTAGATTGCATCATGTGGTCAGGGCATGTTAAATTAAGTCGGGGCAGCTCGTGTGTCAACTCACAGGATGCCTGCATTCAGGGCCCACTCAGCAGTTGCTGTGACCACTCCTCTTCAGGAAGTCCAAGGAGAGCACAGAACAAGGAGATGCAACCCAGTGCAGGAGGCCTTGAAAAATGGGGAACTGGAATTCCAAGAAAGAACCTTTGAAGGCAGAGGTGTGCAGATAAGGTAGCTGGACCAGAATGGGCTCCAGGGAAACAAGGTGTTTCCTTCCGATGGCAAGCCACATTTGGAGAATGGCTGACAAGCATCTTCAGGAGGCAATTACCTCTTTGGGGCTGGCCACACTGTCTTCACAGCTGACTGACAAAACAGAAAGACTAGAAGGCCCCTGGTCTAAGTAGGCCTAACCAAATGGCAATGGGTGGTCCCTGAGGTGGGTTGGTTGAGGACATTTGCTGGAGAAGAACCATGGGGTTTCTTGGCCGCTGAGCAACAAATTCTAGAAAGGCCCATGAAGGATAGGTCTTGAAGGGAAGCAAAGGCCCTTTCCGAGAAGGGAGTGGAAAGCAACAGCGCTTGGGCCCTTACTCCAGTTGCGCAGAAATTAAACCAAACAACAACAGTGACAAGATGGCCTATTTGAAGTTTGCTGTAGGACATCTTCGCATAAACTTGTGCATATAATATAGAATCACAGAACAGATTGTTAGAAGGGGCCATGAAGTCTAGGTAGATAGTGCCCACAGGGTTCCCTCTGTCCATTTGAGAGGTTACCCAGTCAAAAATGAGGTTAAATTAGTCTAACAGGATTGTTTTTTTGATATATCCATGTTGGCTTCTATTAAGCACTGCATTTTCTTCAAGATGCTTGCAGATGAATTTTTTAATCATTTGCACCAATTTTTTTCCAAGGATTGATGTCAGACTAACTGGTCTATAGTTCCCAGGTTCATCTTTCCCCATTTTTTGAAGATAGGGACAATGTTAGCCCTTCTCCAGTTCTCCGGCAGGTTTCCTGTTTTCCAAGATTTATTGAAGATAATAGCCAGTGGTTCTGAGAGTTCCTCCGCTAGCTTTTTTATGATTCTGGGATGCAGTTCATCGAGCCTTGACGATCTGAACATCTTTATTCCATCTAGGTATTCCTTGACCAGTTGTCTGTCAGTCTTGGACTGCCATCTCTCACTTTCACCTTGTGCTTGCTCTTGGATGTAGATTTTCCTGTGGGAGAAGAATGAAGCGAAGCAGGAATTGAGTGCTTCTTCCTTTTCCGTGTTGTCTGTTATCACTCCACCATCCACTTTAAGCAGCTGGATACCCTTCACTTTCTCATGCCTTTTGTTCTGGATGTATCTGAAGAAGGCTTTCTTGTTGTTCTCAGCATCCCTGGTTATTCTCAGTTCATTTCCTGCTTTAGCCTTCCTGATGCCACCCCTGCAGTTCCTTGCTATTTGTTTATACTCTTCCTTTCAGGCCTGGACCTGCTTCCACCTCCTGTACATCCTCTCTTCTTCCCTAGGATTTCACCTAATCTTTTGTGGAGCCACGTGGGTTTCCTCTGCTCTCTTCTACACTTTCTGTTTGATGGAATTGTTTGTAGTTGTGCTTGGAGAATCTTCTTTTTCAAGATTTCCCCCCCTCTTGGACTCCTTTTCCCTTAAGGGTGTGTTGCCATGGCACGTCGCTTACCATTTTTCTGAGTTCCTTAAAGTGGGCTTTCCCGAACTCCAGGATCTAATTCCCACAAAACTAAGGGTTCCGCAGTGCAGGGCAGGGGTAGGCAGATTTCTAGTTCACGGGATTTACTCTGATTTTTCCTAGAGTCCTGAATTCTAACAACTGGAATCTGGTCCAAAAGGCATGCACTTAGTACTAACAAATCCTGAGCCCAGGGAACTTGTTCTGAGTACCAGAACTGAACGGGGCTGTTCCTTACTCACAAAAATCCATTTCTGGTTCTCCACACTGGCTTTAGTTCAGCAACATAACTTTCATAGAAACAGAGCGAGTCAAAAGGGCTTCCGGATGCCAAGGGCTTGCACTCCCAGCTGAAAGAAGTGGGCATGCTGTCTCTGCTTTTGGTCCACATGGGGTGCCACAGGAGGCGCCCTGAGAAAAATCCTTCGGTTGAATGCCCCCTTTCTCCCAGGTCAAAGGCAGGCACTGCAGCTGCCCTGGCCAAGCCTCCACTCCCCCGAAATCTGTGGCCAAGGCCTCGGCCTCAGGCCAAAAACCGTGCGGAGGCCTGAGGCCAAGGCCTGCCCTAGTGAGCCACGGGGGCTGCGGATGCTCAGCCCCCGGGCCTGACGGGCTCCTGGGCAGATGCATGCGGTGCGCTAGCCTTGTGCTTACTAGCAGTGCTTTCTCTCCCAGAGCTCCCACGGGTGCCGAGGCTTTTGGTAAGTTACCTGGGAACTCGGCCTTTCTCTGCTGCCCTTTAGCCCAGGCTGCTTCTGCCCTCTGCATCCATCCTCAGTCCTTGTGGGGGCTGGCAGAAGCACAGAAGTGGTGCCTCTTGGTGGTGAGCCAGGCACTGGCCACAGCCAGGGTACAGGACACAGAAGTCCGCTTTCCTTCTGCTCATGCTTGCTGCCAGCCAGCTCAAAGCCCCCCTCTCTGTTCTGCCGCCCCCCCCCCCCCCCGAAACGGAGCTGCACTGGGGAGTTCATTCCAGGGCTGGGTTCTGTATTGGTCTCTTGTAACTTCTATTTGGCTGAGAGGCTTTTCCTCCTTTTCAGATCCAGCAACAATGGAAAGGAGTTTCTTTTGTGAACAACTGTAGATGCTGCAGCAGCTTATCTAGAATGGGAAGTAAAGGTGGGGAAGGGTAGATAAGGCCCACGTCCACCCCATATACATTATCAACACTATAGGTGGAAATCCCTATAGAGGGCAGCATTGCATCCATTGGATCAGCAGCCGCTTCCACAGAAATCCCATCCAAAATTTTGCCACTTCAACCTTGAAAGAAGCAAACATAAGCACTGGTGGATCCAAGCCTTTTGGGAAGGGCCAAGTTCTCATTTCTTCTTGAATTGTTCTACAATGTTTTGGCTGGGAACCATGGAATTGGAATTCTGTGAATGTGCACGTAAGAAATGGAACCCCAGCCTAAGGCACTGATGCTATTGTTGCTACAAAGATGGGGAGAGAGGTTTCTAAGAAAAGGACCATAAAGAAATGACGGGGAAATGGAAGAGGAAGAAGGCAGGCAGGCAGGCAATCCTGCTCAAGCGTCACACCTCATTCCAGGGAAGACGAGGCTCGGGGTCAGCGTGGGTGCCAGCACAGCGTGTCATGCAGGAGTGGAAAGGTTCAGGAGCTACGGCGGGCTGCTGTGCACAGCCACTGAGAGGCTGCCGGAAGTGTCTGCATTTACCCCACAGCTGCCACAGCTGCCCTGGTCCAGCAAAGCGGCAAGGGGAACCGTGCCAGGGCGCCTCTTAATTCCCACAGGGCTGTTGCACTGCTGGGGAGGCAAACTGTGCTTCCGCCTTAAAATTCTAAAATGGAATGCCAACTGCCTCATGCGCCAACCACCGCCATCGCTTCGAGGCCTCCCGCCGTGGACCGACACCCCGCTCCAGGCCTGGCATTCCCATCTCTCAGCCTCCCTCTCCTGCCTCCTGAAGGGAAAGACCTGCAGCCCTGTGGATGGTCCGGGACGCGGGCAGCTGTGGCTGGAACACTGGGACCAGCGGCAGGTGCAAGCTGGAGCCCGGCTGGCATGTTTATGTAGCAGCTCAGCATCAAAGCCGGGGAGAGAACAGGTGCAAGCAAGATGTAGGAGTCCAAGAGTCAACTTCAGAGAGACAGTCCCATTTGAGAGCAAGGTGAGCTCAGGGAGGGCGGCTGCAGGAGCCTGGGAATCAGGATCAGGCAGGAGACCAGAATGGACGCAGGAACAGGCTGGAGGCGAGGCAATACAGGAAGCCGAGCCCATGCTGCTGTGGCAAAGGGCAGTGGCACGGGGGGGGGGGGGGGGGGGGGGCGCTTTGCTGCTCTCCAGGGCCCGCAGCTGCACCGCACAAACGCTCCTCAGCTGTTCCCCATGAGCACCTGCAAAGGTGGTCCTGGTGCTGCAGGACTCTGGCCCTGATCCTGACACCTCCCTCCAAGGGTCTTGCGAAACTCCACAACTGAGGAGCTGTGTCTGTCCCTCCATCCATCGATGGAGCAGCACTAAGACGATGAAACCCAGACTCCTGAAGCCTGGCAGGCACACTAAGGGGATACCAAGGGGCTGTACCCTCAGACGGTAAACACAGCCACTGTTTTTATTAATTTAAACCTGTCCACAAGCTAGAAGTCTGCTAGAAGATCTGCAGCCGCCAGCAGTAACTCTCCCAACCAGCAGGCCACTTCACAGTCCGTACCGTCAGAAGCCGGCTTGGCAGACCAGCCCCCCACCCCTGCCCACCCGCACCATGCTCCACTGCAGGAACAGGAGCAGGCTGCCCCCACAGGCGCTGAGGAGCCCCCATGGCAGGGGCTGAGCTGGGCGAGAGACCAGGCGGGGCCTCACGCAGGCGGGCTGCTCAGACCTCTGCAGAGCGAGCGCGGAGGCCTTGTGGTCTCAGAGGAGACGACCTGCATGAAGACAGACCCGTCTACCAGAAAAGAGCCACGTCTTGCAGGGTTTTAACTGCTGTTCAGCACAACTTGTGGCCTCGGTCATGTGCCCTTTGCTTGCGGAGGGACTACGAGGCTCTCCCACTGCCCACCCGGCAAGCAAAGCTGGAGGCACCTTCCCACCCCAAAGCCGACGGCTGCCAACCCCGGGCTGCACGCAAGGTTGACAGCATCCCCCCAGTCTGTGAGCCCAGCAAACGAAAGCTATGCAGGGGGTCTGAGGACGTGGAGGGTTCAAGGTGGTCTGGATACTACCCAGGCTTCCCCTTGAATAACTCAACATGTGACTATTAGACCCGCTTTATCTGCCTCTATAAAGGTGAGCTGATGAAAAGCTTTTTAATCTTCTTCCAGATGACTTCAGGCACTTTTTTTTTTCAATTTATATCCTGCCTTTTTCCTACAAAGGGCTCAAGGCAGCTTGCATCGTTCTCCTCCTCCATCTCATACCCACAACAACAACCCTGTGAGGTAGGCTGGGCTGAGCGTCTGTGACTGGCCCAGAGTCACCCAGCTGGCTCCGTGGCCCAGCAGGGACTCGAACCCAGGTCGCCACCCAGGTCGCCTGAGTCCAGTCCCAGCTCTTCACCACTGCGCCACACTGGCTCTTGTCTGAAAGAGCAGGTCCATGGAGATTATGGAGGGGAAGCACAACCAGAAGGGGAAACTCAGTGTCAGTGCCTCGATGGGGGAATCACGCCCAAGAGCAGAGCCGGGCACTGCGGGCACACCTGTCCGCATCCGTGCTTCCACTCGCCACCGGCTCAGGCCGATGGAGCTGCAGGAGCAGAGGGGAGACTGCACCCGCCCCTCCTTGCACCGAAGCAACGGGGCCAGCGCGTCGGGGAAGTGTCCCGTCCAAAGCAGACGGTGTCTCTCTAACACACGCAGCCGTCACATCCCGTACGGCCCACTCAGTGAGGGTTACGCTGTTTAAGATGGGGAGGGGGAATCCTTGAAAGGTTTAAAATCCTGCCCAAGAAGCACTTTGGGGGCAGGAAAACAGCATTTTCAACGCATTTGGGGAGGCTACTTTTTCATAAGAACATCGCCACCCAAGGCCCTTCCCCAATTCTTGCCCCTGGGCAGCCTCATGTGCTGCAGAGCCAGCAGCAACTTGGCCAGGAGGAACAAGCCTGGCTTCAAACCCCTGCAAGGCTGGGGTCCCGCACAGCCTGTTCAGGCATATCCAAACCCCTGCAGCCAAGCCCCGGCCACCGCCCCCTGGGCACCCTGTGCATGCAGCCAACTGTTCCCGGGCCCTCCCGTGGGGAAAGAAGGACCTGCCAGCCACACCTTCTGAACATCAGGGCTGCCGAGCAGACATGCGCCTGCACCACGCAGTTTGGCTTCCTGCATCGAATGGCAGAGAAGTCCCTCATCACTTGCTCTATGCAAGTAACCTCCGGAGATCTCTAAGCTCCAAAAGGTGGGGTTTGCCACTGAGTGGCTACTCTCAGTAAGTGTCACTACACCTCTGTGCAGTGGACTTATCGTAATCCTTTTTTAATGCAGATACCACAACTCACGGCAGGGAAATGCTAAAACTGATTGTGACCTGTGTGAAGAGCTACCCACTCATCCACTCCATCAAGTGACTACTCCTCCACATGTTCTCCTGTCATGGGACAGGAAGGGGTGGGGAAGGATCCTGCATGCAATACTAAGGCAGTAATACCTCTCAGTCTAGAGGCCAAGCTTCTGGCTGTGCAACCAAGGGTGGCATTCGCCCTCTTGGCCACGGCATCACACTGCTGACTCATTTTTAGCCTGCAGTCAACCAGCACCCCCAGATCCCTTTCACAAGTGCTGCTCTCCAGCCACTTATCACCTAACCTGTACTTATGACAGCTATTCCTATGCCCCAAGTGCAAGACCTTGCACTTATCCACAGAGAACGCCATCCTGTTGTCTCCTGCCCACCTCCACAGTCTGTCCAGATCCTTCTGGATCCAGAGTACCTACTCCTCAGTTGTGGCCACCGCCCCCATTTTAGTGTCATCTGTGAATTTGATCAGCAGAGTTGTCATCCCCTTTTCCAAGTCGTTGATGAACAGATTAAACAGGATTGGTCTCAGGACAGAGCCCTGGGGGACCCCGTTCTCACCAGCTGCCATCACAATGATTCCCATGAGACTGATAGTCAACAAGTACCACCAGGGAAAGTTGAAAAGAACCTTGAAGAGAGAGTGTTCGTGGATTATTCCTCCTAGATTTGTATCCCCCTCACCCCCTACTTTGCATGGAAGCCAAAGCAGTCTACATATTCTCCTCTCCATTTTATCCTCACAACAACCCTATGAGGTAGGTTAGGCTGAGAGTCAGTGATTGTCCCGAAGTTCCACAGTGAGCTTCATGGCTGAGTGGGGACATGAACTAGGGTCTCTGGGTTCAACCCTCTAAACCACTAAGCCACGCCTTGGAACTCCCTTCCACAAATGGTCCTTCTAGGCTTCAGTTCTTTTCCTCAAGCTAGCATGTTGAATCACCTTTGCTAATCTGTAGCCAGAGGAGTGACCACAAGTGGAGTTGCACTGAATAGCCTTAGAGGCCCCTCCCAATTCTGTTCTACCTCCCCACAGCGGATTGAAGAGCTGCCATCATCATGATAACCATTACTATGACCAGTGAAGATCTGCAGAACCAGAACAAGTTTGAAACCGTATGAGCTGGGAAATGCTAAGAATCAGAGCAGAGGGCTGGACAAGATGCCCACTGCCTGGGGACAGGGTTTGGTGTCCTGCTTACTTCCCATGCCTAGCAAAACTGGAACAAAGGATGCTGCACAGTAAGCATGTCAGAAATGTGACTGCTGCATTCATACAGGCCAGAGAATTCAGCCTTCCTTGGCAGTTAAACACAAAACACCTTTTCTGTTTCAGCAGAGAAGAGCCCTGCCTGTGGCTGAGTGGCAAAAGGCAGATCAGCACCCTGTGCTCAGTCTCCATACCACAGGATTTCATCAGTCGGGTTCCCAAAGCAAGAGTGGCGATCAGAAAGGACCCCAAGCCCCTCTCCCAAGGAGTGTGGGTGAAAAGAACGCTGTGAGCACTAGGGCAGTACAAGCAGGAGCAAGCGGTGCAGCTTTATTTGAGCTGATCTCAACCAACAGGGAAGACGCAGTGGCAAAGTAACAGCTACAGGGACTGGGGGGAAGTGACTGTGCCTTATTTGAATTCTCAGTAATAAAGGCTGCTAAAATGCAGCCAAACATGTATGCCGCATTTCAAGAAAGCCAATTTTCTTGAAACTTTTGGGGAAAGCAATCATGCCGTGCTTGAATTCTTGATTCTCAAGGAAGAAAAGCCAGATGTAGCCAAAAACGTACCCTGGAGCTGACGAGCCAACTGGCTTGCAGCATCCCGCACTGGCCAGAGGATGCCTGAGGCCCTGGTGCAAGGCAGCATCAGTGGCATGCTATCCCAGGATTTTCTTCTGCTGCCCCTGACCTTCTCTGGGCATATCAGGCCAAGCGAAAAGGGTGCCACTCCTGATGACTGGGAGATTTGCAGTTTGGGGCGTCTGCGCAAATGCCCAGTCCTCTGGAGCCAAGCCTGCACAAGCATCAACGGTGGCCAAGAAAAGAATAACTTCTCTTCCTTCTGCCCATCACCTGGAATCAGATGTCCAGGTTTTCTTCCTAACTGGATGAATGGCTGCACGGTCAAATGTCAAGAGGGAACCATGCAAAACCTCTAGGATGTGCATGGCATGTTCGCTGTGCCATCAAACATGCATCAACCAGTGCCAAGCAAATTTTCCTTCCATCTCAGCACATGGTGGATGCAGGAATTAAGAGCAACTGAGGATTCCTCACGGAAAAGTGATGTGAGAAACTGACATTTCCAAGTAAACTTGCATTCTGTGACATCCATCATCCGAAGGAGAGAAAAATCAGCAAGTCGAGGGGAATGAATTACATGAGGTCCTCCTTGTTCCTTGTTTGGCAAATCTGGTACATTGTGAGAAGACGGCCGCATGTTCCCCCATGTGGATCTGACAATTCATGCAAACAGTGTCCTTTCTCCAGTGTGCTATGTGAACTGTTCTTTGGCAGAACATGACTGATGTGTGGTTTTCACCACACCAGGGACTCCGCCCCCAATTTTGTGAGAAATGCTCAAAGAAAAGGAGGAAAACTGGAGGAAGGTCACACTGACTATTTCACACCTGGAAAAGGTTTAGAAAATGTAGTTAAAGTGATGCTTGATCCCTGTTACTAAATGGCTGAAGGAACTTGAGGCCTTGTCAGCTGCTGGTTTTAGGTCTGTTCTTGTGCAAAGAAGGAAATAAAGATCACTGCGCTGGGGCATTGGAGGAGAGGAACAAAGAATTTCCACAAGATGCGAATGTCCTTGGCCAACCCTAATATTTCTCCGGCCCCATAAATCTCTGACCCAGAAGCAGTTTCTAGTTCCAGGAAATCTTCAGAGGAAAAACAATAAAAGAGAAAAATGCACACAAAGAGAAGCAAGAGAAGAGCCAAGATGGCGGGAAATGCACATCACCAACACCTTCTAAAGTCACGCTCCTCCAGAAGAACACTTGGAACCAGTATAAAGTGATCCTTTGCTGGTGTCCCAGCTTTTGCACAGTTTTGCGCCCATTTTCCTTAGGTTTTGTTTCTGGAAGCAAGCTAGAATAAGGTGGGGAATAGTGGGGGGAAGTTGGAGAATCTTCTTTTTCAAGATTTCCTCCAGGACTAATGTGAGGGCTGGAATGCAGTCACCCTGCCCACTCTGCAATTCCTCAAATATTACAAGGCAGTTCTCAGCTTAGGAAACAAATCAGTGTGCCTATTACAGGTTCTAAAATGCCTATTATGGGATAAAATATATTTAAGATGATCTACCCACTCCTGTGCAGGCAGGGCCTCATGGATCAGAGACTATTCTGCAGGCCTGGCAGTGGCCCTGGAGCCAACCAATGCCACAGGCAGGAGCCACAGGCGGAGCCGCCCTCGATGCGGCTTTATGTATTTGTTTATTTTTGGATTTATATCCTGCCTTTTTCCTACCAAGGGCTCAAGGCAGCTTACATCATTCTCCTCCTTGTCCCCACAACAACAACCCTGTGAGGTAGGTTGGGCTGAGGGTCTGTGACTGGCCCAAAGTCACCCAGTGGGCTCCATGGCCCAGCGGGGACTCGAACCCAGGTCGCCTGAGTCCCAGTCCCAGGCTCTTCACCACGACGCCACACTGGCATTAGTCCTTTGCTTCTGTCCAAAGCTCTACCAGATGCTCCTCCTTGCAAGCTCCAGTCCTGACACACCTACTTTTGGGAGATATTCAGGGCTGGCAGGACCTTCACAGAAGTGGTTCCAAAGTCTGCTACTGTGGTCAGGGTGCTGAATTGCAACTGGGGAGACCTGGGTTCATGCCCCTCCCCACAACCATGAAACTCACTCAGTAACCTCGGGCCAGTAACCTCTCAGTAACCTCTCAGCCAAACCCATGGAGAGGAGACGGGCTCTATGCATGGGCTCCTTGAAGGAAAAAAGTGGACAAAAGTGTAAGAAGCAGATAAAGGACTGGACATGGAAGATCACATTTCGGCCTAGCCTCACTGCTTGAGTTGAACATTGTTGTTGTTGTTGTTGTTAGTCGCGAAGTCATGTCCGACCCATCGTGACCCCATGGACAACATTCCTCCAGGCCTTCCTGTCCTCCACCATCTCCCAGAGTCCACCTACGCTCACGCTGACAGCTTCAGTGACTCCATCCAGCCACCGCATCCTCTGCCAACCCCTTCTCCTTTTGCCTTCTATTGTTCCCAGCATCAGGCTCTTCTCCAGGGAGTCCTTCCTTCTCATTGGGTGGCCAAAGTATTTGAGTTTCATCTTCAGTATCTGGCCTTCTAAAGAGCAGTCAGGGTTGATCTCCTCTAGGACTGACCGGTTTTATCGCCTTGAGGTCCAAGGGACTCGCAGGAGTCTCCTCCAGCACCACAATTCAAAGGCCTCAATCCTTTTGCGCTCAGCCTTCTTTATGGTCCAGCTTTCACAGCCATACATTGCAACTGGGAAAACCATAGCCTTGACTATACGCACTTTTGTGGGCAGGGTGATGTCTCTGCTTTTTAGTATGCTGTCTAGATTTGCCATAGCTTTTCTCCCCAGGAGCAAGCGTCTTTTAATTTCTTGACTGCAGTCCCTGTCTGCGGTGATCTTGGAGCCCAGGAAAATATAATCTGTCACTACCTCCATTTCTTCTCCATCTATTTGCCAGGAAGTGAGAGGACTGGATGCCATTATCTTAGTTTTCTTAATGTTGAGTTTCAAGCCAACTTTTGCGCGCTCCTCCTTCACCCGCATCAAGAGGCTCTTTAGTTCCTCTTCACTTTCTGCCATTTAGAGTGGTATCATCTGCATATCTGAGGTTGTTGATATTTCTCCCAGCAATTTTAATTCCAACTGGAGATTCATCTAGCCCCGCCTTTCTCATGATGTGCTCTGCATATAAGTTAAATAGGCAGGGCAACAGTATACAGCCTTGCCGATCTCCTTTCTCAATTTTGAACCTATCAGTGGTTCCATGTCCAGTTCTCACTGTTGCGTCTTGACCCGCATATAGGTTTCTCAAGAGACAAATAAGATGGTCTGGTACTCCCATCTCTTTAAGAACTTGCCACAATTTGTTGTGATCCACACAATCAAAAGCTTTAGCACAGTCAATGAAGCAGAAGTAGATGTTTTTCTGGAACTCCCTAGCTTTCTCCATGATCCAGCGTCTGTTGGCAATTTGATCTCTAGTTCCTCTGCCTCTTCGAAACCCTGCCTGTGCTTCTGGTAGTTCTCATTCCACATACTGCTGGAGCCTAGCGTGTAGGATTTTGAGCATCACTTTGCTAGCATGTGAGAGTTGAGCATAGCACAACCTATTCAAGACTTCATTCTTAGTGGAGATTTGAATTTCCTGCATGTGCTTTTGCGGTTGTCTGATATAACTTTCTCCAGCCTGGTGCCCTCTAGGTATGTTAGACTATAATGCCCATCATTCTAGACAGCTGGGAATGGTATTTATTTAAAAATTTTATATCCCATCCTTTACTCAATAGCAATAACACAGATAAATAAAGCACAGAATCACAATAATATATAAAATAAACATTAAAATAATACTAGCTTTCAAAATGCTGGGAAAATAAAAAAAGTTTTGGTATAAGGTTGCTAAAATAATAAGGTTGATATGAGTTGCAGTTCAACACACTGATGGAAGAAGGTGGGACTGGTGTATTGTTATTTGAGGGAAGCAAATAGAAAGGTCTTGGCTATACATTTCAAAAGGAAGGATGAAATGCAGATCCTGCTGTCAGAATATAAACGGAGTATCAAAGGAGAGTAAGGACAGTAGCAGGAGAACATGAGAGCCTGGATGACACAAAGGAAAACTGGCACAAATGTGTACTTAATGGAAGAATCAGGGCATCCGAGACGAAGCTGCTCCCCTGCGGGGTCCCACGCACTGATACAAAGGCCCAAGGACAAACTGGGCAAATCGACAACCTCACAAGAAGGGACAGAAAGACAGGACCGGCTTTCATAACACCAAGCCCAAAAATAGAATGAACACCACCATCCAAAAGCTATAGAAAATGTCTGAATTGTCTTGAAGAAGGGTTTCTTGGCTATCAACACCTTGTTTATTTTTCAGTGCTTGCGACTTCCATGGCAAACGTTTCCGTCAGCTGAATCGAGTTATCATTCGATTCATTTGAAACATAAGGAACAGATGGAGGTTTGCAACAACACATTTAGAACTAGGGGGTCTGAAGTCGGGAGGCAGCCCCTATGGAGGCAGAGGCAGTTGCCATGGATGGATGGATGGATGGATGGATGGAAGGAAGGAAGGAAGGAAGGAAGGAAGGAAGGAAGGAAGGAAGGAAGGAGCAACGCCTGATGCTGCAGAATCTCCCCTGCTTGTTCGCTTGCTTTCACAAACCAACAGACTAGGCCAAGGGGTAGAAATTCATTCTAAAACAGCCAGCCCATTCGTTTATCAGGCCTAGAAGGCTTCAGCACATTTGTTCTGCAATGGGAGGGCAGCCCATGTAGGTCCATCAGGAAGAAGCAGGTCAGTGCCTTGGATACAACGCGGATTTCTTAGGGTGCTTGTAGGTGGATTCTAGCCATGGCTTCTCAAAGGAAAGTGTATAAATGGGCAACCAAAATGATCCAGGGAATGGAGCTACTACCCCATGGGGAAATGTTACAACCTCTGGGACTGTTTAGCTTGGGGGGGAGGCAAATAAAAGTGCACAAAAGTATGCATGGTGCAAAGAAAATGGAAGAGAGGGAGATTCTTTTTCCTCTTCTGTGATGCTAGAACCCAGATAAGGTTATCTCATGACACTGAATGGTCAAAGTTTGAGAACAGGAAAAAGAAAGGACCTCTTTACACAGTGCATAGTTAAACAATGGAATGTGCTGCTGTAAGATGCAAAATGGAGGACAAGGCTAAAAGGTTGCTAGTCCTCACGTCCGTATGCCGCCTCCTGTACCAGAGGCAGTAAGAGAGGGGCTGTTGATTGTGTGCAAGAACTACTCGAAGGCTTGGCACAGGCCATGTGTCAACATGTGTCGGCTGGGCATATACATCCATATATGCCCAGCCGCCCCTTGAGATCGGCGGGAGAGGCCCTTCTCCGGGAACCCTCCGTGAAAGAAATTAGGAGGGTGGGTACTCGGAGGAGGGCCTTCTCTGCGGTGGCGCCTAAGTTATGGGACGCGCTCCCCAGAGAGGTCCGCCTGGCGCCGTCGTTATTTGTTTTTCGGCGCCAGGCAAAGACCTTTTTATTTAAGTGGCATTTTAACTGTTAATATTATTGGATTTTATCTGGCCAGGGAGGCTTATTTTATATTGTATTTTTGTATTTTTAATTTATTGCTTATATTTTTTAATTTAATTATTTTAATTTATTGTTGTAAGCCGCCCCGAGGCTTCGGCGAATGGGGCGGCATAAAAATGTTTTAATAAATAAATAAATAAACAGAGAGAGACGGGCTCCGCATGGCTCTTATGCTCTTCTGGGTATCCCCCCAGCTCTTGGTCAGGGCCAGCACATAAAATACTGGGAGGCAGCTTCCTCAACCATCTCACTTTGCTTCCACAGCCTGCCCAAAGATCTGCCAGAGGGCCTCCCTGGAGACTCTGAAAACTCTTCACTGCTTTTTGGGGTGAGACCAACAGCATCATCCTACCTGTCAGGTGGGTAATCTTATTTTCCCATTCATAGTGCCCACAGGCCCTGCAATCCACTGTGATTCAGCTTTTATTTATTTATTTAAAGTTTTTATGGACGGCCCACAGAAAGGAAGGGGCTGCTCCCTTTTCCTTTTCCTGGAAGGGGCTGCACCCTGCTTCCACTTCAGGGAACCACAGCTCCTGCCCCGTTCCAACATCATTTGCAGGTGTCATGTACACACATGTACAGCTGCTTTTGCATTCACACATGTGTATGTAGAGGGGCTCAAGAAGCTAAGTAACAGCGCCATCCCACACAAAGATAGAGAAAGTGCTCCCTACTGATAAAAGGGGAAGCATCTTTTACTCAAATAGTTTTCTAAAACAAATCTTCAATTTCAGCAGTGCATTCTTTATTGAATAGATTTATACCCCATCTGCTAGGGAAGGCCCTCAAAAGGTGTCTTCCAAGACATGGAGAGCAAGAAATAAAAACAGAACAGAACATCGAAATGAAGGCAACATGGTAGGAACTAAAATGGGAGGACAAAATTTTCAGTAAGGGCAGAGTGAAACAACAACCAGCCCTGGCTGATTCAAGTCCACAGTTAGTAATCAACAAGCTGTTTTTAAGGGCCCTGTGTTCACACATCAGCTACACCAATTAGCTAAAAAACAGGAATGGAAACGAGAAAAAAGGGGCTCTCTTCCACTTTATAGGAGCCTCCCTGCCTGGGGGAAATTCCTACTTGCCACTGGCAACCAGCTGAGCAGCGATTTATAAGCCCCCTTTAGCCTGGGCGGTATGGCAAGGCCCTGCGCTGTGCTTCATGCAGGAAGGGGCTTTCAGCAAAATTAAGCTACTGTCCGGCCACCACGGCCACGGATGTCATAATCAAGGAGGGGGAAGTGGAGAGAGAGCGAGCCAAACCAAGCATGCCACTGCTCTGCTCAAAAGTGGTTAACAGGAGCCTTGATAAGAGCAGTCCCGGCTGGCCACAGATGTTTCCAATAAATGTACTGACCACCCCCACCCCGTCCCGGCTCTCCTGTTTAGAATAATTAAAGCCATTAAAGCTTCTTCAAACCTGGTATGTGGTTGAGTGTCTCTGGTCATCTTAGCTTGTGGCTATTTTGCCTATTCCATAAGGAGGTGGGCAATTCATGCACATACCCCTCGTTGATTGATTGCCAGGGGTCAAAGCCCTTCCAGACCCTGAGAAAGCCCTTAGCACAGGGCTAGCACGCCCACTGAACTTCTTGTTCAATGAGAACAGACCTGGGGGCTGAGTGCTGCTGCCAGCAACCAACTGTGGGGAATGTGCAGGCTCCTTCAAGATCCTCAAGAAATCTATGGGGCAAAGCAGCTGCTCTGGCCAACTGCTAGGGGATCTGTCCCTCTGGAGTTCTGCTCAAAGTCCTGCCCTCTCTCCTGTCCCCTGCTAGCCATTTTCCCCATGGGTTGCAGCCAGATCCTGGCATGGAGGCAGAAGATGGAGAGGAGTCGGGCTGATCTAACCCTTGAGGCAAACCTGTGAAAAGCCCATCAGAATTTCGACTTGAAGGAAATTTAATTTAAGCAGCCAACCGAGCTGTGCCTCCATTGAGCAGAAGGTCACCCCTGCCAAGCCATCCCAGCAGCCTGGTCTGATGCCATGATAAAAGGAAGCACAGATGAGACAACTGATGTGCCTACGAGGAGAATGGAAGTTTGCTTCCAAAGATACGGAAGTTGTATTAAGTCTGAACACCAAACACTGGGTAAGAATGTAGGCACTGCTGTGGTGGGTCAGCTGTTCGTGCAGTGGCCAACCAGCTGGCACTGGAAACCCATTCGTGGGACCTGAGAGCAGCACAGCCTTCCCACCCATGTTCCCCAGCAACTGTGCACACAGACATGCTGCCTCTGATACTGGACGGAGTGCAGAGACACCAGGAATATTTTGTGGAATCCCCTTTTAAAGCCATCCAGATGGTTCGATGTTGCGCCAGGGAATTTCGTAATCTGACTGTGCGTGGTGTGAAGGAGAGCTGCGTTCCACCTGCCCAGAAGCTTCTGCCCCAGCCAGCCTCATGGGAGGGCCCTGTGTTCCCATGTCCTGAGAGGGGGAGAAAAAGTCTCCTTATCTACTTTCTCCAGACCATGCTTCGTTTTGTGCACCTCTATCATGTCTCCCCTTGCTTGCCCTTTTTCCAAGCTAAACCTCAGCTTTTGCAACCATTCCTTACAGGGGAGTTGTTCCAACTCCTTGATCATGTTAATTGCCCCTTTCCACCCTTTTGCCAATGCTATAGGATCCATTTTTGATGTGGTGACTGGAACTATGCACAGTAATCTAAGTGAGGCCACACCATAGATTTTTGTAAGCGGGAGCTGGGGGTACAATCTTGGCAATTTTCATTTTAATTCCTTTCCTAATGATGCCCAACACAGAATTTTCCCTTTTCACAGCAGCCCACACACACAGTTGGCACTTCCACCACAACCTCAAGGTCTATCTCTTGCTCAGGCACCACAAGCCCTGGTATCGGCAGCTTATACGTGTCGTTGTGACTTTCGCCTCAGCCTGCATCACTTTTTGTTTTCTTGCATTAAAACAGATGTGCCATTTTGATGCCTGTTCTCTCACTTTGGAGAGAGCTTTCTAGAGCTTCTTGCAATTTTATTTTGACCACCGCAAGTAAATTGATATCAAAAGCAAACCTGGCCATTTCATTGCTCACTCCAAACTGCAGATGGATTATGAATTGAAAACCCAGTTCAGATCCCTGATGGGCCCCAGTGTTAATACACCTCCACTGGGACACCTGATCCTGCTCTCTTGTTTGAATGGTTTGAACCAAGCCAGCTTCATAAACCATGTTTTGAAGTTTTCTCTATTTACAATAAATCACAGTTAAAATTAATCATAGGTTATCAGGTTTGGATGATACCATAGGCTGCAGTTAATCAACACCAAAGCTAAAATTTCCAAGCCGCTCCTTGGCAAGGCCACAGTGGGTGAAGTACCCAAATGTGTAGCTCACCTAGGTTCATTCATACCAGAAGAGTAATAGGTGGGCAGCAGATACTACATTTTAATGTCTGCAGCACACCAATCAAATCTTTAAAAGAACATTACACATACTAGGTGCCAGCAAAACCTAACAAACAAAAAAACCAAACCAAACCAAAAACATAGAAACAGAGTGAGTCAGAAAGGGACTCCAGGGCCATCTAGTCTGACCCCTGGCTCCCGCCAGCTCCACTCATGACAGGCCTACCATGTCCAGCCTGTCCTTGAACACCCTCACTGATGGGGCCTCAACCACCTCCCAGGGAAGCCCGTTCCACACCCTCGGGGTCCTGACTGTCAGGAAGTGCTTCTTGGCATCCAAATGGAACCTTGGCTCCCTGAGCTTTGCTCCATTGGAGCTCATCCTGTCCTCCTCTGCAGGGGAGGTCTCTACCCACCTCCGTGTGACACCCCCTCACATACCTGTATGTCGCCAGCAGATCCCCTCTGAGTCTCCTCTTCTCCAGGCTGAAGAGGCCCAGTTCCCTCAGTCTCGCCTCATACGGCTTGTCCTGCAAACCGGCCACCAACCTTGTGGCCCTGCGCTGCACTGACTCCTACCTGGCTATATCTTTCCTGTAATGAGGGGCCCAAAACTGAGCACAATGCTCCACTTGCAGGCACACACACAGAACCTTGTGTTCCACAGCCATGCACTTTGTCCCAGAGGTATCAGGGCCTCAGTAGGAAATCTTAAAATGGGATACGTATGGGAATGCATAAGCGTGCAGGTACCTTCAATCTGCTGCCCTTCTTTCAAATTAATCACAGCTGGGAGGTTTAGGGTGAGAAGATGCCTGCCGTTTTCTCACAGGGAAATAGGCTTGCACTGGGCTATACATGACTGAAAACTTTTCTGTAAAGTTGGCTGCTTGATCACCTGGAAAAAGATTCTTGCTAGTTGAAGCTGTGCAAATCCAGCAGTTTCCAAGCCTCTCCTGTATTGCCATGAATTACTTGAGCAAGTGGCTACTGGGAAAGGAGCCTGCCTTGTGCTGGCCCCTGCCCCCATCTGTAGAATGCTCCCCCCCCCCTCGGAGCCGCTTTTAGTGCTGATCAGCGTGGTGCGCTGCCCGTACTGCCTTCTCCTTCTTCATCTGGGTTCATTCATTACTGTTGTTGGTTGCATGATTGCAAACTACCCCGAGGGCATTTGCCAGTTTAGTGCAGGCAAGCAAACAAGGAAACAAGCAGTCAGCAGCCCCTTCAGAGCGTCGCCCCTTTCCTTGCCTGAGCAGCCATTGGGTTATCGTTCTGGCCCTGCTGCTTTTGGCAGAGGCAAGGAATTGATACAGCTTCGAGGCCAACTTCAAGAGTTGCGGGAAGATCAGAATATGGTGTTGCTGTGATCATCGCACCCCAGACAACCCCACTGCAACCTAGGCGCACTCCCTGCACCTCTCGTCTGCTGGTTCACCATAAGGGCAATTGATCCAAAAGGGGAAAACCCATAAGCAGCATCTTCACATCACAAACGTGCTGGTGGGGGAAGCATTTACGTTATCCTCTGCCATTTGGAATATTCTCTCTCTCTCCCTTCTCTGATTTTAAACTAGAAACAGATGCCAGAAACCAAAAGCAGTTCTGATGTAAAATAAAAGTGGTGTATTATTTCTAAACTGCTTCCTCTCTGCAAACAGGCCCTGAAGGCAAGCAAGGCCGAGCTTCTCCTGCACAGATTTAAGCAGCAACTGCACAAAAGTCAAGATCTGTGCCTCTATTAAAGGGAAGAGGAGATGTGGGTTCCCATCAGTGCCCCTGCAGTGACAGTGCCCCTGCCCCTGCCCATGCTCTGACTGACAGACAGACTTCTCAATGAGTCACCCGCTACTAATTCAAATGTACCACTCTAAAACTGTTTAAATCTGAGAGCTCAGGTTGTGACTCTGGTTAACATCAGGCAAAACAGGAGAGGCAAATTAAGTAATTCCTCACCCATTAATAGATTTAACCAGCCAGAAGTTATTGGATCCAGGCCATGTAGATTGCCTTATTAAATTCTGAATTCTAGAAGCCAGGTTTCCTGATATGGAGTGCTAATGAAAAATGAGTGGAATTTATGAGCACTTCGGATTTAATTAAAGCGGGGTCCCAGGTCTCTTAACTTTGTTCTCCCTGTTGGAGCTGCAGTAACCTTGCCTAAGTGGGGCTCAGCCAGCAGTTCAATAGCACTGGCCCTTCGAAACGGGGCAGCACCGTGGGCCGCACCAGTGTCTCTGGATTCTGACTACAAATCCCAGCACAGCGCCCAAAGGTACTTCATACCTTGGACCACGGGATGTGGGCCATTTGGTGCTGCTCCTCCCTCTGGGTAGCCTCAGCGACTACACTGAGCTTTCCTTCCAAGCACTATTCAACACGCACAAAGGCCTAAAGGTCCCCCTCCTTTTCTCATGTGTTACCCAGGTTTAATTTTGAGAACAGGAAGACAGCCCCCTTACTTCCCTACAAGGTATTGGCATGTGCCACCCTTCATGATGTAGCAAAGGATGCATAGCTCTAAAGCAGAAATGGCTTTCTAAAACTATGAATCCTTCACCAGCTGTAGATCTTGTACCCTTATTTCCATCTTAAAATCGGAGAAGTGCCAGCAGATAAAGATCTGCAGAATTCCAGCACCCCTATTATTGGTGCTGATACTAGCAAGCACCAAGCTCTGCTTTATTTGTTCACCCTGATGCCAACATTGCTTATGGCCCTTCCTTGAAATCCAACATCTGCAGTTGCACATTAAATTGGTGGGAAACCGTTCAAGAATTCCTTAATCAGTATATTAATGATCCCTCTTGTATGCAGCTCAAATAAAACCCGCCACCAGCAAGGGCCACTGCCTCTCACCAGAAACCACATTAATAAACATCAGCATTAATGATCAACAGAATCTTGCTGTTATTTCCCCCCCTTCTACACATCTGTGCTTGTTCACCTATAAAAGGACATGACGGGCAGCCTCTCCAGTTACAATATCCCAAATCTTGGTTAGAGGGTTTTCCAGCACTCCCCAATAATCTGCACTAATATTGACCCCCCGCCACACACCCCAAAAAAATCCTCTTTGGGTATGCAAACACTGCATTTAGTCATATGTACAGCATTTACCCCAAATATTATGATTCAGCAGTGGATCTAAATATGTTCCACTGCAATCTCTACACGATGCATGGTTACTCTGTATTGTGTGTCTGCAGCATGCCAGGTACCACAGCACTGGAATGGGAGGGGAATGGGTGGAGGAGGAGGAGACACAACAGAGGCCTTACGGGAAAGCCAGCTGTCCCAAGTGATCCCTGGAAAGGAAAGAGGTACAAGGGGAAACGCCTCCTTCAGTTTACTGCTGTGATCCCTGCGCGATCCGAAGGCAGCAGCTGAATTCATGAGCGGAGCCGGCTGGTGCCAGGGTCAGACTAGATGGCCCAGGAGACCCCTTCTGACTCGCTCTGTTTCTATGTTTCTATGAATTTCAGTTCTGCTTTCCAAGATGGGGAGCAGGGGTTTGGGTGGCAGGGGATGGAGGGCTTAATCACCACCAGACCTAAAAACAAAACAAAATGTAAGTCATGGACAAAAATGCAATTAAAATGTTACTAGCACTACCACAGCACCATCCTTTTAAAGTAGGTTGCAGCCCAGCGCTGCAGATGTAACATATCCCTTTCTTAATCATCACTGTAAATCCAGGAGAGACTGTAATTTGCAGTTGCATCCAGTCAATCAATGGCAAATCCAACAGACCCAATGTTTTAATATTTCAGACGCATCCAGACACTGAACTACGAGGAAGAACTCAAATAGAAACTATCTTTTGCATTTTGGAGAAAATGATTCTAAACACATAAGTCTGAAGAATCTTGGTCCACAGTAATCTGTTGAAGGAAAAGTCACCTTAGAGACCAAACATACAATTCTATGCGTGTTTAGACAGGGAAGAAAACAATCCTACAACCCCCAGGATTGCCTGGCCAGTCATGGGGAATGCTGGCAGTTGTAGGATTCCACCCCTGCCCCCATCTAAACATGCCTAGGATTGTTCCCCCAGATTTCTTGCTTGCTTTTGTGGACTAAAACCCACTTTAGCAAATCCATCAAGTATTTGGCAAGATTTGGAGCAAAGTTTTTCTTCTAGCCTTCTACCCGAGCACCCACTGACTGCTGATGGCATGAAACTTCAAGAAATGCTACGCTTCAGGATGGCTGGATTTGCCTGTTTCACTTTTAGCTGTTTGATTTAAGCTGTTTTTATTGTCTTAATGAAGAATTTGTGAATTCTTAAGGAAGAAAAATATTTCAGAGCCTAGACCAGGGGTCCTCAAACTTTTTCACAAGGAGGCCAGTTGAAAGTTGCCGGTGCTGTGCACGGGCTGGAAAGATGGCGCCTCGCGGTGTGTGTGGGCCGGTGTGGGGTTGGTACGTGTGGGCGCGTGCTGATACGGGGGCGGGGCACACGGCAAGGGGAGGGGAGGCGAGGCGGGGATGCGCCGCGAGGCAGGCGCACAAGGCAGCGGCTTGCCCGCTTGGAGATTGTTTTCTCCGAGTGAGCAAACCACTGCCTCCCGCATGTGGGGAGAGGTGGGCGGCAGCGGACACATGCGTGGACATGCACACGGCGGGTCCAAATGTGCGTGGCGGGCTGAATCTGGCCCCCGGGCCATAGTTTGAGGACCATGGCCTAGACCATGTCAACTTTTGCCCCACTGCACGATCCAGCCCTGCATTTCAGAAGGCAGACTGGTTGTGTTCTCCTTGGAACTGTGTGCCAATTTGCTCACACATACTGCTTGTTGATTAGTTGAATAGAAGACTGACAGCAGAAAGGAGCAGAATACCATTTTAATCTTTGCTGCCCGTCATACTGCGTATGAAGTTGTCAATGAGGACTGCAAACATGCCCCGCCTACCTGAAGAAAAGCCTTGCATATCTTCTCCAGGATAAATCCCTGCTCACAGCATCCTTCCCAGTTTCTACAGTCCTCTTGACTTCCTCCCATCCTGCCGAGCCATCATCCTCTCAGCACTGCAGTCCAGAGCACCGAAGAACACCTTTCGGGCCGGGATGCTGACATGGAATTGGTCTGGGCAGTACGAATGCAGAAGGGAGAGTATGAATCATGCTCCTCCAGCTGAGATCCACCCAATATGTGCTTTCTAGTGGGAGCCAGTGGCCCTTGTTCAGTTAGGTGCAAACATGGTTAGCTGATATCCAGCCAGGCGTTACAATTAAAGGTAAACTAACACTGGCTGACACCCACCGCCTAATAATTTCAAAGCTACTCTCCAGAGTGCAAGAGAGGGCAGGGGCTCGATGCATGCCCTTCCTGCGGGAAGAAACGCATGGCTGTTTGCAGTCCTGGTGCGTGCTCCTTAGGAAAAGATTTAAGAAGCAACATCTTGGAGGAAATCAAAGCCGGAAGTTCACTAGTGGCCGGTTTGCTGCATCAGTGTATGCTGTTATAATGTAGAAGAGGAGCTGACAGAGAAGATCCCGAAACAGTCTTACTACCACGGTGGCCTCCAGCAGCCGACCGTCTTTCCTGAACCAAGTGTTCAGGGTTACAACAAAGGACATTATGGTAATGCCACCAAAGTCATCAAGAGGCGCTAAGTTGGTGGTGAAGTTTAAACAGTCGGCTGCTCCTTGTCCAACATGAAGTGGGACAGCCAACAGAACAAGTGCTACACACATCCCTGAGTCAAAGCACCAGTGGAAAAGAATGTGAAGCTTTATGGGGAGTGCTAGAAAGGCAAACGAAGGCATGCTGTCTAGGGATGGGGCTCTGGGAGGGCCCAGGTTCTGTACCCTGGAGGGGGCCGTGGCCTCCCGAAGCCTCTGCTGCAAAAGAGCTGTCAGCTTTTAAGGGGCACAGTTTGGAACAGCAAGAGGAGGGCCAGTTCAGAGGGCCAGTTCAAGGCGATGGTCCACCAGGAGTGGGTGTCACCCCTCCCTTGCCACCGGGAAACTCCACTTTGCCCAAAGATGCAGTGTCAGCCTGGAGGGGATGTTCTGGCTGGTGTCAGTGGGTGCTTCCCAGCCAGGACCAGTCCCCACTAAGAGAAGGTTTAATTTTTTATGATGATGATGATGATGATGATGATGATTATTATTATTATAAAAGTTACCTGCTTTTCATTATAAAACAATCCCAAAGCAGGGTACAAAACCAGTAAAGGTGGCTGGCTTTTGCAGGACTGCAGCACGTGGAAAGAGTTAGCTGCCCATCCTGTGATCCTGGAAAAAGTAGGCGTCAAAAGTTCCTGCATGTACAGTGGTACCTTGGCTCATGAACTTAATCTGCTCCAGGACTCTGGTCGTGACCCGAGTTGGTCGTGAGTCAAGTCAAATTTCCCCATAAGGTTCAATGTAAATAAGGTTAATCCGATCTGCAACTATTTTTTTCATCGGAAAAATGTGAAGCGAAGTGACAAAGCAAACAAAGAGTGCGGCCATCTCCCCCTCCCCTCCCCACCCAGAGCACAAGCACAGCCATCTCCCCGCCCCCCAGCACGACCATGATCGTGCCCAGCATCCTGGTGCGCTCGTTGGGGGGGGCACGGGCGTGATCATGCTGAGGGGGAGATGGCCGAGATCGTGGTTGCGCTCGTGCAGGAAAGACGGGCACGATCTCGGCCATCTCCCCACTCGGGGGGGGGGCGGGGATGGGGCGATCGCAGTCGCCACCCAATGCGGAGTTCGTGACCTGAGTCAAATTTTTTATGAAATTTTTGTTCACAACCCGATTTGGTCGTGAACTGAGGTGTTCGTGAGCCGAGGTACCACTGCAGTTTTCCCTCAGAGATGCCACTATTTTTTTCTTCTCAAGGGTGTGTTAGTGCGCATAAACACATCCCTGCGGGGCAAGATTTGTCCTGGCAGTTTAGGAGCCAACATACATGCCATTTTGAGCCACAAAACAGGACCCAGGCATCATCCAAGCTAAGGCTTGTGGCATTTAGGCAGTGGCCACCCGGCAGGGCATGAGGAGTGGGTCCCTGCGGCCCTCTCCACGGCCACAACCCTTGCAGGAGAAGATGTCCAGAGCGAGTGCGGCAGCGGGGGGGCGGTTTCCTCAGACACTGGCAGAGCTGGAGGGGCAGAGGAAAAGGAGCACCCGAGAAGGCGAGGGAGAGGGAGAGGGAGAGAGGAGGAAACGGCTCCCTTCTCCTTTCCTTGCTGCCCTTAGGTAAGTCATGTGCAGTTCCTGCTAAGACTGCCTCGGGCCCATCTCAGACAAAAGGAACTTTCTGTTACAGCACAGAGAAAGCTATGCCTTCCCCTCGCTGTGACTAATTCATTCGGCAGACTCAATTACAGGAAAATATCTCGTGACACTGGCTTATTTGGAGTTGTATCTTTTCTGTCTATGCCATAACAGATAAGTCAGCGGGCATTTTTAATCACTCTGTAAAAGAGTGTGGAGCTTGGAGCAAGGAGCTTTCTTCCAAAAGGGTATCAACTGAGTTCACAAGTCTGGCTGTCATCCGACTGTCCTTGAAAGAAACAGCAGAATCCTTAACTTTAAATCAAACCAGTTAATTCCCCTTACAATGAGTATCTGGAGGTTCGAGGAGAATTTTAAAATTTATCTTAATATATTTGTACCACACTTTTCCACAAATCTTGGCAGCTGACAACAATACATACAAAAGTAATAGGATGAATTAATTTGCATCCCACCTTTCTTCTTCAAAGGAGCCCGAGCCAGTATGTGTGGGATGCTCCTTCTCCCCGATCCTCACCACAGCCCTGTGAAGCAGGCCAGCCCAACAGTGCTTGGTTCAAGCAAGCCTCACACCACAGCTGGCATCTGACCGCCTGCCCACCCGCCAGTGCGGCCATGTGGCCCAGGCCCAGCTTGGTGGGCTCAGTGCCTCAGTGCAGCTTCTCTCGAGGCTCCAGGCCTGGCACTTTGCCCCTCGGCTTCACTGCCAACCTGCAGCGAGGGTCCCAACACATACACTGCAGACAGGATCTCATCGTGACATGGGAACACAACCACACTGAAGCTGCACACATGGTCGGAGCAGGAGAGGAAGAAGAGCCTGGTTGGAGTAAATACTAACTGAACAAGGAGCAGGGGAAGAGGAACAAGAAGCAGGAGAAGCACTTGTGTATAAGGTTTTCAGTGAGCAACAAGCTCCACAGACCTTCTCTCTGTACATGTAGCAATGCTCATCTCACAGGGATTCCTGTCAGGACTCCTAAGTGAACTGGGGATGTGATCTGGGCCTTAAATGGTTAGCATACCACCCCCCCATCGTGAATGGCAATGGACTCTGCTGAGCCCTGAGCAAAGTAGCTTGCTTCTCCAGTTGCTTTATGGTGGTGGTGGTGGTGGCGGCGGGGGCGGGCGGGGGGCGACTGTAGATCATAGGCTGGCAGAAAAGAAGACAAGGAATCCATAAAAAGAAAATAAGGGATGCATCTTATTTCTACCCACCTCTGTGTGACACTCCCTCACATACTGTCAAGTACTTCCTGACAGTCAGGACCCTGAGGGTGTGGATTGGGCTTCCACGAGAGGTCGCTGAGGCCCCATCGGCGAGGGTGCTCAGAGACAGGCTGGACATGCACATGGTGGGCATGTCGTGAGTGGAGCCGGCTGGAGCCGTGGGTCAGACTAGATGGCCCGGGAGGCCCCTTCAGTCTCTCTCTGTTTCTATGTTTCTATACCTATATGTCACCAAGAGACCCCCTCTGAGTCTCCTCTTCTCCAGACTGAAAAGGCCCAGTTCCCTCAGTCTCATCTCATAAAACTTTTCCTGCAATCCAGTCACCAACCTTGTGACCCTACGCTGCACTGACTCCAGCCTGGCCATATCCTTCCTGTAATGTGGAGCGCAGAGTTGAACACACTACTCCTGCCTAGCAAGGTCAGTCCCTCCTGCGAAGCGGTTATGGTTTAAGTGGCTGCAGCAGAATGCAGCACACTCCACAGCCCACAAAAGCAGCCACAGGGGTGCATGCCACACAGGTGCTGCCCATCACAGCTCTTGAGCGGTCTTCCCAGGTGTGGCACTTTCCAGACAAATTCCATTTCCATCATCCCCTGCCAGCTCAGCCACAGGGTTAGAGGTCGGGGTTATAGGGACAACTGTGCTTTATCTGAGCTTTATCACTGCATGATCTCAGCTCCCAACTTATAAACATCACTTGAAGAAGCCTGGAGAAAGATCGTCTGTTCTACCGCCGAAAGGGAGCGGGCCACCTCTCCAAGCCAAAAGGGTCCAGGGCCCTTGGTATGCCATGCAAACGGAACTGGAAATGCTGGGGGAGCAGACACCTGAACTTTCCCACAGGCACCCTGACATTCTGAGAGGCATCATATAACATTTCTGAAGGTGCAAAAGACTGCCAGAAATAGAGGCAAAGGTACTAGCATCGTATGCAAGCAAATTACACCCATACCATGCTCCATGTCAGGAGGGACAGCCTGAGAAGTGCACGCCCCAAGGACGCTGCCTCTCGCAGAACCTCACTCTGAAAAACTTCAAAAGCCTGGCGCAGGCTGTGCAGAGACTCGCTGGAGGTAAATTGCATAATGGAAATCTAAGCCTGGGCTGCTGAGAGATGCAGGCATCAGAGGAGGGATTCCTCCCACGAAAGATCTTGGCACGCTGAGCCCATGATGTGAACATGCGGGCAGCTCTCCCCGGCTGAGGGCGATGCTCAGCACAGCCGTTCCCTCCTTACCCCACTAATTTCAAGCCCTCTGAAAACTGAACTGCAGCAAAACTATAAACAGCGGGGAGAGGGGAGTATGCATCACTTAATGTTAAACACAAAACTGGGCATTATTTCTTACAATTGTGTATGTGGGGGGTGGGGAGAGCCCCTACTTTGCTAGTTGCTAAATGTCATAGGCTATTTTAATCATGCATAATGGTAAGACAGGAATCCTCCCAGCTCCGTCTCTCTCTCACACAGAGGTGATCTTGCTTCTTCCAAAGCAATTGGCAAACAGGATTCCCAGCAGCAGCAGTAGCGGAACTGCACTTTTATCCCACCTGTTTTCTTCTTGTGAAACATGAGGCAGCTTACATAGCTCCACTTTACCCTCACAACAACCCTGTGAGGTAGGCTGGGCTGAGAGTGAGTGGCTGGTCCACAGTGAGCTTCACGGCTGAATGGGCACTAGATCTGCCAGTCCCACACTCTAACCATCGCCCCACACTTGACCTTCAAAGAACAACTCAAGTCATATTTTTAGCAAGCCCTTTGTTGCCAGGTATGCTCATGGATGGCAGGGGAACAAAAAGGCCCAAATCTGAAACATTCATCGGTAGCGTCTGTGGGGACTCATCGACATTATGCCAAACACACAGGAGTCGCATATCCACAGGATGGCAAAGGGATAAGCAAAGAGTTTCCCTGAGGCCTCAAGAAACCCTCTGAAAAACAGAAAGTGAATGAATGGCCCACCCTTGCAATGGCAGGAGGAAAGACACAGAGCCGCAAAAGGATCTGCACTGGGGTCAGTTTGTTGAGCGCCCCCCCCCCCGCCGCCATTCTGGGCGTGCGAGTGTGAAGGTGGGATGTGCTGCAGTGGAAGCAAATGCGCACGATGCATTGGGGGCAAAACGGCCCAACTACGCAGACGCGCAGAAGGACCCCGAGTAGCAGGGCTTGCCGCTGCTCCGCAGATGATCCTGGAGTTGTGCTGAACAACTGCAACTTGGCGTGCAGCTGCTGTGAAGGGGCAACTTTAGGGCTGGGCACAAGGAATGCTCGATGCAATTGCCAAAATCACCCTGGTCACACTTGGAATCAGGTGCACAGTTCCGGACATCACACCTAAATAAGGATATATCGCAGAGGTGGGAAAAGCAGAGAACTGAGCACTCAAAATGGCCATAGGGCTGCAGCTTTCCTGTGAGGGAAAGTTACAATATCTGGGACTGTTTAGTCTTGGGAAAGGGGAGATGTGACAGAGACATACAAAATTATGGATGGTGCCAAAAAAGCCAGCAGGGAGACATCTTCCCTCTCAAGCAATGGCACCCAATGGGGTCATCCGATGAAGCCGATGTGGGAAACACAAGGCCATGGAAACAGAGGAATCCTTCACCCAACACAGAGTTGGGAAGTATGGAATTAGCAAAATTATGGAATGCACTACAAGATGTAGTGGTGGAATTCCCAATAGGAATGGCTTTGAAAGAAGGGATTGGACAAAAACACAGAGGACACCGCTAAGACCACGGTGGATATGTATGTATGTAAAATGTTTATATGCTACCTGCAGACGGCTGTGTAGGCCAGGTGCTGGGCAGCAGCGTGGGAGCACGCCAGAGCATTCACATACGGCTCATGCAGGGCAGGAGCTAGTAATGGGGTGGGGGGTCACAGCAAAAGAGCCCAACCTTCCCCCCTGCTGCTGGGGTCCTCATGGCCACTGCACACACGGGGAGCGGCTCCCTGTGGTCCCCAGGGAAGGTTCTGCCAGCCCAGTTCTGGAGCAATCACTCTCTGAGGCTGCAGAAAGGGCCTTGCGCCGGCATCCTCAGAAGAGGCCACCAAGAGGGTCCCGTGCAAAAGAAAATGCATAAAGAAAGAGCATGAGTAAAAACAGAACAAGGTACTCCTAGCCTGGGCTACTTGGAACTCAAAGCAGGAATGCGACATTTGAATGACTGATAATGCACAGAACATAAGGCGGATGTCTTCTGGCAATGCATTCAAGTGCTGCTGTTCGTATTAGGTGCTCCCATGGATCAATAAAGCAATGCCTACGCCCCTTGCCGATGCAGTCTTCTCTCCCCATGGGATCATCCCAACACCAAGTGCAGCACACTGCTGCCTCTCCCGAACCACCTCCCACTAAACACGCTGGTGCCAGTGGGGAGGAACTTATATCCTGCTGGAAAGCTAATGCAGAGAGGAAGGCGGTATTTACTTAGGAGGCGATCCTATGCGTGCTGAGACAGAAAGCCTTCTTCGGGCTCAGGCCAAGACACCTCTGAATGCCTCCCTTGGGGCTGAGTTGCTCTAGTCTCTCTCAACATCAGAGCAACTGAATGATCAGATCACACCTGCTGCAGACCTGCAGTTAACCCATGCCCCCCCCCGCCCCCATGGGTGCTCACCGGGACATTCCAAGCAATGATTTGTGCAGAGATGCAGCAGGAATCGCTCCTCTGTGTAGGCACCTTCATTCTTTCTGTGCACGTATTTGGGCCAGCACATTAACAGTTTTCTCATGGTACACTAGTGTGCCCTGGCACAGTTTGGGAATTACTGTGCACCTGAGTGTGTATTTTATCAAAAATTGAGAGCCATTTCCTAATTCCATATTAGACTTTGCAAAGCAAACTGCAATTCCAAAACAACCACTCTCAGAGTAGAGCGCAAATCAGCTTTCACTAACCACCGATTCAAAATTCTCAAACCTATAAATTAAATTAATAAAAGGACAAAGACTCCTTTTGTGCATTTCCAAAGCCTGGAGGATTTTAGAAATAATAAGACTGGAAAGTGATTTATACTCCTAGATTAAAAGCTGGGTTGGCACGTAGAACTCTTAAAAAGAGTACAAAACTTTTATTAACCCATTCAGGTGCAACATTTTAATGCCAGTCTTTGCTGTTCCCAACAAAAAAGCTTTAAAAGTCTGTTACAAGACTGTATTTTAGTTGCAATCTTAAAAAGATGGGGTGGATAAATATTCTACAGATTACATTGATAGAGACAGGAAACAAATAAAGGGTTAACTGATACAAACTACTTGGTATGTTTAGCCAAGAAATCAGATCCTGTGCTGAAAGGTTAGTAAGAAACCGAACATGTTCCATATCTGGCCAGTGCCAATTTTTAAAGCGAGAAAAAGTGCTTTTAAAATACTTCAAAAGTTTAAATACAAGTTTAACAGTTTTTAATCTTTCTCCCACAAGAATCAAACAGATTTTCTACCACCCACAGCTCCTGTCTCATACTCCACCCCATCAATATGTTAAAAGAAGATTTTGCCACCTACAATCTTCTTGATGGATGTGACAATCAAGACACCTGCCAGGCCTTCCTTTGTCCCTTTACCAGCTCCAACACCCCAACCTGGTCTCATCAAGTATTGCTAATGAGCAGACGGATACCTCTGCCTGTCCTCTTGTATTTCCAACTATGATTTCAACAAACAGGAGCCCTGAAAATCTCCGTAATGTATAGAACAATTTAAGAAAGAACAAACAAACAGAGCCTCAAAGTATACAGAAAAATAAACTCATTGTCTGAAATGCTAGAACAGGTCTGCATAAGGCTATGTGCCAATGCAAAGAAGGGTTTTCTTTTCTTCGGATCTTTCCTTCCACCATTTTAAACAGTTCTTCCTTTCCCAGAAGAATCCTGGAAACTGTGGCTTTGTGAGATGCCAGGGGTTCCCTCACTGATCCCTAACCCCCCCCCCCCAAGAACTACAGTTCCCAGGGTGCCCTGGTACAAGGAAGGACTGGGACTCCCACACCAAAAGCCAAACTACTCCCAGGGGCTTTGTACTTCCGGCGTTGTCGTTCTGCCAAGTGGGAAAGCAAACTGCCTCAGATCAACAGGCAATGGCTCGCAGAATGTGTGGTAAAAGTCTTGACTGCATGGGCTCATTGTTAAACTAGTTATGTCGGTAACGGGGTGGCAGCCAGACTGCGAGTGTAGCCAGCACCCAAACGTGTGTGCAGAGGAAGAACGTGCAGGCCACAAACAACCCCACACTGTCTGTCTCACGGCAGCGGTGTGCAGAGCCGCACTCTCCTCCTGTCTCCCAAAGTTCTAGGCTTGGCAAAAAGAATGATGCCAAATAAAATAATAATTAACTGCACTGACATCAGCTCTTCATCCATTAGCAATTCAACAGCCTTGCCCCAGCTGGTTCCACAAAAAGATGTCTTTAACCGGCTGAATCAAAAAAGTGCTAATTCCAGCATGGAATCAAATCTCCCTCACTGCCTCCTGGTATGCCTACCATTGTCTCCCTCTTTAACACTGCAGCAAAGTTTGTACTGACTTTTGGTGCTTTTAAGTGGATGACCCTACTCCCCAGCCCTCCTTATTTACCAAAGAATACTGCCTGAAAAAAACCCAGTTTCTTGGACTTCCACTAGTCTTCAACTGTACATCTAGTTAGTTCCTGATTTCTAAGAGGGCATTGATAACTTTAAATCAGGATTTTTTAAAAGTGAAAGATGGGTAAAGGGAGATACAGGAAGAAGAGTGAGAAAGAGGATGGGGAAAGAAGAGAAAGTGAGATAAAATAAAGGTGGGATACAGGTTAGCATTAAAGAAGGCTCCTAATCTGAAAAGCTCTTTCCCCAGCAATTTTCCATCTACAAGTAAAAAACTTGTGGATTCTGAAACAAATTTTGTGCAATGAAAACCTACCTCAAAACAGGATGTGGAATGAGATGGGTTCTCGCAATTCCACAGGTGTTTAGTAAGTTAGTCAATTGATTCAAAGCCTCTTAAAGGGTCACCATGGAGAGCTGATTAGATGTCTGAAGTGGATTGGCAGGATTAACCTGATTAGAACTGAGATTGGGGCAATGGAGAAGAGAAAGCGTGTGTTTAGAAGGGAAGGAAGAGTGCTCTGAGGAAGCAGAGGTGGGCTTTGGGTGGTCTCTTAAGAGAGAGTCCATGGGCAACGAATGAAATCCAGTCGCTCTGCAGGAAGCTCATCCAAGGCAGAATACTAATCCTTAAAAAAATAGAATTCAGGAATGAGAGTCGTATTACCACTGAAAATACTTCTGGCATATTACTGATGCATGTACGCTTCGTGATTGACATGCACTCTGCATGCGGGGTGGGGGGGGTGCTATCTTTCTGTACGGGAAAACTCCTGGGATTTTCAGAGGGGGTGAATCCCCTGGAGGATTCATGCAGCCATGATTTTTAATCTTCTTCTTCATCATCTTTTTCTCCTTCGGTAGAAAGAAAAGTGACATCATTTGGAAAATGGGGCTTCAATCACTGCGTGTTATGAGCTGCTGTCTGAAACACGGAGCCAGCAAACAAATACGTGCTAATCACAGTTGGGTTCCAAACATATCTTCTCACTGCAAGCGCACGCAGAGCTCATGCAAGCTGGCCTTCCAGGGCTGGGTTTTCGGCTCTTCCCTTCGGAGCACAGAAACTGCCATCTGGGCCTCGGGCAGATGCACACGCCAGGGGGCTGCAGCCCCCCCCCGCCCCCGCGTGGCTGCAGCCAGGTCACGCACCCTCGGGTTGATGGCGACCAGCACCATGGCAGCACAATGGCTCGCCTGTGCCCCGGGACTCCATGCAGTGATGTGAAAGGTTACATTTTAAGAGGCCTGTATCTCAAATCAGGACTGCAGGTGGCGCAGTGGTTTAAACTGCTGTGCTGCTGGGCTGGTTGATCGAAAGGTTGCTGGTTCGAATCTGCACAACGAGATGAGTTCCCATGCGCCTTCCCAGCTCCTGCCAACCTTGCAGTTCGAAAGCATGCAAATGCAAGTAGATAGAAAGGTACCACTTCGGTGGGCAGGTCACAGAATTCCGTGCACTTCGGTGTTTAGTCATGCCGGCCACATGACCTCGGAGACCGTCTGCGGACAAACGCTGGCTCCCTCGGCTAGGAAACGGAGATGAGCACCACCCCCTAGAGTCAGGCATGGCTGGACTTAATGTCAAGGGGAAACCTTTTACCTTTATCTCAAAACATATGCAAGAACAAACATCTGAAGGGAAGCTCCTTCAGCTTCTTTCCTTGTTTCCCAATTACAATTAGGACTTGTGCTCCCTGCATTTTTAGCTCCCTGAGAAAGGACTTTAGCTGAACGGTTCTGCTTTCTTTCCCAATGACTGCATACTTTCTGTGACTACTGAACACCCTCTGTTTTCATTGGGTTGGTATTTTCTTGCTTCTGAATAGTGTTTTGCTTTTTTTGCGGGGGGGGGGGGGTTGACTGCCCTATGTTTTCTTATTTATTTATTTTTATTTATTTATTAAAACATTTTTATGCCGCCCCATTCACCGAAGCCTCGGGGCGGCTTACAACAATAAATAAAACCAATAAGTTAAAATATACATATAAATAATCATAATAATTTAAAACACACAATATAAAATAAGCTGCCCTGGCCAGATAAAATTCAGTGGTATTAACATTTAAAATGTTGCTTAAATAAAAAGGTCTTTGCCTGGCGCCGAAAAACAAATAACGACGGCGCCAGGTGGACCTCTCTGGGGAGCGCATTCCATAACTTAGGCGCCACCACTGAGAAAGCCCTCCTCCGAGTAGCCACCCTCCTAATTTCTCTCACGGAGGGCTCCCGGAGAAGGGCCTCTCCCGCCGATCTCAGGGGGCGACTGGGCATATATGGATGTAAGCGCTCCTTCAGGTAACCAAGACCCAAGCCGTTTAGGGAAAGGGTGGGGGAGGATCTCAAGGTTTCCCTGGGCATACCTCCCGTCTTGCTTCCTCCTGGCCTTGTCTGACTTCCATCCTCTTCACTTGTGACTGGAGCTTGTGATTAGAAGATTTCTACATGCAATTCCACAGAAGATTACGGGGAAAGTGCGGGAGAAGAGGATATGCAAAAGAAAGAAACATTATCCAGGGCAGAGCCAGAGGTGTATCAAACACTGCTGGCTTATGTTCTCGTAGATACCAGTTCACATGACTTCACGGCTGCGCAGGAATGGTTTCCCCCCTCATTTCCCTTTATAAAGCCATTTCTCTTTATAAAATCAAATACCACTAGAGAAGAATCATGGTTTCCATTCTGCCATGAGTCAACTTCAATGACACTGGCTTTGCTCTGCGACTAACCTGCCAGCAGCAGTCCGGCTTTAGGCCTGAATCAGCATCATCGTTACACATCTATAGGGAATCCACTCCATCTCCCCAGCTCCGGGGGGGGGGGGTCTTTTCTTTTCCACCCTCCTGCAATTCCAGCCATGTAAATTTCCAGCTACTGCATTGCTACTGTTACCAAACATCTAGTTCTTGCCTTTCTGTTTCTTAGTGGGAAAATTGAGAAAAGGATAGAGGGAGGGAGAAACAACACAAATTTGGACCTTTGTTTCATCCATCTGAATTTCGGCGTGCTTCTTGATGCCCTCCCACTTGCATTTCTTACATCTCTTTGCCAACTGAGCTTACTAGTTCAAGCACACTGGAGAAAATGCCTAACAAGCTACATTTATTGTATCAGTATTATTTATGTACTGCTTCTCATTTGAGATAAATTCTGGAGGGCTTTACAAAAGGCTCAAAACAGGGAAGCGAGCAAGTGAGCAACAAGCACTGTGCGGCTGACAGAAGGTTCGCAATTCTCACTGAAATGGACAAGACTAGTTTCCAAGTGTGCCACAAACAACAGTGCTGGACAAGATTCCCGCCTCAGTTTGGAATGTGCTTTCCTAAAATAATGTGATTTGGGATTGATTCTGCTCAGGCCAGAAACAGCTCACTTTAAAGCTTGCGCCCAGGCGTGCTCCAGGCCTCACAAAGAACACTCAAGCCTGAATGGCCCTCGTATGCCCAGGATCGTGATCCCATTACCCAGAAGGCCTTCCAGGAACAACTGGAGAGTGGGAACTTGAAAGGCCTTCAAGGGGTCTGTGGCCTCACACACGCCAACATTTAAAGGGATGTGGGGTTGGATCATAAATAAGCGGAGGTGAGTCAAGGCCTGTTTTCCCCTGTGGAGGAGGGCAGGATGCATTCCAGTGGAGCAAAGCTCAGGAAGCCCGGGTTCCATTTGGATGCCAGGAAGCATTTTCTGACAGTCAGGACCCCCAGGGTACGGAATGGGCTTCCCTGGGAGGTGGCTGAGGCCCCATCGGTGCGGGTGTTCAAGGACATGGTGGGCATGTCGTGAGCGGAGGCGGCTGGAGCCAGGGGTCAGACTAGATGGCTTGGGAGACCCCTTCCGATTCACTTTGTTTCTGTGTTTCTATGGGTCAATGATTTTTACACTTGTCTCACTTCTCTTTTCCAAAACTTGTAAAGCAAAGAATGTCTTTCAGCATGTGCAGTGTGCCATGGCTTTTCTCTGAAAACATGGACTATTCTTTATACATCCATGAACCTGAGAGAATGGGTCCTTGTACAGAAATGCTTGATTATGCCACACAAAGCTGAACCCCAGACCCTTCATCGGGAAATAAAATTCAAGTGCACAGTACATCTTGTTGGATTTATGCTTAAGGGGTGGGGGAGAGAGAGAGATGCAGATACACACCATCAAAACCCTAAACAGAAAAGCGTTAAGATGCTCAGAACACTTGCCTCTAGTTTAAACAATTAAACCACTTATTTCCCTCTAATTTGAGCCAGGACACATCATAGTAAAAACCGAATTTTCAGGGCCAAGGATCAGCTCCGGAACTGCATCTTTGGAATGCACAAATCAAAGAAATTCAAGCTCTCCAGAGTTCTTCAACTTCTGTCTTGGAGCTTGGTCCAACACAAGTCCACATCAGACTGCAGCTTTTGTGTTTTTGTTCTGTTTGCATAAAATCTGTGCTCACTTTGCATATTTTTCTAAATATATACCTCAATTGCATACATCCTTTGCCAGGCATTTCAGGGAGAAAATCGCTCAGATTCGTCATGAGCTGGACTCCACTAATGAATCAGAGGTCTCTGAGGAGTCGCCAATGCTACCGTCTGGTCCAAAATTATTGGAGGAATTTCAATTATTGCGGCCCGATGATGTGGACAAGGTGCTTGGACGAGTACGTCCCACCACTTGCCTATTGGACCCTTGCCTGTCTTGGTTAATAAATAACTCCAAGCACAGGATTGGGATCTGGATCTTGGAAGTGGTTAACGCTTCTCTGAGGGAGGGTCGAGTGCCTGCCCCTTTAAAGGAGGCGGTAATACGACCGGTCCTGAAGAAAGCGTCACTGGATCCAGAGATGGCCACTAACTATAGACCTGTGGCCAACATCCCGTTTCTGGGCGAGGTGTTGGAGCGAGTGGTGGCGGGACAACTCCAAGCACTCTTGGATGAAACTGATTATCTGGATCCTTTTCAGTCCGGCTTCAGACCCGGGTACAGTACTGAATCTGCCTTGGTCGCCCTGTACGACGACCTGTGCAGGGAGAAGGACAGGGGGAGTACATCCCTGTTGGTTCTTCTGGACCTCTCGGCGGCTTTCGATACCATCGACCATGGTATCCTTCTGGATAGACTTGCGGGATTGGGGGTTGGAGGCACTGCTTTGCAGTGGTTCCGCTCCTATCTCGACGGTCGATTCCAGAAGGTAGTGCTGGGGGACCATGTCTCTACGTCATGGCAGCTATGCCATGGAGTACCACAGGGCTCCATTCTATCCCCTCTGCTATTTAACATCTATATGAAACTGCTGGGAGAGGTCATCAGGAGGTGTGGGCTGCGGAATCATCAATACGCTGATGATACCCAGCTTTACCTCTCGTTTTCCACTAATCCAGGTGAGGCAGTGGCTGTGCTGAACCAGTGCTTGGCCGAGGTAAGGGAATGGATGAGGGCAAATAAACTGAAACTCAACCCAGACAAGACGGAGGTCCTGTTGGTTGGCGGATCGGGTTTCGGAGAGGGTGGATTTGACCTGGTCCTGAATGGTGCAACACTCCCTCTTAGGGATAAGGTCCGCAGCTTAGGAGTACTCCTCGACCTGGAGCTTTCTTTGGAAGCTCAGGTGACAGCGGTAGCGAGGAACGCCTTCCTTCAGCTTCGGCTGATTAATCAGCTGCGCCCCTACCTGGAGTACGACTGCCTCGTGACGGTGACACACGCGCTGGTGACTTCCCGCCTAGACTTCTGTAACGCGCTTTACGTGGGGCTTCCCCTGAAGACAGTCCGAACACTTCAATTGGTGCAAAATAGAGCTGCCAGGTTGCTGACGGGGACGGGGCATTATGCTCACATGACTCTAGTCCTCCGTCAGCTTCACTGGCTTCCCATTGAAGCCCGGGCCCAATTCAAGGTGTTGATTATGACCTATAAAGCCCTAAACGGCTTGGGTCCTGGCTACCTGAACGAGCGCTTACGTCCGTATATGCCCGACCGCCCTTTGAGATCTGCGGGAGAGTCCCTTCTCCGGGAACCCTCCATGAAAGAAATTAGGAGAGTAAGTACTCGGAGAAGGGCTTTCTCTGCGGTGGCACCCAACCTATGGAATTCACTCCCCAAAGAGGTCCGCCTGGCACTGTCGTTACTGGTTTTTCGGCGCCAGGTAAAGACCTTTTTATTTAAACATCATTTTAATTGTTAAAACATATGATCTGGCCTGGGCAACTTCTTCTTCCTTCTCTTTCTCCTCCTATATTTTTATTTACTTAATTTATACTGATAATTTTAATTTTATATTTGTAAATCAATGTATTTTTTATATTTTGTATTTAATGGTAATTTATTATGTACTATTGTATTTCAATGTATTTTATCGTGTTGTAAGCCGCCCCGAGGTTTCGGCAAGGGGCAGCATAGAAATGTTACAATAATAATAATAATAATAATAATAATGATAATAATAATAATCATCATCATCCTAGAATCATATGCATCCTTTGTTCATGGACTAAAATGCATTTGGACACATTTTTCAATGCCATGTTTTCACGTGCCTGTTTCAAATGTACACTATTAACCATGTTTTCTGGTCTGCAAATCCCATTGCAGGCACAGAAATTTTGGGCATACTTTGCCATGCCATTTGACTCCCAGTCTGAGAACACATTCTGCATAGAAGGTACAAATTGGGAAATCCTGATCAAAAAATGAACTGAAACCAATTTCTCATACAACACTGAAAGTAAGGACCATGGTTCACAGCACCTGCACCCTCTGGCAATCCAAACTTCCCTCTTTATCCATGAGAACAGACAGCAGTTCTTTCAGAGAGATGCAGAATATATACAATTCTGAAGTTGTACTGAAGGGCTGGGATCAAAGGCATGTTCCCAGTTTGGATTCAGCTCTTTATATGAGCAGAAGCTTCTCTTTTCAGCTTTGGCAGAAGGCTATTCAGAGCTCAAATGCATCTGTTATCTGTGGAGTCTCAATAAAAGAACGGCATTTCAAAGGACTCTCTTCAGTTTTGGAACCAAGGGAGGAGGGAAGAAACCAGCTCATGGCAGCCAGGGTTGTTGTCACAATTATGGATGGCTCTGAACATGTAAACCGCAAGTGCACAATCAGGATCCCAGCATTGTGGTGGTGGTGGTGGTGGTGGTGTGTGTGTGTGGGGGGGCCCTTCTGGATCCTGGCACAGCAGTGGGCTTTAACCCTATGTACCCCATTTTGGTCCTGACCAACTCCTCATGTCTGCTCTTTGCATGTGGAGGGGCAAGGGGGGCAGGAGAGTTTCAAGGTCAGCTGATCTCAGCCTCCCATTCAAACATTCAGTCATTAACAAAGGATCCCTGCACCTCTTATCCTGGCTGCACAAGGCTTGGGTGCTGAATCCCACCCAAGCCTGCGCAAGCCCTGACAGGCAGCTCCGATTTGTGGGATGAGGAAGAGAAACCCACACAGGACGCCCTGTCTCTGGTCCACCTGCAGGCTGGCAAATCCCACCCGCAAGCAGGCAATTTCAGGCATCTCCTCTCAACTCAGGGAAGGAAGACCCTGCAGGCAGCCAGAAGCTTCTGGGTCCCTTGCTGCCCAGGAAGAGCTTGGAGAGGACAGCGCACACACTGCCTGCTGCACAGGGAAGGGCCGGTTTCTTTCACCGCCTTCCAAAGGGGGCTGTGGCCGAGCTTCACCATGCAACTCTCTAGGCCCTTCTCCTCCACCTGCTGGTTTGGGATTGAACTCTTGGGAGGACACAAAAGCAATCCAGATGATGCTGTTGTTTTCCCCTGTATTTCTTCCCTTTGATGTGTGTATGAGTGTGTGTGTGTGTGAACCTTCAGCCCACAGTGACAGAAGAATCACTTCCAAAAGGCTGGGTCAGAAGTCAGTTCTTCTCAAAAGAACGGAAGTATTTGGCGCTATAAAGTTCTTGCTCTGCTATTTTCTTTCTTCCTCCTCTTCCAAAAGGGAGTGGCCCCCATTCTTCCCTATGTGTTGTCTCTCTGAGGCAAAAGAAATCCCACATGTCTTGGATGTAACTAGAGCAAGCAGGAAAAAACCAACCACAGAAGAATATCGTGGCTTGACAGCAGCTGTGTGTTCTCCAGAATAAAAAGTGCCTTCCTTACAGCACCCATGGATGCAATCACTCCTCCGGTTCTGGCTCGACAATGGCACCCACGGTTTACCTGGAGCTCGATCACCTGCACAGGGGGCCTCAGGGCAGCCTTCCCACCTGGGTGCCACCCACCTGCACTGGACCACAGCCCCTTAGAACCAACAGCTCATCGTTCAGGCTGCCCGGGAATTTTCACAGCTGCCACGCAATGCACTGGGGAAAGGGCACCGCACCCGCCTCGGCTGCCAGGAGACACCACGCAGCTTGTTCGGGGGAGGCTTCTCGCCTCGCTTCACATCTGCATCTTGCCACACTTCCTGCCCAGCCCTGGCCGCTCATGTGGAATACATCACTCACCACAGCACAGAGCAGAGCAGAACTTTCCGCCCATTTTTGTTTCAGCTGCTCTGTTCGGTGAGGCTTGTCCCAAGGAACATCCCAAGAAAATGGACGTGAAATCAGATTTATTTCGTGCGCACATTTTTAAACTCTTTACTGCCCTAATTAGCATGTGCATGTGTGCGCGCACACACCCTCCAGAGAGCAGAGGAGCAACTGCAGAGCATTAAAGAGTGGAAACTTACTACACTGGTCAAATGTTTGAGGATAATTCATTCGAACAACCGCACACAATGTGTTGCTTTGTGCAATGTTAGTATATTTGGCCATCTCACAGAATCTTCACTGAGATGCTGAGGAGGTGGAAAAGCCGCCTGGGACAGCAGTATTTGGACAACATGAAAAAGGTGCCAAAGTGAAAGAGAAAAGAACCATCTGCCAGGGCTAATCATGGAATCTGCCTCAAGCAGACTGTCATGGATTCTGCAGTTCTACACCCCTGGATTGGCTTCTGCATCAGAACCTGAAAGGGTGGGATTTTCCTCAGAGAAAACTTTACCGGAAAAGTGTTTAAATAACAGCCTCTCTTCTGGCCCGATGTCTTTTATTTGCAGAATTGTGCCATAGTTGATAGAAGAATGTGATGTGATGAAGTGGCATCCACCAAATCATCTGATAGTTGCACACAGTGTAATTGCAAACTTTTGCCCAAAAAAGAAAAAAAAGAGGAGGAAGGAGAAGGGGGATAAAGAGGGATTTTTTTTCTTCAAAATTTCTCTTAAGATTGTATAAGAAGCTAAATAAATGCAGAAAGTCTTCCTGACCCCTGTCCACCAAGAGTAGAAGCAAACTATGGCCAACTTCAAAAAACAAAACAAAATGGAGACAGATACATGAAAATGCTTTGCTCCACTTAGCACTATGCTCTGCTAGCCATTCTACACAAATTCCACATCAAAATGCAAGGAAAGGCGCTGCCACAGAACCACGCAGGCAGGCTGTGCCGCGAGGCACAACGGGTGATGCAGATGACATGGCAAGAGCCACGCTGTCACAGACGTGGCCCATGTAGGGGCTTGGAATAATCCGTATCATGGTGCTGCAAAAAGCAGTGAGCGGCATGATGAAGGAATAGGCAAAAAAGCTCCCATGTCAAGGAGACCCAGGTTCAAATCTCTGCTCAGCTGAGAAGCTTGGTATGTCCCCTTAGCGGAACCACCAGCTCACAGGGCTGGTGTGAAGAGGAAATTGGAAATACCCAAGTCTGCCCCCGGAAGCTCCTGGAAGGAAGGAAGACAGGTTTCCTTACCTGTAACCTCCATTCTTCAAGTGGTCCTCTGTGCATCACACATGTGGGCTCTTCGCGCATGCATGCAACAGTTTTCAGAAAGAGACCAAAGCTGACTAATTAATATTCAGCAGGAGCCCAGCCCCTGACGTGAATGGCGTACAGGCAGGGCTCCCACCAAGACCTCAGTTCGGGACTGAAACTTGCCATCATAATCACATCAAGGCATGTGGAACCCATGTATCAAATGAGACACCAGAGGGGGTGGCAGGTGGGTATGTGTGAATGCACAGATGACCACATGAAGGACGACAGTTAAAGTAAGGAAACCTGCCTTTATTCTTCGTGGTCTCTGTGCATCACACATGTGGGCGACTGGCAAGCTTAGCTCATGGAGGAGGGTGGTATTGCTCACCGAAGTAACAAGGAAAGGGCCGCTCTGCCAAAGGCACTGTCCTTCCTGGATTTTACATCAAGACTGTAATGGTGAATAAAGGCTGAAGGGTTTGACCATGTTGCCACTTTGCAGAAGACAGTGAGTGATACTCCAACGTAGAGATCAGTGGGGGGGAAACATTGCTTTGGAAGAGGGTGCTTTGACAGCTCCTGACAGTTGAAGTCCAGAGAGTTCGTATGCTAGGGATATGGTGCGTACAAACCGCCTGGAAAGCCTTTGTGGGGAAACAGGTGTTCCCCAATGTAGTTCACCATAAACGACAAAGAGTCCGGAGTTTTCAGAAGGATGAGTCCTGGATTTATAAAACGCTAGTACTCTGCAGCCCCTTCAGGGATCACTGCCTTCTCGTGGCGAAGGAGCTTGTGTAGCTCAATGAAGCTATGAGCTATGCCGTGCAGGGCCACCCAAGACGGACAGGTCATAGCAGAAAACTCTGACAAAACGTGATCCCCTGGAGAAGGAAATGGCAACCCACTCCAGTATCCTTGCCATGAAAACCCCATGGACCATACCAAAAGGCAGAAAGATATGATGCCGCAAGATGAGTCCCTCAGGTCGGAAGGTGTCCAATATGCTACCGGGGAAGAGCAGAGGGCTAGTACTAATAGCACCAGAAAGAATGAAGCGACTGGATCAAAGCTGAAAGGACACTCAGTTGCAGATGTATCTGGTGGTGAAAGGAGAGTCCGATGCTGCAAAGATCTATGCTGCATAGGAACCTGGAATGTAAGATCCATGAATCAAGGGAAGCTGGATGTGGTAAACAAGAGATGACAAGACTGAACATCGACATCTTAGGAATCAGTGAACTGAAATAGACAGGAATGGGTGAATTTAATTCGGATGACCATCAGGTATATTACTGTGGGCAAGAATCCCTCAGAAGAAATAGAGTAGCCTTCATAGTCAATAAAAGAGTGGAAAAAGCAGTACTGGGATACAATCTCCAAAATGACAGAATGATCTCAGTTCGAATCCAAGGCAAACCATTCAGCATCACAATAGCCCAAGTCTATGCCCCAACCACTGGTGCTGAAGAGGCTGAAGTTGACCGGTTCTATGAAGGCCTACAACATCTTCTTAGAATTAACACCAAAAATTGATGTCCTTACCATCATGGGGGACTGGAATGCTAAAGTAGGAAGCCAACAAGCTGGAATAAAAGGCAAGTTTGGCCTTGGAGTACAAAATGAAGCAGGGCACAGGCTGGTAGAATTTTGTCAAGAGAATACAATGGTCATAGCAAACACTCTTTTCCAACAACCCAAGAGACGACTCTACACATGGACATCACCAGATGGTCAGCACAGATATCAGATTGACTATGTGCTCTGCAGCCAAAGATGGAGAAGCTCTATACTGACTGTATAGAGCT
>NW_025336386.1:2511635-2525035 GCF_004798865.1 Varanus komodoensis
CCAAGAGACGACTCTACACATGGACATCACCAGATGGTCAGCACAGATATCAGATTGACTATGTGCTCTGCAGCCAAAGATGGAGAAGCTCTATACAGTCAGTAAAAACTAGACCAGGAGCTGACTGTGGCTCAGAGCATGACATTCTTGTTGCAAAATTCAGGCTTAAATTGAAGAAAGTAGGGAAAAGCACTAGGCCACTCAGGTATGACCTAAATCATATCCCTGATGAATATACAGTAGAGGTGACAAATAGATTTAAGGAATCAGATCTGATAGACAGAGTGCCTGAAGAACTATGGATGGAGGTTCGCAACATTGTACAACAGGCAGCAACTAAAACCATCCCAAAGAAAAAGAAATGCAAGAAAGCAAAATGGCTGTCTGAGGAAGCTTTACAAATAGCTGAGGAAAGAAGGGAAGCGAAAGGCAAGGGAGAAAGAGAAAGATACCCCCAACTGAATGCAGAATTCCAGAGTATAGCTAGAAGAGATAAGAATGCCTTCTTCAATGAACAGTGCAAAGAAATAGAAGAAAACAATAGAATAGGAAGGACCAGAGATCTCTTCAAGAAAATTGGAGATATGAAGGGAACATTTCATGCAAAGATGGGCATGATGAAGGACCAAAATGGCAGGGACCTAACAGAGGCAGAGGAGGTTAAGAAGAGGTGGCAAGATTACACAGAAGAACTATACAAGAAGGAGCTTAACATCCCTGATAACCACGATGGGGTAGTCACTGGCCTCGAGCCAGACATCCTGGAATGTGAAGTCAAATGGTCTTTAGGAAGTCTGAGTAACAAGAAAGCTAGTGGAGGTTACAGTATTCCAGCTGAGCTATTCAAAATCTTAAAAGATGATGCAGTAAAAGTGCTACACTCAATATGCCAGCACATTTGGAAAACTCAGCAGTGGCCACAGGATTGGAAACGGTCAGTCTACATTCCCATCCCAAAGAAGGACAATGCCAAAGAATGTTCAAACTACCACACCATTGCACTCATTTCACATGCTAGCAACGTTATGCTCAAAATCCTACAAGCTAGGTTCCAGCAGTATGTGGACCGAGAACTACCAGAAGTTCAGGCAGGATTTCGAAGAGGGGGAGGAACTAGAGATCAAATTGCCAACATACGCTGGATCATGGAGAAAGCTAGGGAGTTCCAGGAAAACATCTACTTCTGCTTCACTGAATATGCTAAAGCCTTTGATTGTGTGGATCACAACGAATTGTGGCAAGTTCTTAAAGAGATGGGAGTACCAGACCATCTTATTTGTCTCTTGAGAAACCTATATGCGGGTCAAGAAGCAACAGCGAGAACTGGACACAGAACCACTGATTGGTTCAACACTGAGAAAGGAGATCGGCAAGGCTGTATACTGTTGCCCTGCCTATTTAACTTATACGCAGAGCACATCACGAGAAAGGCAAGGCTAGATGAATCACCAGTTGGAATTAAGATTGCTGGGAGAAATATCAACAACCTCAGATATGCAGATGATGCCACTCTAATGGCAGAAAGTGAAGAAGAACTAAAGAGCCTCTTGATACAGGTGAAGGAGGAGAGCACAAAAGTTGGCTTGAAACTCAACATTAAGAAAACTGAGATCATGGCATCTGGTCCTCTCACTTCCTGGCAAATAGATGGGGAAGAAATGGAGGTAGTGAGAGATTTTATCTTCCTGGGCTCCAAGATCACCACAGATGGGGACTGCAGCCAAGAAATTAAAAGATGCTTGCTCCTGGGGAGGAAAGCTATGGCAAATCTAGACAGCATACTAAGAAGCAGAGACATCACCCTGCCACCAAAAGTGCATACAGTCAAGGCCATGGTTCACCCAGTTGCAATGTATGGCTGTGAAAGCTGGACCATAAGGAAGGCTGAGCGCTGAAGAATTGAGTACTTTGAATTGTGGTGCTGGCGGAGACTCCTGCAAGTCCCTTGGACTGCAAGGAGATCAAACCAGTCAGTCTTAGAGGAGATCAACCCTGACTGCACTTTAGAAGGCCAGATCCTGAGGATGAAACTCAAATACTTTGGCTACCTAATGAGAAGGAGGGACTCACTGGAGAAGACCCTGATGCTGGGAACAATTGAGGGCAAAAGAAGAAGGGGATGGTAGAGGATGAGGTGGCTGGATGGAGTCACTGAAGCAGTTGGTGTGAGCTTGGGTGGACTCCGGGGGATGGTGGAGGACAGGAAGTCCTGGGGGAATGTTGTCCATGGGGTCGCGATGAGTCGGACACAACTTCACGACTAACAGCAACAAGTGTTCTGCGGACATCTAAGGAATGGAGAGCAACTTCCACTGGGTTGGAAGGATTTTGAAAGAAGGCAGGTAGAATGATAGGCTGGTTTATATGGAAGTAAGAAACTACCTTGAGTAGGAAGGTATGGTCAGGACATGAGATGACTTTATCCCTATGAAATATGGTGTAAGGAGGGTCACTGCTGAGGGCTGTGAGCTCACCAGCTCTGTGGGCAGAGGTGACAGCAACCAGAAAGGCTGTTTTCCAGGAAAGAAGATGGAGATCAGCAGAAAACAGTGGCTCAAAGGCAGGTTTAGTGAGAGCATGGAGAGCAACTGTGAGGCTCCAGGACAGAGGTGGGCATTTCATGGGGGTGGGGTTAGATTGAGGACCCCTTTGACGGTTTCAATCATGAAAATACTTTAACTGTAGTTCCTGCACAGGAAATGAGCTCTGTTTGCCAAGCAGAAAAATTCTGCAGAACCCGACAGCCCAGTCCCACAACCCTCTCCAAGTTCTCTGATTTTCTCAAGGGCTGCCCTCACCGTTTTCAAGCCTGAGAAAAAGGGGCTAGAAACGTGCGTTCTTTTGTAAAATAAAAAGGCAGCTTTTCAAAATGATGGCATTGGTGGCGGTTGGTAGCACAGAGATACACAACACACATCTTCCATGCAATTCATCCTTGGCTTGACTCTCATGATTATTTTTAATGGCCTTTTCAGACAGGAGGAGAAAGAGGAGCAGCTTAAATGGAAACTGGCAGATGGTGGAGCCCACTGAAGGTACGTGAGGGTCCAACCAGTTCCAGTCATGAAAATTACAAGAAGTAAAGACAACAAACAGATTTTTAGTCACAGAAGGTGATGTCTCTCGGTGACTCACCTCGTAATGGTAGTTCATGCACGTCAAATCCCTCCAGCATGGGTCCCCGCGGATTTTAATCAATCCCTGTCAAGAAGCAGAGAATTTTAGAAAAGACCCTGAGATTGCGGTGTGATATTCTGGTGAAAATTCAGTGAAATCTGGTGAGAATTCACAAACTGCTAGTTATTGAAGACAGCACATTCTTTCTGTATTTGATTCTGACATTCAATGTGTAATCAACACTTCAAAACAAGACTGCTGCAGTCTTGTTTTGCAACTGCAACTTTTGGAGAGAACCAGGCACACAACACTCCCGAAGAACAAACTACACACTTTAAGTGCTCCCGTGGTTCCTGAGCACACGTCGTCCCACAAAATGTTCTGCTTTACGATGAGTTAATCGGGCCTCCCCCAGCCTGAGACTCTGCAAATGTGTGGGGCCACAACCTCCATTGTTCCCAAGGAACTTGGCCAGTGCTGGTGGGAGCTGGAGTCCCACATACTTAGTGAGCAATGGGTTGGGGAAGGCTGAACCAATCCATCAACACCCAATGCAGAAATGCATGTTCATGCAAAACCCAAGGCGCAACGTAAAAATGGTGCTTGTACACACACCCAGAGAGTGGTGTAGCCTCTGCGGCAGAGGAGCAAATGCCCCCTCTGCTGCCCACAATGCATTGCTCTTCTCCCAGGGGTAGCTGTCCACAGCTAGGATACCCCTAGAACCTCAAGGACATGGGAGTAACCATTAAGAGAATAATCATTCTTCTAAGGCATTGGAAGGTACTCCAAAGCCCAAACTAAGACAATGAACCTAGAAAACAGAAATGGAGCCTGATCCATCCATGCAGCACATGAGTGCACACGTGAGCAGACCCCTCCCAGAACGAACGCTACAGACAGAACTTTCCTTCTGCCTCCCATCACCTCAAGCACAATTTTTTACAGCCAAGGTAGAGTTGGGCTATATTTGGGACCAAAGAACCAGAGTGTTAGACTGAAACCCACACTCCGCTCTGAAGTTTGCTGGCGGACTGTGCAGTCCCCTTGTAGCCTTATCACCCTCACAGGAATGGCACGAACGCACAGGAGAGGATAATTCCTTTCCACACCATATGGATCACCCTGGGGAAAGAAAGGATTTCAGATGGGATCCACAGGAAGGAGGAGCCGCATCCTTGCACTGTCTTCCTGATTCTACAATCAAACAAGGCTGTGAGGTGGGTTTCGTTGTTGCTCTTGCTGTGTGCCATCAAGTCATCTATGACGTAGGGCAACCCTACAAATGAGAGTCCAGCCACAACCGCCCTGCGCAGCTCCTGCAAGCTCAAGGCAGTGGCTTCCTTCATGGAGGTGATCAATCTCTTAGCTGGTCTTCTGCTACCTTCCCTTTCCCTAGCATGAATGTCTTCCCCAGGAAGTCTACCTCTTATGCAGTCATAGAATTACAGAGCTGGAAGGGGATCTGGAGAACATCTGGTCCAGCACAGCTCAGTGCAGATTCTGGCCTGCAGGATGCAGCTGCAGCATCCCTAAGAAGGCCTTCTTGCCATGGCCTGGATCCCTGTGGCAAAGGAGAACCCTCTGCCTCCTGAGACTATCCATCCCATGGCCAAAGAGCCCTTGCTGTTGGGAAATTTCTTCCAATATTCAGTCAAAAATTTGCTTCCCTGAAACCTCCAGATGTAAGCCACCCAGAGAGCATATGGCTAGTGGGGCAGCATATAAATTGGATAGAGAGAGAGAGAGAGAGAGAGAGAGAGAGAGAGAGAGAGAGAGAGAGAAATAAATATTATCATATATTTGTATTCATCTGTACACCTCTCTGTCTCGCTCTTGCTCTCTCTGTTTGTGCATTATTTTGAAGCCAGCTGGACAGAGCTTCACTTTCCAGCATGCCAACTTCCCAGTTAAAAGAAACACGTACATTATGCAAAATCATGAGTGATAAAATAAGAAGTGTTATTTCTCTCCCTCCCACCAGCAGCAACATTAGGAGCGGCAAAAGATGCTGCTCTCTGACCTTCTTCAGCTGGGTCTTTCTGTGCCCTCCCAGCTCCACTGCCTGTGCGGTGGTACAGATGTCTACACACACCACCTGTGACATTCCCTTTGCCCCCCCCTCCACTTCTGTCACAGCACTTGCAACACCGTGTGGCGAACCTTCCCGTGGTGGCAGCCCAAGCATCCACTCTGCCAGTGGCTGACTGGCCAGGCTGCACAAATCCAGCCTGAGCCAGTCTCCTCAAAGTATTCTGAATTTGCTCAGCATCATCACACAATTTCGTAAAGCTTCCTATGACATGCATTCCTGGAGGCTATTACTTGGCAACACAAGCCTGAATCCCTAACAAGAGGAGAGCTGGAGGCTGCGATGCTGGGTTCAGGGTGCGACCACTTCCTAGTTCTTCACCCTTAAAACTGCAATGGATGCAACCTGGAAATGTGAAGTCACCCCATGATTTCAGAGCAACAGAAGGGGAGGAAGAGGATGAGTGCAGACAAAGGCAGAGAGAGCTGCAGAACGAGAGCACTGCTTTTTGCTCAGGTTAGGAAGGGGTCAACAGGTGAGATACGCAGTGTACTTCAGTACAATGCAAGTGCAAGGAAGAGAGGAAGGCATCCAACAGGAAAAAGGATCCTTCTGCAGCTGCCAGGAATCTCAGGGCTGAATTTCATTGCCCCAAATCCAGTACTGACAACAAAGGAAAGGGCATCCATGCCCAGCAAGAAAGGCGCCTATCCAAGGAACGGCCCTCGAAACAGGAAGCCCCAACCCATGAGCCTCAAGGGATGTGTGATCAGAAGCTCAGCCTTTGAAGCGCACGTTCTATAATTCTGATTAAGATCTCACAATGTCCCCACCGAGGAAGGCTTCACTAGTCAAAAGGATGCTTCAGACACCTGTGGGTCCCAGTACCTTAATGAATACCTTGCTCCATTTCTCAAATAAGGTAGCTCATTGTCTTATGTAACTATGTGAAATGTTAAAGGAATAGGAAAGTTTGGCAGTAGGACACTTTGTGCCTGGGAAGCAAGTGCATGGAAGGAAAGGACCAACCATGGAAAGAAGATGGAAGAGGCGCCATCCAGAGAATTTTAACCATGTTCAAGTCCTGCAAGAGGACTCAGATTGCTCCTGTATGTGCTTCCTGAGCTCCATTAATACCAAAAGGAACACAGATTAAGGACTGGAAAAATCTATTAGATTCCTAGGTTTATTTATTTATTTTTTAAAAAAATGAAATGTATGCTGTCAAATCATTATGGAATCTCAAGACAGTTTACACAAAGGGTTCCAGAAGAGTTTTCTTTTTTAGGAGCTCGCTCCACAGAACACAGAATGGTTGCGTTGGAAGGGGCCATGGGGTCCAACCCCCTGCTATGGCAAGACACCACGTTACACCATCCCACTCAGATGGTGGTCCAGTTTCGCCTTGAATGCCTCTGGTGTGCGAACCCCCACCTCTCCAGGCAGCCGGTTCCACTGTCCTATTGCTCTGACAGTGAGGAGGCGCTTCCTGATATCTAGTCTGAATCTGGGTTGTCACAGCTTGGTTTGATTATTCCTTGTTCCACACTCTGGTATCAGCAAGAAAGGATGGGAGGAAAATTTTCATCTGCAAAAGCATCAAACTTTTAGGTCATGAGCTCTGTAATATTCCCCTGTTGGTGCTGCTGCAAGATTTTTTAAACCATAGTTTTAAAAAATGGACTTAAAAGGGTTTTAAAACGTATCTTAATGTTTGGGCCAGGCAGGGACAGGAGGGTCTCCGAGGTAAACGACCGGCTCAGGGCATGGTGCCAGAAGGAACGCTTCGGGTTCCTTGACCACGGCACTCGGTTTCTTGCCAATGGACTTCTGGTGAGGAATGGGGTACAAAGAGCTTTTTTTCTGTCTGCACATTCACAGAATTGCACCCTTACTGATTTGGTCATCTGGGCAAAGATAATCACGCCACAACCAACACAAATGATTTCCAATTCTCTCCAACATGGCAGGAGTTGGAGTGAACTGGAGATGTCAAGTTGTCAAAAAGACACAAGAGTTGCCTCCAACTTCTAAGTCTATCCTGTTCACTAAGTAAAAGTAAAGGCCATGTTTAGTTTATATCATCTTTTAAAGCCTTGTCTCCACTCAGTCTCCACTATTTCAAAAAGAAGAAAGCCATTCTTTGGAGAATCTCGCCATTTGTGCGATACAACCACTCCCTGCTCTTAAACAAACATCCTGCTTTCCATGCATTTTCTGAGTTTCCTCCATTGTGGCAGCTGCCCAGTAGGCCTGATGGCGGGCATTGATGCACATGTCATGAACACCACCTCCTCCACAGCCATCCCAGACAGATTCCTGTTCCAAAGCAAGAGAGATTGGGGGGGGGGGGGGGGCGGGGCAGGGCAGCGACAAAGAAAGAGACACAACACCTTCACATTAACAGCAATATATGAATCCTCGATGCCTTAAGAGTTTGTTTGGGTTTTTTTTTAAGAAGTCCCATCTGACCAGCCTGCGCACTGGAAGAAAGAGGACAGCCTATTTTTGATAGGAGGCCATACAAACTGCCAAACTGTAAAATTATGGGTGGAATTTCCATGGTCACTGTTTACCTTTCCGGTAGCTTGTTTGCATTTACGCACCCTCACTTTTTGCAAGGTCTCGCCCAGCCCGTTCGCCCCCTTGTCCCCTGTTCAAGCACAGCATGCAAAACGCGTCGCACAATGGCGCTCTTTGCTGTGCACCAGTGAGCTGCTTTGCCTTCCATTCAAATACCTCAGGCAGGCAAAGGGGCTTGCAAATCACACCTCTCCCCTGCCAGGTTCACCGTTATCCTGGCAGTTCTTGGAAAGAGGCACAAGCCACACAGCTATAGAGGTGCATCCATGCCGGGAATGCTTCACATGTGCCCATGGCCAGCCTATCTGGGGTACAGCTATGTACATTCAAAGGAGAAGAAAAGGGGGTGTAGATTAATTCCACCTGGGTTATCTTCAAAGGGGTGCAAGGGAACAGGAGGCAGAAAGCAAGGCCCTTTCCAAGGATGAGAGAGAGATAAAAAGAAAGGATGCTGAGAGGTGTAGCGCAGGAGCACACACTCATGGGGAAATGCCGCTGTGCAGGGAAGCCCCCGCTACTGGCTGTGGGAGCCTCCCTGGGTAGAGCACCTCCGGGGAAGGGCCAGTCCCTGGCCAGTCAGCAGGCAAAGAGCCTCTCCGCACAGGGTTTGGCACACTGGGCAAATGCTTGTGAGGCACGGCACCAGCAAGGGGAGCTCCCCCTGCCAAAATGTTTGTGTGAGATTCTGGTGGAAGTGTATTTAATTAACTGATGTATTTGATACATTTCCAGAACATCCTTCTGTTCAATGAATGCACAGGGTGATTTAAAAATTCATGAAAATGAAACAGAACAATTCCAAACAAAACCGATTCAATAAAAACAATGCAGCAAAATGGCAACTTCTTAAAATCAAGGAGTGGCATTCTTAATTAAAAGCCTGGTTGAACATAAAAGGTAGAGAAGGAGGGCCAAGGAAGCTGCTTTGCAAGGAGAACACAAGCAGGATATAAATGTAATAACACATCACTTTTTACAAATTAACAGAATCCTCACGTGCTTTTTACTTGAGGAGATAACATGGAAGACACTCCAAATAAGCAGCAAGAGACGCCAACTGCTCCTTCCTTCTCACATCCCAGTCAAAGAGCACAAAGGTGCCAGGAGGACTAGCAAGACTTTCATTCGTCTGGATTCAAGCATACACTGGGGTCACTTTCACGCATGCTTCTGCACATGCACACACCCTGGTCTGATACCCCAGTTCCACGAGGAGCACGGCGGGGTTGCAGAGGAGGTCCCACACGTGCCCCGAAGGGTTTCACCCAGGCCCCGCTTCGCTCAGCCGGTATACCTTTTCCTTGCCAGTTTCCATTCTCTCCACATCTGCACACGATTATGCTCCCCTCCCCCCCCACCACACACACACAACCGTACATCAAAGCTTGGAACTCATCATACTCACTACCAGCTCAGAATCCAGAAAATATCCTTTGAAGGATGACGGGGGTAAACCTGCCATGATTTTTTGTTCTCTTTTCAGAAAGCAAGGAAAGGATACATACAGCTGTACGTAAAGGGCCTCTTGAGATTCCCCACCCTATTTGTGGGTAGAGAACTTGCAGGGCAGAGTCACCAAATCTTTCCAGGGGAAATCAGAATTCTGAACAGTGTCCCGCAGACAAAGCTCACAGCTGGCAGAGGCTGGAGGACAGAATCTCGCTTTTTGCAGTTTGTTGTTCTGCTTGTGGTGCGAGACCAGTGTCCGCAGTCCTGGTGAGCCGGCCCGCATTTTGCATGCACTGCAGTGCTGAGAAGAGCCAGACACACACGGCTGTGCTCCAATTCCTGAAAGCTTTCTCCCCCACCAAAGAGACCTGAAGCTCCGTTGCACTTCCAAAATCTCACAATGTCATATAATTTGCTTCCACAGTGGAAACTGGGGTGTGTTTCTACAGCATCACCCTCTACAGCTCCGCAGCCTCCCAGGCCGCCTGCACTTCCAGATCAGAATGGGAAGAATCATCTTACTGCCTCTCTCCTTTGACTTCAACTGAAGTGTGGGGAGCTGAAGAGGCTACAGGCTGTGGGGGAGATGATGCTAGAATAAAAACAGGATGCTGGTGGATGCTGTTCAGCAGAGATGTGCTGAAGCCAGGGTAGGTAAAAAGCAATGATTCTGAAAAAATTAAAAAAAAAATTGTTTTGCTTTAAACTGGATTTTTTTATTGAAATTGTTTTTTAATAAAATGCTTTTTGCAGAAAAATCTATCTAATTCCCTTTTTAAGATACATTATAGACCAAAGGTTATTCACCATGAAATCAGGATTAGTTTTTAATTATGTAGCATGAGGCTGTATTATTCAAATTTAATTTTTTTGGTAAATTAATTCCATTAATCCATTTGCAATATCATGCTCTTCCAGAGATTTCTGTAAGATTGGGCAATTTTCCTACCTAGAAATCACCACAGATGCTTGTTTTTACAGTTCTCAAAGCTGTGAATTTGTGTCTGCAGAGATCACATGCCTCTTCTTCACAGCAAAAATGTCATAAAATGAACATACAAAGTTGAGAAAAATTGGGGGACTGAAAGCTTCCCCTGCTGGTTTAGATTAGCCACAGTTTGTCACAGTATCTGAAACCAAGATGAACTATGTTAATCTTAACAATGATTTGAACCAAGCCAGCTTCACACTATGGCTTACAAAACTTGCTTGTTGCAATAAACCATAGTTAAAATTCATTGTGACTTGCTTAGATTCCAATCTCATGGAATTGGATTAATCTCTTTGGATTTATCCAAAACAGAACAGAAGTCCTCCTCACAGCTGCAGCAAGGAAGAACAGGCCATGGTTGACAATGCCCTGTCCTCATAACGCTAAGCCATGGTCTATCATGATGAGAAGCATCTCGGAAGCTGCCATGTGCTGAATCAGGCCCTTGGTCCACCAAGCCCTGGACTGTCTGCACCGACTGGCTGCAGATCTCCAAGGCTTCAGGCGAGAGTTTTCCCAGTCCTGCCTTTGGGCCACGGCCCTCTCCCATCCAAACAAGCCTGTGCGTATGGACAACAGTGCAACCCAAGGCCAGTAATTCCACCCAGTGTGTCATGGAAAAACTGCGGCAAGCAACAGAACCCTAGAGCCACCCTGGTCCCCCTTCGCAGTACAGTCTCTGCCACACAGGATGCCACTGCAACATCCTGTTTAAATGCCTCCAGCAAGGGACAGTCCACCAGCTCCCAGAGAAGCCCATTTCACTGTCTCGCTGCTCTTAGTGGTAGAACATTTCTCCTATTGCTTTGGCTGAAACCTTCTTGCCTGCCCTTTCTTCCCAGTGGTTCTACCCCTGTCCTCCAGAGCAGCACTGGCACCTTCTGCTCATGGATGGAGGCTGCTTGAATGAACACTCCTTCTCGTGGATGAAGACTACTATCCTGTGCCCCCCCGCCCGGCTTCACACCCCGAGCTGCTTCCAGGCCCCTCATCATCCTGGGTCACCATTCTTGTATGTGCTTCCGATTGCCAACGTCACAGAACACAATGCTGCCAATGTAGCCTGACCAGCTCAGGACAAAGTGCAGGAGGCACTTCTCATGCTCTGGACACTGAATACGTCAATGCAGCCGAAGAGTGCATTAGTGGGAGCATCGCGCACTTGATTTTGGCCAAGCGGCTGGGTTCCGCCTGTGATCACCAGCAGGGCCCGGAGCCTTTGCACATGTGCTGCTTTGCCTGGGTGCCTACAGCCCCCCACCCCCCCCCCCCGCAACAAAGCACGCTGATTCCACAGGCAGCTGCCCAAGAGCCGAAAGCCAGCAGTGAGGCAGAATGAGACGGGCTGCTCCACTGAGGGACTTCTGCCCCAGTGTCAATTAATGGCCTGCTGCACCCAAGTCCTTGAGGGGTTTCTGCATCCAGTGCCAAAAGAGCCTGGCCACTTGATGGACATTTCCGTCGGGTCTCAAGCAGCAGCTGGCCTTGGCCAAGCCCAGCCATGGCACTGCCCACTTCTGAGAAGGCAGGCTATCCAGGGGCGAGGGTATCGGGGGCCTGCGTCACCCACCGCATTTCTGTGTGCGCAGCCCTCGGCTCACCTCCTACCAAAGCAGAGGACTGGGCAGAACAGTGGCTCAGGCAGCACGGAAGCAAGTTGGGTGTCTTCTGAGGCTTTTTCATGCCCCGAAAAGCCAGCTGGATGCTCAGGTGAGGCGTGACTTGCTTTTCCTCAGTATGTCTTCAGCAATCACAACTTGGAACATGCGGCCCAAGGCAGGCATGTCACATCACAGCAAGATGCGTGCTTTGGTTTCGGCTGGCTTTTCCAAAAAGAAGAGCCTCCTTGTCCACCACTGTGCCCACAAACTCAACGCTGGACACACTGAAGAAACGGCATGTCGATTCTGTGCTGGGCGGGGGTGCGGAGGGCGAGACGGGTGATCGAAAGAGCACAGAATCCGGCGGCGGAGTGGAGTGAGAGCCAGGCGTGCGTCGCTTTTCCGTATGCTTCATAAATCCATCTGACTGTCTTGTGCGCTGCCTTTGGCGTCAAAAGAAATTTTATATCCTTCTGTCACAAAAGAAATCCATTTCTTTTTATCTCATGCAACCTCCCCACCCAATATCGGCCCCTGTTCACCATGATAATCCCAAATAATCAAAATGTCATTCACACTCTAAGCTGATATAAGCCACATTCATGGTTTTAAAAAATTGGCATCCTGCAAAAATTCTTGGAGGAGTGAGCGTATGGGGTGGGGTGGGGTGGAGTGGGGGCAGGGGAAAAAGAGGGGCAGTTATATTCCTATCTGTCAAATCCCACTGCCCTTTCTTTTTACAATGCAGATGTCAGTTGGGGGGGTAATTCCTGTGGAGTGTCAAAAAGAACAAAGCCATCTTTGAGACTTTTTCAGGCCAAAATTAATTCCAAAGAGGTCAGGGTTTGGGTGTGGGGAATGATGCAGACCAGCAGCTCGCCTGGCTCAAGAGGACAATGAAAGAGAGATGGATGCCTTAAGCTACCTCTCCAAACTTCTACTGATACCAGCCGGGGGGAAGTGAGGGGATTGTGGGGCGGTGGGGGGGCAGGAGGAACGCGCATGACATGGTCTATATGCCCTCAGTGTCGGAAGAATATTTGCTCTTTGGAGTAGCCCCCTGCTACCCAAGTCTCATAAATTAAAGGGATAGGTGCAGGAGAAAGGATCGTTTTCTCAGAGACCAGGTGCTGGGGTTTTGGAAAGCATCAAAGGCATACAGACAGGAAGGCCTGTGATTGCCTAAAGAATGTGCAAGACTTCGTGGGCAAACCACTAACTGCAATGAAAAGGACTCTGGGTGTTCAGGTTTGTTTGTTTTTTGAAATCCCACCATTTCTGCAAAGAGGGTATTCCGGCCTCCGGTTGCCCACCACACCTCTGCTCAGAGGGTCTAACTTCCCCCGCAAGCAGAACCAGGTGAGACACGCTGTTGCCCGAGCTCCACTAACCTCCACAAGGGTGGGGCTGTGCAGCGGGCCACCAGCTCAGCTTGTGATGGGCCCCTAGGCAATTTCGTTCTCTCCTGCTCTCCCTTGCATGAGTCTAGTTGGGTGGGAAGCAGAGTGTTCTTTAGTTATTGCACTATACTGTTTATAGGAGTAAACAGATGTTTACTTGTTCCTGCCAGATGTTTGGACTACAACTCCCATCCCCATAGCTAGCACAGCCAATGGCAAGGGGATGA
>NW_025336386.1:2525135-2593031 GCF_004798865.1 Varanus komodoensis
AATATACAGTAGAGGTGACAAATAGATTTAAGGAATCAGATCTGATAGACAGAGTGCCTGAAGAACTATGGATGGAGGTTTGCAACATTGTACAAGAGGCATCAACTAAAACCATCCCAAAGAAAAAGAAATGCAGGAAAGCAAAATGGCTGCCTGAGGAAGCTTTACAAATAGCTGAGGAAAGAAGGGAAGCGAAAGGCAAGGGAGAAAGAGAAAGATACCCCCAATTGAATGCAGAATTCCAGAGAACAGCTAGAAGAGATAAGAATGCCTTCTTAAATGAACAGTGCAAAGAAGTAGAAGAAAACAATAGACTAGGGAGGACCAGAGATCTCTTCAAGAAAATTGGAGATATGAAGGGAACGTTTCATGCAAACATGAGCATGATAAAGGACCAAAACGGCAGGAACCTAACAGAGGCAGAAGAGATTAAGAAGAGGTGGCAAGATCACACAGAAGAACTATACAAGAAAGAGTTTAATGTCCCTGATAACCACGATGGGGTGGTCACTGACCTCGAGCCAGACATCCTGGAATGTGAAGTCAAATGGGTCTTAGGAAGTCTGAGCAACAACAAAGCTAGTGGAGGTGACAGTATTCCAGCTGAGCTATTCAAAATCCTAAAAGACGATGCTGTTAAAGTGCTACACTCAATATGCCAGCAAATTTGGAAAACTCAACAGTGGCCACAGGATTGGAAAAGGTCAGTTTACATTCCGATCCCAAAAAAGGGATTCTCTTGACCAGCTGGCTGGGTTCTGACATTTTATTGTTATTTAGGGTTGTGATATTGTTGCATTGCTTTACTTTGATATTGTTGATATTTGATATTGTTTAATTTTGATATTATTATTTGATATATTGTTGCATTATCATTTTTGACATTTTTGCATTGTTTACTTGCATATGGTTGACATTTGATATTTATATTGTTTGCCATTTGATATTATTCTTTGATATATTGTTATACATTTACATATATTTTTCTTTCTTTCTGATTCCTTTTGTTATGTATTATATATTTTGGATTTTCTATATGGTATTTATGTATGTATGTATGTATGTATGTATGTATGTGTGTGTTGGCCTTTTTTCCCACCCCATTAGCCACAAGGCTCCCGGGGCAGTTTACACATTAAGAAATATACAATCAAATTACAATATACAATGAAAATACTAATATAGCAGTAAAATCTAACAATCTAGCAAGTAAAGCCATGCCATTGTAAAACTTCACAGAACCACAGATCAACATAAAGGCACAACAACCATTTCCAGCCAAATGTAAACTATTAAAACCATTAAAATAATTCTAACCATTAAAGCACTTGGAAAATAAAAGGATCTCCACTGGCATCAAAAAGAATGGAAAGAGGGTAGCAGGCAGACCTCTCTGGGGAGCTCGTTCTAAAGTCTGGTTCCAAACCATGCCTTGTGTACTGCCCAGAGAACCCTAATGGGCTAAGAGGATGGTTCGAAATAGAAATTATCTCTTTACTGAATTTCTATCCAACGCCCTCAGCGTGGGTTACAGATAAACAATAAAACAAGGAACAAATTGTATGAAATTTAAAAGAATAACAGTGCAAAACCCCAGCATATCTTAAAAACAATCAGCCATAAATCTTCACAATCCCCTGCACTAAGCCTTTGTGTGTGGGTGAATTCGGGCACTGCAAGCAGCTCCTCCACGTTTCAGGCGGGGTCCTTCCCAGCACTGCCTGGAGATGCCAGCCGTCCTGCCAGAGGCCTTCGGCGTGCCACGTGGTCTTCTCCTGGCAAGCTGCAACCCCCTCTCAGGCAGCCTCGGATAACCCTCCGTCCACCCCGAGGAACCAGTGCCAGCTGCCCAGTGAGCACCTCCCCGCGGCATCCTGGAGTCTGAAGGGCCCAGTCGGAGTTTGCCCCCAGCTTCTGCCGCCAGCCTCACCAGGACCTCAAAGGGCAGATTTTCATGGAGTACTGAAAGCGTGCAAGTCAGACAAAGGAGCTGAGCTAGGGAGACTCTCTCGGACAGAGCGGGGTGTGACGGCAGCTGCCAGTGGACACACACCTGCCTTGGTTTCAGCCTTCCAAGCCAGTCCACAGAAATGGCCACCTTGCCAAAATGCTTTTTCTAGATTATCTACCCAGACAGACTCACATGACGGAGGGTGAGGAGGAGCCTCAAAGAGGAAAAGCACAGCACACCAACGTTTTGGAAAACTTGCCTGCCTGTTCACTAGAAAAGAGTCCTTCCCGCAGGCAGCCAGGAAATGGGCTACTGACAAACCCCACTTATGGCTGCAGTGGACAAATGCAAAATTAAACAAAACAAACATAAAACAGAATATAATCCACTTACCGCTCCAAGCATGATTCTGAAAATAAGCCACCGATAGCCCCAGATGACAATACGGGAAGGAGGCGTGTTTTGGGGCAACTGGGAAAGCGTCCACAAGGGGCAGAGGAATATTCCTAAAAAGCCTGTTTCCAGAAGCTGAGATTCCCACCCTAGAGGGAAGAAACAGAGGGCACATTAGTTTGTTGCAGGACTAAGCAACACTTTCAACAGAGATGTGCAACTTTATTGACAGGCGGCATTTTCTGACAGGTTCAGAGACCACAGAGGCGCCCTGAGGAGGGGGATTCTCCGAGTCCTGCACGCCCAGAGGGTGACATGTAGTCTGTGAGGGCAATGCAAGAAAGGGTCTCTCGGCACCCTAAAGACTGATTTGCAGCAGAAGCTTCTCGGGGTTGCAATGACCCAATCAGACACGGGACGTATTATCTTCAGTCGACAGGTGTGTATGCACATGCACATGAGCGATCCTGAGCATGGACGGTGTGCATGCATGTGCGTGCATAAACGTTGGGGCTCAAGATATAAACAGCAGAGGCAAATGGCCACCAAATGCAAAGCGGAGCCTGCAACCATCTGAAGCTCGCTGTGAGCAAAATAACCACACACAATAGTGATACTGGTGCTAATGCTGCCTACACATTGCTAAGTTAACAGGCACCTGGAATGGGGCAGGAAACCTTTCCCCCAATTCAAACCTAAATGAACAGAAATAAACTTCACAATAATTTTGGGTTTTTTTCTGCTCCATCTTTAAACCACCTAGAACCATGGTTCTCTGGCTGGGTTACACATTAAAAACATAAAATGCAAGTTCGTAAAACAGTAACAAAACAGGGCATGACAAAAGGAAGATAAATCCTGCAGCAGAACATAATACAGCAGCCCCAAACTTTGAAATTCCTTTGAGAAGATGGTGTGACCCACGCAGCAGCAGGACAGCCCAGGGGGCTGAAACCCTCTCTCACATGCTTTTTTGATGTCCAATTCATGGCCCTGGACTGTTTGCCTAGGAACCTGTGCAGAATATAGAAGGGAGCTGCTGGTGGACAGAAGCACCTATCATGCTGGAAGAAGGGCAGGTGAATGAGCTCAGTGTTCAGGTGGGCAGGGTCAGATGAGTCTTCTTGTCCAAGGGAGGGTCAGGGTGCCTTTCCCCAGGCAGATACGTCACCACTCCTAGCACACCTGCTGTGGGATGCTGGGAGTTACACACTGGCACACCTGGAGGGTCCAGGACAGTGAAGGTTGCCAAGGACAGCATTCGCAGAGGCTTCTTGTTTTAGTTATGCATTTAAAGATATTCAGACCACCCTTCAGTAAAACTGTCTGGGCAGCATGCAAGAAAAGTAAAGAAACATCCGTTTATTTTTAAAACATGTAACTGTGGTACAGCAAGCACTGGGCCAAGAGCTGCAAAAAAACTCCCAGATTTCTAAGTCTGATGGGATGCTTTTCCTGGCCTGCACCATTTCAAGGTGCAGCTGGCCAGGTGCCTATCAAAAATCCTCTTTGTCTGGAATCACATCTTCTGCCTAAAAGATACTTTAAAGCATAATCCTATACGTGTATAGGCAGACAACACCCAGCTTGCCCCCACAGCTTGTTCTTTATGATAATGTATATATGGATTTTGTCATGATGTAAGCCATCCAGAGAGCCTATGCCTAGTGGGGCAGCCTATAAATCAAATAAAGAAGTACATAAGTAACTCTTTCAGGACAGAGGCCATTTAGCCAGCCAACCTTTCATCTGCCACCTGAAGTGGTACAATCCAGAAATAAAGCATCCTCATGGATTCTGCCCAGACTGGGTTCTGAGTGGGACAGTCTTATTTATACCTGTATATGAAACACTGCTAGCACCTGGAGGCAGAACCCAGAACGGGGGGGGGGGGCGTGACGGCCCACTCTTTGGGAAGACTTCAAGGCAAATCTGTCCCTAAGAGGCAAAGCATTCAACTAAGAGGGACAACTTAGAGAAGAAAAAGGGAGTTGTTTGGAGACGACGGCCTTCTGCCCCAGTTCCAGAAACTGCTTCTCCCCGTGTGTTGACAACTCTGGTCTTCGCGTTCTGCAGAGGCAGCTGTGCTTGCTGTCCCATCTACTGATGCCCACCTGGCGGGGAATGTGGGGGCGGAGGGTCTCTCTGTAAGGGCAACCACTGTGCAAAACAGGAACTTGCGTGTGGCACTTCAACCAGCATGCCATATTCGATTGCCCAAGTATTCCATGACTAAGCCTGATTTTCCTAATTAAAACCCCTGGTCATTGAGCATGTTTAATTGCTTTAAGAGCCACATTTACTGTACTTTATTATTTTTTTCTGTGAATCACTGAGGGCTTCTTTTGAAAAAGGAAACTGGTATAGAAATCTGCTTAAGAAATAAAAGTGAATAAAACCAAGTAAAATAAATTCTAGTTTAACCGGCATGGCAGGATCATTCACAACTGAATGTGAGAGGATGCTACCATGAAGGACTAGCACATATGACAGGACAACAGCACAGGGCTTTCACAGACTCATAGACTAGCAGGGCTGGAAGGGGCCAAGAAGGCCATCAGGTCCACCCCCTGCTGTGGCAGGACACCAGGCGACACCAGCCCACTCAGGTGGCCGCCCAGCCTCTTTTTGAATGCCCCCAGTGTGGGAGAGCCCCCCACCTCTCCAGGAAGCCGGTCCCACTGCCGAATTGCTCTGACAGTGAGGCAGCTTTTCCTGATGTCCAGCCTGAATCTGGATTGTCGCAACTTGACTTGATTATTCCGTGTCCCGCACTGTGGCATCAGCAAGGAGAGACCTTGACCTTCCTCTTTGTGACAGCCTTTGAGGTACCTATACAGGGATTTCATGTCCCCCCTCCATCTTCTCATGGCTGAACATGCCCAGTTCTCCTGGTCTTTCCTCATAGGCCAGTGTTTCCAAATCCTGGATTGTGTTTGTTGCCCTCCTCTGGACCTTTTCTCATTTTTTGCATCTTTTTTAAATCTTGGTGCCCAGAAGACAGAATTGCAGGCACAGGATTCTATTTCATTTACATTAAATGGTGTAAAGACACAGGTATTCATACCTAAGTATGAATGTGCACACGCATTTAGCTACATTCTCCCGAAACATGTTTTATATTCTTTCCAGTCACACCAGTACAGCCTGGTTTTCTCTCAAAGCAGGAGAGGAAGCATTCCATGCAACTTCATGCAAATTGCAATATTTCCATTTTATTTCCCTTCCAGCTCCAGTGGAACACAAAGAACACAGTATCCAAATGATTCTTACGCAAGGATAGTGAGGGGAGCACAAGGAAGTGGGCAGACACACTTTGGACTTTGGTTCTTATTCCAGGCCATCTGTCCTTGCTGGTATGTCAACAATGAGTGGACACCTATGCGAGTTCTGACAGGAAAAAAGTTCTACAACTCCCTGCATTCTGGGGGCAGAAGGCTTTTTTTCCAGTCAAAACTTGCATAAGAAATAACTTCCAGCATTTATCTACTGCCTTTCCATGAAACCAAACTTCTCTTCAATACCCTGAATAAGTCGTAAGTTCACAAAAGGAGGAAAACATGGAATCATAAGGCAGTCTTCATATAAACAAACACATCCCTGCAAATCCCAGACCATTCCTGAATTGCTTCCCTTGGTGACAGTGGCTTCCTCCCAATTTACACCTACGAGACGTTATTTCAGTTCAAGTATTTGGTTTGGTGTTCTAAGTCAGTCTTCCCCAAATTTCTGAAAGCTGAGAAGTACAGAAATCTGTGCAGCTTGCTCATTACTACATTCTCATTTTCAAAAATCTTGGACAACCTGCATTTTATTAATTACCACAATTTGGATTAAACTGCTCATTGTAAGGGATGTAGAATTGATAGTTTTAATGTTCCTATGTTTATCTTAGAACGCCTTCCTGTAATGGCAACTATGCCTGGAAAGGCCATTTGGAAACTTTTTAATAAAATAAAACACTGATCTGAGTTAAAATTGGAGACATGCCTCATTCCACCCGCACCTCAACATTATGTGCCCTCCAAGTAACAGACCTCACTGGAACCTGTCCTCAGTGCCCACACCGGCGTTCCTGTCTGCATCCTTTACTGGAGCATGGATAAGGGTGCACTTATCCCTCTAGCTGGACAGGACAAGATGCAGCGAATGCGCACAGCACAGCTCAGACGCAAGCACAGCAGAAGTGCTTGGACCCAGCTGAACGATGGCCAGGCCAGAGCAGCAATTCATACAGAGTTGCGACAGGGTGATGTGGGGGGGGCAATTTTGGGGCTCACAGACACATTTATTTATCATGGAGCACACTAGCAGATCTCTCGCAGCACTTTGTCATGCCCTGCTGGCCTAGCATTTGGGAATTAATAGCTTAAGGGAGTGATCTATAACCATCCAATAGAGTCCGGCATTAGGCCCAAGGTTGAGCCCCTGCCTGCCCCCTTCCTGGGGGGATGCAAAGAATGACACCAACCAGCTCCCTACGGCTGCGCCTGGGGCTCGGGACAGACAAGGGAGGAGTGCAGGGGGCAGGGGCGAGGTGGGGGGTCCCTCCACAGAGGCCCATTCCGAGCGGGGCTCCAACACCCTTCCTTCCCAGGAATTCAGTCCGCGTGGTGTGAGCCATGGGGGTGGTGGAGGCGTCACGGGCTCTTTCTCGGGCTCTGCACGGATGCACTGAAACCACCAAGTTCAGGGGCCGACATGCATCTGAGGCAAAGGGCACCGGATGGCACCCAAAAGCAAGGAAAAGGCCGTTGAGCTGCTGGAATGCGGCAGGTCCCAAATTCACAATGAGCTCGGTCGTTTGTCGGTGAAGCATCCGAGCAAAGAAAACGCAGCAAGTGCAGCTCCCCTCCGCTTCCTTTTTGTTCTGACACCCAGAGACCCAACCGCTCCTGTCCATTAAAGCTTAACTGCTGTTTTGCTGATTGTGATTGACCTCCGGCTTGAAAGAGAGAGATTCTCATTTCATCTGCGCGCACCCCGTGGTTCTGCGAGGCAGCGCTCCCGGCCACAGCCAGCCCTTCAGCGGAGCGGAGCCCCTTCTCCCGCGCCACCAGCAGCTGCGCCAGCAAAGCCCCGGAGACGACTGAGCTTGAAAAGTGGATTGTTCCCGACGGCAGCCGCAAGCAGCAGTTACGGCTCCGAGCTGGGCACGCGGAGGGTAGCTCGCTCCAGCACACAGGAACCCCACTGTGTGTTTCACATGCTAATGGTCCCAACCTCATTCCAACAGGCACCTGGACGGGCTGCATCAGCAGCCGCGGGGCCCTATCCTGCCGTCCTCCACGGAAGGAAGCCTCGCAGGGCGCGCCACCCGCTTTCGGGACACTGTGGCCCGCGGCGGAGGCGCGCTGCAGGCTGCGCGGCTCCGAGCAGGGCTCTCGCCCCGCGGGGACGGGACACGCCGGGCGGCGCCACCTCGCTCCAGCCTGCCGCTCGGTACGTGCCACGACCCCCGGCGCTCGCAGGGCCGCCAGGGCTTTCGCTGAGCGCCCCACTTTCCAGGCAACACTCGACCTACGTAACAAAACACAGGAAAACAGTCGAAAGAATGCAGTGCGCTATGTGCTCGCGACCGATTTTATTATCTCCCGTTTGTAGTGCTGCTTTGTTTTTTTTTTTTTTTTTTTTTTTTTTTTTTTTTTGGTTTTATCCCTAGGTTATGTTTTTATCCCCATAAGCTATGGAACAGCATGGAATTCAATAATACATAAATAAATAAATAAAATTAACTTGAAATGCTCTTCCTCTTGCTCTCAAACACACCGAGAGTAAGCCAAAAGTAAAGTCATTTTTAAACAGCACAACTATTACCATTTTTTGCCCATGGCACTTTCTATTTTCAGCCCGTGTCTCCTGAAAACCCCACAGAAATCAGTGGGACATACTTCTGAGTAGGCATCCACTGGACTGTGCTTTAAGTGAGCCAAGACGAAAGGTTTTTAATCCGGGTCCCGCCTGTGTCCTTCCAGTTCTCTTAGTCTACAACTTCTATCATCCCTCACCATTCGCTGGCCAGGCTGATGCACACTCGAGGCCAAACCAAGTCGCTCACCAGTTCTAAAGCAACTGCCCTCCCCTCTCAGACACACCAAGATTAAACACCTGGGGCTACAAGCGGTGTTTCTGTGAGGACCGGGAGGTGGGCACTTGGTGGGCGCGGTCAGGATGCTGGGCCCCGGGCGCAGGGTGGCCGCTTGCTCTGGGCTGCGCTCCGGGGCTGCCAGGTGCTCTGTGCGATGGCCACACAGCTGCTCCCGGGTGTTCCTGGTCCCCAGGCCCCTGCAGCGTGACCCCCACTCCGATCCAGACAACTGCACTGAGGAATTGCGTCGGCGAGACATTTTTCCGGTGAGCCAGTCTGAGGAAAGAGAAGGGGAAACTGGCCGGTGCCTCAGTCATGGTGGCTTCTCAACACGCCCTTCTGCCACAGGTGCCACTCTTTTAAGGCAATCCGGAGCTGGGGGAGGCTGTGGCACCCCCCAGGAGCTCTCTCCATGTTGAGAATGCCTTGTCTGTGAGTAAGAACAACTTCTCTTGGTGCCGCAGGTCGCAGGATGAGCCGTTCCTCTCAAGGCCGTACCAGGAAAGGCTCAGGAAAGTCTCCCGCCAAGCCTCCACGACTGCGGGAGGACGTCCCGCCCTTCCCAGCGGCTGCTCCCTCTTGCCTGCTTCCCGGTGAGCCGCCAGCAGAGCCTGAAATCTGCACCAAGCAGGACCACCGTTGTTATTAGGCAGGTGAGGAGGGGGCACCAAACCCGGGGGGGCTATTTGTCGGGGGAGGACATTGAAGATCTTGCCTGATGTGCCAGAATGCCCAATGGCCTGGAATTCCCTATCTGGACATGGATCAAACGTTTCAAGCTGAGCAAGCCTTCAGCCAGAACGCGGATTCCCCGCTGCACCTGCCTGGCCTGAACCAGGGCTGACATCCTGGCAACGCATCGTCTGGGGCCAGCTCCAACATCAGTCTCGTTTTAAAGCAGGCCAGAATTTATTGCGGGGGTGGGGGAGAGGAGATGGTTCCATCCTGCAGCTGGAAAGGGCAGCGGGGGGAACCTTAATGATGAGCCAGACAGGAGTAAGCAGAGCTCTCCCGGCTGTTTGACGCAGAAAATGAAATCTTAAATTACCAAGTAACACCAGCAACAGCTAAGGCAGTGACCAACCACGAGTAACAGCCACTGCAGGGAGGCTCGGATGGCCTGTCCCTAAAACCAGCTTCAAACATTGTCAGCACGCTGAGCAGCCCTCTGCCACAAAGGTACTTCGTGAACAGGGCACCTCTGGGCAATCCTGATAGTTGCTACTGCAGCCTCAAATTTAAGAGCATTGACTGTTGCATCGAAAATCTTCCTGCTTTCCCTCAGTCCATCTGCCTTTTTGCCCAATGCTTTTATTACTTCAAATCACTATTCTTCTCTTCCCCAACTCCAACCAATCAGGGTTCTTAATTTCTACAAATTTCTATTTCCTAAATATTTTTTTCTCTTCTCTTCCACTGACTTTTAGTAAAACTGTTTAATTTCCCTCTTGAACAGACTTCCTGATCTATGCAACCTAACTAAACTTGGAACCATTCACCTTTCGCTTGAAGCTAACCTGCACATGTGTATGCAAATGCACACAGATTTAATTGTGCAATATCCAAAATTGGAGAACTGCTCAGTTCCTTCCATGGACCTAAGCTGTTTGCAGCCCAGTTTCTGAGAGGGAACATAGTTTGCCAGTCTTCCCAGAACTGAAACTCTACACAGGGGCAGGTGGAGAGCTGGGCAGAGGTCCTGGGACAGGGGACCACTAAAGGACACAGATCCCAGGGCCGTGGACTGAAGGAAGGCTGCAAGAATGGGCTGGGAAAGAGGAAGCTGAAGGAAGGGAGCACCGAGGGAAGGGAGAGGGGAGGAAATAGAAAGGACTTTGGAGACAGGCTTCTGCAGATACCTCCCAGCAAAATAGGCTCTGCCGAAAGAAGAGAGGCCTCCCGGCAAAGAGAAGGGGGAGCTAAACCAAGTGAGACAAAGGCAGTGGCCCAAAAGGTCGGAGCATGGAGAAGCTATGGATGGTGTAGGCAAGAACTTCAGATGGTGCACAAGAGGCATGAGAACCCAAATATAATACAACATAAAGTGTGTCAATAAAAGCAAGTCAACAGAATTTAAGGGCACAGAGAAGTTCAACCGAAGCCCCTGGTCACGCTCCCAAACGCCTGAGCAAGCAAGGAAGTTTCAAGACAACACTAGCATTGCACCAGCTCTGCTGCCAGTTGTGCTTCAACCCACAGGGCGCTTCAGAAGCAGCGCCACAAAGCAAGGCCCCTTTCTGGACTCTGCTCTGGAGGCTTCTCTGGATTTCTCTAGCCCTCTGGATTGCCAGGGCTAGAACTGAGACTGCGGCCAGGGACTTCTGCCAGGTGTCGCCTCTGCTGTTCCCGCAGCACTGATGCTGCCAGCCCAGAGCTAAGCAAGCAAGGCTGACACTGAGTGGGGAATGGGGGCCAAATTAGCCAGTGGCTCTCCGGATGAAACCAGGCAGATTCGCGATAGCAAACGCAGCTCGCTACTTTGCCATGAGAAGGCAAATTTTCAGATTTTCCATCTCAGACCCAAACATCTGGAGGAGGTATTGCTAGGGGCTCCGCTCTGTATACCCTACGCGGCACATTTTCCCTCCTCTGTCAGGATGCAGGTCTGGGAGCCCCCACAGAGAGACATTCCCAGCTCCTTGGCAACAGGGTCCATCTGCCTTGGATCCCACCCCCACCAATCTCTCCCTGGGAGTTCTGCTACTCCAGTGACCAGGGAGGCCCAAGGAGGCAGCCAAGCCCACCCACCCCCCCAGACAAAAACACAGAGGAAAAGACTGCCCCTTCCAAAGCCATGGGCCAACTCTGAAGAGGTGGAGTTCTCCCAGAGGCTCTCCTGGCTGGCCAATAAAGCCCTCTCTGCTGCACGTGGCCAGCCCTCCCAACCTGCTTCTCCTTAGAAACATAGAAGAGCGAGTCAGAAGGGGCCTCCCGGGCCATCTAGTCTGACCCCCGGCTCCAGCCAGCTCCGCTCACGACATGCCCACCATGTGCACGTCCAGCCTATCCTTGAACACCCGCACCGATGGGGCCTCAACGACCTCTCGTGAAAGCCCATTCCACACCCTCGGGGTCCTAACTGTTAGGAAGTGCTTCCTGGCATCCAAATGGAACCTTGGCTCCCTGAGCTTTGCTCCATTGGAGCGCGTCCTGCCTTCCTCTGCAGGGGAGAAGAGGTCTCTACCCATCTCTGTGTCACACCCCCTCACATACCTGTATGTTGCCAACATAGCCCCTCTGAGTCTCCTCTTCTCCAGGCGGAAGAGACCCAGTTCCCTCAGCCTTGCCTCATACCCCATGCCCTGCAAACCAGGCACCAACCTCGTGGTTTCTCCTTTCAGAAGTGTAAACTGGAATTCTCAGCTGACACGGAATTATGGGCATCTGAGTCTGAAAAGATCTAGCTGGGGAAGACTGCTCTAGCTCTCAGGCTTGAATCTCAGCCCACCGTCCTGGGAGCGCCATATACAGTTCTGTCCAGGGTTCTGAACCAGTCCTTGCCCCAGAACTACATCAGCCACCTGCTGCATCCTGTGCCCCCTCGCCTGGGTCCTCACCTAGCAGGGGTGACCGGCCATGCAGTGGAATAGGAGGCCTTCAGTGAGATGGAACGGGGGGTAGGGATGGCAAGAAGGGGGTTTCTGACTTGAAGATGTCTGGTACATTTTTGGATCTGGGAATTCCCTGAGCAAACTCTATTTCCTGCTTCCCAGTGGCCCCATTTTGGCTCTGTCGCTGCCCTAACTCATCACTTGGCGTTACTCTGTGTATATACTGGCCTTTCCCATCTTCATGCCCTCCAGACTACATCTCGCATCAACCCCAATCAACATGGCCAAGGCCCACGCTCACCAGGAACCATCAGGAGTGCCATCCCAGATGACTGGGAGGAGGCAATTTTTGCAATGTAGACCTGGCACAACGTAAGCTTGCACATTAGGGGCTCAAGTTCCAATCCTGGCAACTCAGGGAAGAAGTTAGGAAAGGCCCTGGAGAATGCCAGCCGGCAGGAGTGGACCACACCGCAGGAGAGGGGCCCACGGGCCGATCTGGCTCAAGGCACCTGCTTCTGCCAAAGTGGCAAAGCAAGGACCGCGAGGATTATGGCTCTAGCGCCTGCTCTGAGCTGGAGCCTCTGGGATGGATTGGGAGGGGGATCCTTAGCCAAGCATTTCCCTGTGGCAATTCCCCCGTGCCACCTTGACAAGGCGAGGCAAGAGACGTCCTGCACAGCATTCGGGCCTCCTGCAAACCCAAACGCACACGCAGCCACACTCGCGCCGTTGCGCCTGAACGCCGCTCAAAGCAGCTCCCTCACCCTCTTGCTCCAAGCCCACCACGAGTGGCCCAGGCTGCACACTGATACTGCTGGGAACGAAGGCACTGCATTGTTGACCCACCTGCTCCCGTTTTCTTCGGTTGGATCTCGTCAAGTTTCAGCAGCTGCACAAGGAGGACAATGAGCACTACTGTTATCTCCGTGAGGGGACTGGGTGCAATTTAAGATGGAATAACATTTAAAATGGCAAAGATTTCAGCGGCTGCTCTTGCCTCACACGTGTTCAGAATGTTCGGTACGTGCGCCTAACTGGGTGCAGCAAAATAAGCCAATTTGCATCTTTGCCCTTCTTTCTCTTTCTTAAAGAAAGGACCCTCTTGGAAAACACCAAAGGATACCAGGGACACTGTTTGTGCCATGACACTTGCTCAGAGTCACACATCAGATTTAATTTCCTAACCTTCTTGCAGTTAAAACACATACATGTCCTTATAGCCAATGTTGATCCACTAAAATCTGGAAGAGCACCCATCTTTACCTTTTGCTTGCAATGCATTATTTAGGATTTTTCCTTGAAGACCTTCTCATTCCTGGCCCAGATCAGATGAGCTGACTCCACAGCCCTCCACCCCACCCCGGGCGCAGCTCAGGAAGGGATCCTACAGAAATCGGGCTCCGGGAGCACACTTTTGAGGCCTTTTTCTGTGGCCACAGGCAAACAACCTCAACAGCTTTGCCAGTACAGGAAGTATAGTACATTGATGCCTGACCACTGATTAAACAAAAAAATCTGAAACACGCACACACACAAAGTCCTAAAAACAGCTCAGCAGAGCTTAGGCAGAAGTGCTAAGGCAGCAGTGCTGAACACTCAGCAGAGCTTAAGCTCCGCTGACCACAAGGGACTTACGACTGAGTACGCATACCAGGAGTGTCTAGTTTAAAAACAAAAGTCCTAACCCCAGAAAACAACACGCCCTGGTACAAGTGACTGATCGAAAGGACATAATTAAGACACGGTTTGGAAGATGGTTAGAAGTGAGCGTTCCACCACCATCTGCCCGGCCAAGGATCATCTTCCACGGTGTCCTCAGCAGAAGCGCCTGCAGAGAGCTGCGTGCAAGAGAAATGTGGCAGGGGAGCACTGCGGCTGCAATCAAGGCCTGAGGCAGTAGAAGGAGCGGAGGGGTGGCAGCAGGATTCAGGAAGAGCTGGGGAGATGCCAGCTTTCCAAGTAACACGCTGGACACGCCAAAGAAACAACATGAGAAAAAACCCCTTGGCGTGAGTGTGCCCCCCCCCAGCAGAATCGTGATGCAGCCCCCAAGCCCCTTGGCCAGCACGGTGACGATGGGGCTCCAGGCCTGGAGGCCGCCTACCTCTACGCACCCCATACTGGCGGCAGGCCAGGGAGAGTGGCTTCCTTCAAGACCCGGACCGAAAACCGAGCTGCATCACATCATACTCCACAGGCAGCTTATGTTGGTCCATGCCAACTACACTTCATGAGGAGAGCTGACAATCTGTTGCAAACTATTCCGCTGCCTTCTTATCATTTAAATTTAAGCTTAAATAAAATGTCCATATTACTATGACCTCAATACAGGAGTTTCCTTAACTTTTCTTTGTTGCGCTGCAAGGCAGCTCACATTTTATAGCTATTGTGCTTTGAAAAAGAAATAGTGCGTTTCCAATGCATCTGTATTGTTGTTGCATGCGACAGTTGTCAATTATGTTTCAATGTTGCATATGAACGCATTTTAATATGTTTATGTTAGCCACCTGGAAGGCAGCCCTGGGGCCCCAAGACAGCCTTCCAATGGCCACAGAACAGTTTGGATTCCCAGATCCGAGGTGAGGGATCCGATCTCAGATTCGAAGATCCGCCCTTGGTTCTTCCCCTGCTCCCCCTCAGCAGCTCTCATGCTCCCAAGCACCACCACAAGATGCCTGCAATTCTTTGGGTTCAGATAGGACTGCATGTGCATACACATTAGTATTGAAGAATTACGGATAAAGTAGTATATAAGTATTATTGAGAAAGAGAAAAATGATAACGGAACATAATGATAAAGGAAGCACTGTCAGAAGGGTGGGGGCAGTTGACTGGCAAAAGTTGCACTAAAATCTAAGCATTTAAAAGCATGAACACTGTGGAAGCTCACCCATTAAAACCCTAAGCCTAACCCCCTCGTGTTCATATCAATATCTCCCATTTCATCTACTAATCGCAGTCTGCAATCCTAACAGAATTCATTTCCCCATGAATGTTCATGACACTGGAGTCCTACTGCTTATACATTTGCATTTTGACCCTTCCCTATGATTTCCTTTGCAGTTTACCAAGAGGTCGTGCCACTATAAATATATTAGGGACACAACTCTGTGAATATTAAAGACAGAGAAGGAGTTCTGCATCTCCTGGCATGTGCCACCCAGTTGCTTGCTGAATTACATCTTTGTCTACAAATGCACAGAATTGCATCCTAAGCGAGCACAATGCTGCTGAATGCAATCGTTCTCCCTGCCCCCCATAGGTGGGAGAAAAGTATTTTTATGGGACAATTACATAAACTTGCCCCCTACCTTTTACAACTTTTACATTTTGTAGAAATTATCCAGAAATCAAAACATGAGAAGCTTCAGCAACTCTCCTTAGAAGAATCTTTCCCCTTCCCCCAACTCCTCTCCCACAATTGAAAAAGCCCCATAAAAGTAGCAGGAAAAACCCCTAATTCTGAAGGGAGCTGCAAATCGTCACAGGACGTGGGGTCATTCCGTTTTACGGTGCAGCTTCGTCTGTGAAAGGAGAAAACTTGAGAATCAAAGGCCAATCCATCAAGGCTACGTGACAAGGAAAGAGCCGAAGAGCTGAAGGCAGCCAGGGGACCGCCTCACCGCAACACCTAAGGAGAGATTCCCGATGGAGAATGTGGTTGCGTCTCAGTCTTAAGCTCCAAATTCACTGGCGCCACAACCCTCTGAAGTGCCCCTTGCCACCCTCAAGGCTTCCCCACCTGCCCCCCCCCCCCGCACCTCCTGGAGCAGCTTTGCCTCTTCCTCCTCCACATCGCCAGAGGAGGGATGTTTAAAAGCCCAAGCAGTCATTCGCCACCTTGTTCAGACTGCCGTCAGCCGTCACCAAATATATTTTCTCACGTACCCAGCGGCTAAAAGAGCCAACACATTCAGGTTATTGTGTCAGGGTTTCCGGGTTTCCCTGTGGCAGCTCTTAGCCACCCGGGGATATTCCAGACCCGCTCCCTGAAACTCCAGCTCTCTCGTTCATCTTGCATCCACAGCACACACCTCCAGCTGATCACTGCGAAGGTAAAAAGCAGAACCCGAGGGGGCCATTCCAGACAAGGGCTCAGTCAGACTTGAACAGGGGAGCCTGCTTCCCTGCGCGATGCCCTCCGCCCGCTTCCTGCCGCCTTCTTTGCACAGGGTCGCACCTCCTCGCAGCGCTTCCTCCCCCCGCCTGGATCGCAAAAGGACTCCCCTATTAAGAGGAACATTTGCGGGGATGCCCGCACAAGCCTGTCTTCCGAACAACAGGGGCGAAGAGTCCTTCCATGCGCCCCGCACAGCCCTTCCTGCGCGGATGGCAGGACTTAAGGAGCAACTTCCGAGCGCCCAGGAAGCCCAGATCAGCTGTTGCCTCTCAGAAAGGTCACCGCAAAGAAGCAGGGAGGAGCAGAACCCTCCGTCTGCGATCTTCAGATAACTCGCCCTTGACGCAACAAAGCCAAGCACCTGCTAGTTCGAGTGGGGACTGTGTTTCCATCGCACGGACTGCTTTCTGCAATGTCCGGTGCTTGGAAGCAAACGGCCCGCTCTTATTTATTTATTTTTTATTAAAACATTTTTATGCCGCCCCATTCGCCGAAGCCTTGGGGCGGCTTACAATTAGCAACCACTTCTTACAGCAGATAGGTCAGGGTTGTGCCTTGAATTATCCTTCTGCCAACCCAGAGTCGGGAGCGTAGTTCTCCTAAACCATCTCTTCAAAAGCACTGTAAGCATCCACGGTCTATCGGGTAGGCAGGTGCTAGTGCCATCAGGACCAAGTCCGAGCCAGGGGAAGGAAAGCACCGGAATGTACTTTGCCATTGCAAGAGCAGTGCTTCTGCACAGGGACAAATAACCAGCTCCCCTCACGAAAGGCCTTCGAGCAGAGCCTGGACTGCCATTTACTGGGGATGCTCCAACTCTGGCTTTCCTACAGCAGCAGAGGCAGTGTGGTGCAAAGGTTAGAGTGTGGGAAGCGGGTGCAGGAGAGCAGCCATGGAGCTCACTGGGTGACTTTGGGCCAGCCACGGACTCTCAGTCCAAAGCACCTCACAGGATGGTTGCTGTGAGGATAAAACGGAGCTAAGTGAGGTGCCCTGAGTTCCTCACAAGAGGAGCAAGGGAAGGGTATAAGTACGAGAATGACGACGACATAAACTCTCCAACCTGGTGCACTCCAGAAGTGCAATTACAACTGCATTATCAACGATTACTTTCAACCCCAAGTTAACAGCCCTCGATGCCGAGCCATTTAAAGGCATCTAAGATTTATTTCCTTGACCAGGACACCCATTTAAGGTGTTTTTTTTAACAGGCCTTCTCAGTATTAATCATTGTTTTGGTAGCTACATTTTTTGGAAAAAAATTCCGTTTTTAAATTCTGTATCATAAAAGCGCTTATGATTTGCTTTGTTTTGGAGGGGAAAAGAACCCTCAAATAACCCAGGAAAAAACACAAGAAATCCTAGTTTCTAACAACATGACAAGCCACGGGTGGGCAGGTGATGATAAAATTTGTGGCAGGTGTGTGCCAGGCTGCAAAAAAATCACCTTACGATTTAGCCTGTGAAGAGCTGGCCTGTGGCTTTTCCACTGGCAAAATATACCACAGAAGGAGAAGCAGAAAGCAGTGCTGCAGAACTGGGAAGGGCACTGGCCACCCACCTCCGAAAGCCAAGGCCAACAGGCTCCAAGGATGGCATAAAGACAAAACAAATGGGGAAACAAGAAAGACCATTTGCAAAAGGTGCCTGCCACCAAGAGAGGCACAAAACCTCTTTTTCAGAAGCACCCGGAGTTGAAAACATTATCAAAAACTTCAGGGTCTTAAAAAAGTATACATGGCACAGGAGGGAAAAGAAAGAATTTAGCACAAAACTTTTAAAAGCTCCCAATTACTCTCCAGGGTAGTCATTAGAAACTACTTAGGTGACAGGAAGGCGCTATCGGAGTTAATGCAGCAATAAATTAGCTCCCCCTCCCCCACCCCCCTCTTCCCTCCTCGTTTTGGTGCAAGGCAGCAAGTGACAGAGAAGTCAGTGGGGGGGGGGGGCTGAGTAATGGAGGTAATGGACGTCCTGTTTCCCGTTCCGTAGGTGGCTGTCATTCTAAGAGATCCCTGAGTGTTGCATGTAATTGCTCCTATCTTGAGGCAGCTGAAACACTTTTGATCTATTCAGTGGAGAGCAGTAGGTTTTACTGAACACGGGTGCAAAGGGGCAACAAGCTTCTGGTTAACACCCTGCCCTCAGCAGGCTGTCTGCACATCACACTCAGGCTGCAGAGACATCCAGCACTCCCTGGAAACTCTGCCAGTAACTGGAAACTGATGGAGACTGTGAGGTCCTGCGGTGCCCCTACCCATGTGCTGGAGCAGGAGGAGGCCACACCCCGTGCAGTCCTTCCTGAGCTTGCACACGGCTTAGGGGAATCTCTCATGTGCTCCTATGCTGTGATTCCTTCCCTCCCTTATGTAGCCGGCCATTCTAGTTTGCAGAGTTTGAACATCACAGGAAAACTGTGATTTAAGCATCCAGGAAGTCTTCCTGAAGCGAAGGAGCGGGGGGGGGGGGAGGTTCTGCGAGCCTGCCACCCACCCTCCCACCCTGTCATGTTTCTAAGGCTGGGCAGAAATTCCAGTTCTGCTTGCAAAGCATGTAAGCATGCCCTATTTGAAACCCCAAACACAAATGAAATCACGAAAATCCATCTACCAAAAATTTTCACAAGTTTTCAAACTAGCATTCCATTCATGTTCAGCTTGTGCAAATTTCCCTTATCAATTTTGCGCACATTTCAAAATGCTGGCAATCTGCACTAGTTAACGCCAACATGGTGACCACAAAGGCCTGTCTTGTGCCCACCTCTACTGATTTTAATGTTATTTACGAATTTTTCAATTTAAAAAAAATATCTGGAAAGCCAACATATAATGTGGCAAAGGCAAATGCTGTCTCCCCTTCATGGATCACAGCCTTGTCGTGGCGTAGGGGCTTGTGTAGCTCAATGAAGCTATGAGCTATGCCATGCAGCGGCACCCAAAATGGACAGGTCATAGCAGAGAGCTCTGACAAAGCGTGATCCACTGGAGAAGGAAATGGCAACCCATTCCAGTATCTTTGCCATGAAAACCCCATGGACAGCACCAAAAGGCAGAAAGATATGACACTGGAAGATGAGTCCCTCAGGTCGGAAGGTGTCCAATATGCTACCGGGGAAGAGCAGAGGGCTAGTACTAGTAGCGCCAGAAAGAATGAAGCGACTGGGTCAAAGCCGAAAGGACACTCAGTTGCAGATGTATCTGGTGGAGAAAGGAAAGTCCAATGCTGCAAAGATCTATGCTGCATAGGAACCTGGAATGTAAGATCCATGAATCAAGGCAAGCTGGACGTGGTAAACAAGAGATGACAAGACTGAACATCGACATCTTAGGAATCAGTGAACTAAAATGGACAGGAATGGGTGAATTTAATTCAGATGACCATCAGGTATACTACTGCGGGCAAGAATCCCTCAGAAGAAATGGAGTAGCCATCATAGTCAATAAAAGGGTAGGAAAAGCAGTACTGGGATACAATCTCCAAAATGACAGAATGATCTCAGTTCGAATCCAAGGCAAACCATTCAGCATCACAATAGTCCAAGTCTATGCCCCAACCACTGGTGCTGAAGAGGCTGAAGTTGACCGGTTCTATGAAGGCCTACAACATCTTCTTAGAATTAACACCAAAAATTGATGTCCTTACCATCATGGGGGATTGGAATGCTAAAGTAGGAAGCCAAAAGATAACCAGAGTAACAGGCAAGTTTGGCCTTGGAGTACAAAATGAAGCAGGGCACAGGCTGGTAGAATTTTGTCAAGAGAATGCGATGGTCATAGCAAACACTCTTTTCCAACAACCCAAGAGATGACTCTACACATGGACATCACAAGACGGTCAACACAGAAATCAGATTGACTATGTGCTCTGCAGCCAAAGATGGAGAAGCTCTATACAGTCAGTAAAAACTAGACCAGGAGCTGACTGTGGCTCAGATCATGAGCTTCTTGTTGCAAAATTTACTCTTAAATTGAAGAAAGTAGGGAAAAGCGCAAGGCCACTCAGGTATAACCTAAATGACAAATAGATTTAAGGAATTAGATCTGATAGACAGAGTGCCTAAAGAACTATGGATGGAAGTTTGCAACACTGTGCAAGAGGCCGCAACTAAAACCATCCCAAAGAAAAAGAAATGCAAGAAAGCAAAATGGCTGTCTGAGGAAACTTTACAAATAGCTCAGGAAAGAAGGGAAGCGAAAGGCAAGGGAGAAAGAGAAAGATACACCCAATTGAATGCAGAATTCCAGAGAATAGCTAGAAGAGATAAGAATGCCTTCTTAAATGAACAGTGCAAAGAAGTAGAAGAAAACAATAGAATAGGGAGGACCTGAGATCTCTTCAAGAAAATTGGAGATATGAAGGGAATGTTTCATGCAAGGATGGGCATGATGAAGGACCAAAATGGCAGGGACCTAACAGAGGCAGAGGAGATTAAGGTGGCAGGATTACACAGAACTATTCTGTAGACCTTGGGGTGCTGGTTGACTGCAAGCTGAACATGAGTCAGCAGTGTGATGCTGTGGTCAAGAGGGCGAACACCACCCTTGGTTGCATAGCCAGAAGCATGGCTTCTAGATATAGAGAGATATATTACTCCCACTCTATAAGACTCTGGAGTATTGTGCTCAGTTTTGGGCCCCTCATTACAGGAAGGATATAGCCAGGTTAGAGTCAGTGCAGCATAGGGTCACAAGGTTGGTGGCCAGTTGGTGCAGGGGATGCCATAGGAGGCGAGACTGAGGGAACTGGGTCTCTTCAACCTGGAGAAGAGACTCAGAGGGGATCTGTTAGCAACATACAGGTATGTGAAGGGGTGTCACACGGAGGTGGGTAAAGACCTGTTCTCCCCTGCAGAGGAAGGCAGGACACGCTCCAACGGAGCAAAGCTCAGGGAGCCAAGGTTCCATTTGGATGCCAGGAAGCACTTCCTGACAGTTAGGACCCCGAGGGTGTGGAATGGGCTTCCACGGGAGGTGGTTGAGGCCCCATCAGTGAGGGTGTTCAAGGATAGGCTAGACATGCACACAGTGAGGATGCCGTGAGCAGAGCTGGCTGGAGCTGGGGGTCAGACTAGATGGCCTTGGAGGCCCCTTCTGACTCAATCTGTTTCTATGTTTCTATACAAGAAAGAGCTTAATGTCCCTGATAACCACGATGGGGTGGTCACTGACCTCGAGCCAGATGTCCTGGAATGTTAAGTCAAATGGGCCTTAGGAAGTCTGAGCAACAACAAAGCTAGTGGAGGAGACAGTATTCCAGCTGAGCTATTCAAAATCTCCAGTTGGAATTATGATTGCTGGGAGAAATATCAACAACCTCAGATATGCAGATGATACCACTCTCATGGCAGAAAGTGAAGCGGAACTAAAGAGCCTCTTGATGCGGGTGAAGGAGGAGAGTGCAAAATTTGGCTTGAAACTCAACATTAAGAAAACTAAGATCATGGTGTCCAGTCCTATCACTTCCTGGCAAATAGATGAGGAAGAAATGGAGGTAGTGACAGATTTTATCTTCCTGGGCTCCAAGATCACCGCAGACAGGGACTGCAGCCAAGAAATTGAAAGATGCTTGCTTCTTGGGAGGAAAGCTATGGCAAATCTAGACAGCATACTAAAAAGCAGAGACATCATCCTGCCCACAAAAGTGCGTATAGTCAAGGCGATGGTTTTCCCAGTTGCAATGTATGTCCATGAAAGCTGGACCATAAGGAAGGCTGAGCGCCGAAGAACTGAGGCCTTTGAATTGTGGTGCTGGCGGAGACTCCAGCGAGTCCCTTGGACTGCAAGGCAATCAAACTGGTCAGTCCTAGAGGAGATCAACCCTGACTGCTCTTTAGAAGGCCAGATCCTGAAGATGAAACTCAAATACTTTGGCCACCTAATGAAAAGGAAGGACTCCCTGGAGAAGACCCTGATGCTGGGAACAATTGAGGGCAAAAGAGGAAGGGGACGGCAGAGGATCAGGTGGCTAGATGGAGTCACTGAAGCAGTTGGTGTGAGCTTGAGTGAACTCCGGGGGATGGTGGAGGACAGGAAGGCCTGGAGGTATGTTGTCCACGGGGTCACAATGGGTCAGACATGACTTCACAACTAACAACAGCAAATGCTGTCTTCCATATCACCTCAGTTTGGGCTAAAAAAAGGATTCTGTGTTTTCATGCTTAGTTTCCCTTGCTCACGTGTACTTTGGTTCCTGGAAACGTTGCTTTTCCTGTACTAGTTTGCTTTCTAGGAAATCACTTTTTGGTGACTGGCCATGCCCAACATGGAAAGCATTTTAGGAATAGGCAACCCCCCGCCACCCTCCCCCCCCCCACACACACAGAGCAGTCATTTTTGACGTGCACATAAGTCTCCGAAAATTGCAAATGGCCCATGCTATGGACTCCGAGTAATAAACAACCCCAATGTTTAGAGATTTTAAAAAAATTCTTAACGAAAAAAATCCTAAAGTGGAAAAAAAAAGCATGCTTCATAAGCGCGGAATGCTGACTGCCTTTTGGGCAGAGGGAACACAAAAATGTAGGGGAGCAGGAATGGTACTTCTGGAAAACAGAATGGAGTGCTGCACAGAAATGCTTCACACTGCAATGTGGTGCAGGGATCAGAAAGCTGGACTAGGTCCCAGGAGTTCTGGGTTCTAGTCCTCCCTCATCTAGGAGACTCACTGGGCGTCTCTGGACAAGTCATTGATTCTCAGCCTAACCTACCTCGTAGGGATGTTGTAAAGATAACAAGTTGGGGAGAAAAAGGGAGCTCATGGAAGCCGCCTTGGGTTCCGCATGGAGAAAATGCAGGCTATAAATATAATAAAGGAAATGAATACAAACAAACTTTTCTTGCAGGCCCCACTTGCATAGTCGAATGTTCCAGTGCTGCTTGGCAGTCCTTTCTTCCCATTGTGATAACACCCCTGCACCATGAAGGATGGATGAACTGTATTTATTTATTTATTTATTTATAGCATTTTTATGCCGCCCCCATTGCAGAAAGCCTTGGGGTGGCTTACAAAGAGGATAAACAAACACGGGATAGACATTAAAAATTCGGAGCACCTCGGCAATAGTTCAAAACCAATAAATAAAAACAATTAACAATTAAAATATCATTTAAATAAAAAGGTCTTGGCCTGGTGTCGAAAAACAAATAACGACGGTGCCAGGCGGACCTCTCTGGGGAGCACAGTCCTGTGGTGTGGAGTCCTCACTGCACGCCAGAACTCTGGCAAACATCCCCAACACAGAACCAACTGGCTTCCAGTGTCCACATGCAAATCTTCCTAATTCAAACAATGGATTCTGATTCATAGCCATTTATTCCACACGCTTGATAATCGCAGGATTCCAGACCCCTCCAAAGCTACAACTGCAGCATGAGCAGGCAGTATTCTTCACACCCACCTGCCCAAAACATCTGTGCTATATATAAATGAATCTGTACATATATGTACATACAGAGCATGCTGTGATGCGGGGGAGGAAAAAAGTAACTCAAAACATTGTTGGCTGGGACAAAAAACCACAAAACCCTGGGGGCCAGAAGGGATACAGGAAATGAACATTCATTATTAGCCAATCTTAAAGCCAGGCAGGGGCTGGGATGAATAATTACACCATGAAAGAGCTCTGCTCTCCAATTATCATGCCCACGCCAATCTCTTTGAAGTCAGTTATGTAACCCAGTACCAGATAATAATGTTTTCTGGTAAATTTCATATCAGGAAGTATTCACTGATTGTATAAAATGGTAACTTGGAGGGGGTAATGAACACAAGTGGGATGGCTTGAAAACCTGGGCAAGCAGAGGGAGACGATTTGGCACTCAGAGCAGGATCCCCAGCAGCTCAGCCCCAGCTGGGTCAAATTCTGTGTGTCAAACGTGCAACTGAAATTATATGCCATTTACGGGGAACCCAAGATCAATCACCGTGTGTGCAAACTGCCATACAAAAAAGGGAGCTTGGGATGCAGGATTAAATTTTAAAACGGTATATCAAAGGAGAGACCTTCTGCTAATTTTTGGCAGGGCTGGTGGTAGGAGGAGAAGAGCAATTCATCTTCTGTTAATGAGGAAAATCATTAAAAAGGCAATTTGCCGTTAAATCAAGAGGAAAACCAAAGGAGCTACAAAAACAGATCCACCAACTGAAATGAAACCAAAATGAGCCTTAATAATTTTCTGCTACTTGTCAATGTCCAATGAAACCGAGTGGCATCAGGTTTTGGACTGTCAAAAGAAAGTGCTCCGCATAAAATCACCGTAGTCTGTAGCACTCACTTTCACAAGACATGCTGCCCTACCACCAGGGCGGTGGGGAGTATAAACCAGAAAGAAAGCAATGACCTGGGCGTGGATTTATGGGTACAGAAATTGTACTCTTGCTTCTAAGATGCCTAGGCCACTCATTCTCTGTTTGAAAAACAGATGAGGTAAGTCTTGCCAAACACACACCAGGATAGAAAGGGGTGCAGCTATCCGCAACCGTGTTCTACAGAGTAGCCACTATTTTATGTTCGGTGTGTCTTTCTAGCCAAAGGACAAATTCTGTTTCAGAGAAGCTCTTGAGCCACATCTGCTGATGAGTGGGGCAAGCAGAAGTGGGGAGGACTAAGGGAAAAGCAGCAGGGCCAAACACCAAAAAATTAAAGAAGTTAAAAATCATATTGTAGCTTTAAGCTCTTTTAACCAGTATAATATACACCATATGTAATTACATTACATATTGCAACATACTATTAGAACAGAACAGAACAGAACAGAACAGAACTATATATTAGTATTATAATATACTGTATTGCATATAAAGAATACACTCCCCAGAGAGGTTCGCCTGGTGCCGACATTATATTCTTTTCAGTGTCAGGCAAAACCCTTTTTATTTTCCCATTATTTTAATGTTTAATTGATTTTAACTGGGGTTTTAGTATATTAATAGTTGGACACTGTGATGTTTGTTTTATTTTACTTATTCATTGTAAGCCATCCAGAGACATTCTGTAGGGGATGGGATAGAAAAGTTTTTAATTAATTAATTAAGACATTTCAACCTTTGAGAATGGGGGGGGTGGCTACAGTTCTAGGGGTGTAAATCCAAATTTATCTCACTGAATAATAAAGTTGCAGTGGATTTCCATCAGTATTTGTACTTTTATTGTGTTTGTTCCAGTACGTCATTGGAGAGATTTTTTAAAAGGAGAGACTTCAGCAACGACCAAAATGATGAGCGGGACCTCAGCACCCACAGCTTTAACCTCACTGGATGAAGAGAGCAGACGGCTGGAAGACCAAGCAAAGACCGGGGGAGCGAGAGCAGCAAAGCCTCCAGAGTCCATCCTATTGCTATGGCACCCGTGCAAGCCTAGGAGTGACCGAACCTGCTGCATTTGAGGCCCTGGGGGAAATCATGCCTTCCCTGAGCAGAGGGGCAACAGGTTTATCAGTGACAGCCGCCCTCTCTTTCGATCCGCAAGGACAATTCCTAGGGATGAGCAAGAATTTGGTTTCAATTTGGTTTTGTTAAGAATTCACAAAGTTCTCCATATTCAGGAAAAATATAGCCTGGAACTTAAATTCAGTTTTGGACAAGCTGACACTGACAGATTCATCCACCTTTTTCTGACTAGTCTCTCCTCTTCGAGGACCGGGCAAGCTGGCACATCCTGCGTATCCCCGTGCCGGAACAGCTCTGCCACGCACCAAGGGGGATGGACGAGAATGCCCTTTTAGCTCACTTTCGTAGTGGCTTTGCCAAAGTTTGCCAATTCCTTCATATGCAGGAGAAGTTCCTGAGATTTTAAAAAATTCTCTCCTCCTTTGCTGTCTCATGCTATCTTGAACACTGCATATGCTCACTGCTTTGAGGATTATGAGACTGTTGTGTTACGTTTAGAGCACAGATGCATCCAATCATGTAACACAGCTATGAAATGAAATGAAATGAAATGAAATGAAATGAAATAGGATTCTGGATGGACAACAAGCATGAAGCGTGTCTCCCCACTGGCCTCACGCAGCTCAAAGCTTCAAGCAAGCCTGAGGTCAAGGCAGGCGGGGTGGGCAGACCTGTGGAGGTGCCGGCAATGGAATGTGGGAACGGAAGAAGAGCCTGCATGTGCAGGGGGCATGTCCCCGATATTCCAGGTGCCGGGGGCAAAGCAACAGGAACAGGCTTCAGCGCCTCCGTGTTTCGTTCAATGACATTTCCAGTCTCTGGAAAGAGGCCAAGGGTTGAAAAGCACATTAGAGCTCAAAGCCCTGGACTGGCACTGAAGAGGCTGCTATTTGCTCCCCAGCCATGAAGTTTGTGTTGGTTCAGTCATGGACACTCAGCCCATCCTACCTTGCAAGGATGTTGTGAGGATAAAATGGAGAGGAGGAGGATCTTGTGTGCCACTTTGGGCTCCTTGGTGGAAAAGGGGGCATATAAATGTTAACAGAAACTCATACCTAAATTAGCCCAGACCACTGCAACACTGATATGCTGGACTACAACTCCCATCTGGTTTCCAAAAGGATTCAGGCAAGATTTCCATACACCACATGGAGAGCAACAGATCCCAAAATAAAGCTGTTGTCTACCTGATCATTGCTCCAAAGCAGAAACAGCCGTTGCACTATTTTGGAAAAGGGGAGGGGAGGGGAGGGGAGGGGAGGGGAGGGGAAGAGAGAGCACACACATAGCTGGTCGGAACATTTCCCCCACAATCTCATGCTCAGCCAATGGAAGGAGGAGGCCTGACCTTCACACCCACTTCCACAGCCCCGGAGTCCATTCAGCTTTTGTCACGGCGCATGTTAGTACTCGGTCACCATGACAACCCAACTTCCTCCTGCAGATGGCTTCCATGGCTTAAAACCATACAGGTGTTGCCCAGTCCGCCCAGAGGAAAACAATCCCAATAATGACCTTAAGTGGCTTTACTGGTTTTAAATAAATATGGACGTGCTTCCCTTTGGCGGAAATTGGGCCTGGCAAGAGAGGCCCCCAAGCATCCAAACTACACCAGATATTTAACATATGGAGGATTAAATGGAACAATAAATTACAATTTCTAGTTTTAATATAAAATGGGTTATAGATGCACACCTTGCTGTGACTTTACAGTAGCCTGCCAAAACCTCCCTGTAAAACCAAGAGGTTGTTTAGCTGGGACTCAACAGTGCAGCTGGAGGTGGGCCCTGGGGCCAAAGTCCACCCAAGACAGCCACTGCAGAAATCCCATGGCAAAGTCCCACCATCTCCAAGGAACCTCCTGCCTGAAGCCCTGGACTGTGGCCATTAGTGCTGGAGTTGGGATACAAGGCTGAGCAGCAGAGGAGGATGCAGCAGCCCTGGCTCCATTTCGCCCAGGGCTGCAGCACTGTCTGCACAGTGTCCTTCATCCCTCCTGCCCACCTCATTGCCCACGAGCTTAAGAATAACTCTGATGAACTGGAAAGGAATCACAGAATCATGGCACAGTAGGGCTGGAAGGGGCCATGAAGGCCTTCGGGTTTAACCCCCTGCCTTTGCAGGACACCACATTACACCATCCCACACAGATGGCTGTCCCGTGTCCTTCCAAATGTCTCCAGTGTGGGAGAGCCCACCATCTCCCTAGGCAGCTGGTTCCACTGCCGTATTGCTCTGACAGTGAGGCAGCTTTTCCTGATGTCCAGCCTGAATCTGGGTTGCCGCAACTTGACTTGATTATTCCGTGTCCTGCACTGTGGCATCAGCAAGGAGAGACCTTGACCTATGAGGAAAGACCAGGAGAACTGGGCATGTTCAGCCATGAGAAGAGAAGACGGAGGGGGGACATGAAATCCCTGTATAGGTACCTCAAAGGCTGTCACAAAGAGGAAGGTCAAGTGGTGCAAAATAGAGCTGCCAGGCTGCTGACGAGGGCTGGGCATTGTTCTCATATAACCCCAGTCCTCTGTCAGCTCCACTGGCTCCCCATTGAAGTGCGGGCCCAATTCAAGGTGCTGGTTATCACCTACAAAGCCCTGAACGGCCTAGGTCCTGGTTACCTAAAGGAGTGCCTGCGTCCATATATGCCCTCCCGCCCCTTGAGATCGGCAGCTGAGGTCCTTCTCCGGGAGCCCTCCGTGAAAGATATTAGGAGGCAAAGTACCTGGAGGAGGGCTTTCTCTGCAGTGGCGCCCAACCTATGGAATGTGCTCCCCAGAGAGGTCCACCTGGCGCCGTCATTATTTGCTTTTCAGCGCCAGGCCAAAACCTTTTTATTTAAATGCTATTTTAATTGTTAAGGTTTATTTATTGATTTTAAACTGACCAGGCTGTTTCCACTATTTTATGTATTTTATGTATTCTATGTATTTTTGTATTAATATGCAGGATTTTAATGATTGTAAGTGGCCCCGAGGCTTATGTGAAGGGGGCGGCATATAAGCTGTCTAAATAAACAGACAGACAGACAGACAGCATGGCAAACAAGTGAATAATAAGTGGAGCTGTGACCACCCTTTTGTACACATTTGGTTTCTCCTCAGTCTTTCTTCCTCAGAGCAGTTTAATTTCAGCTGCAGAGGCAGAATGCATTTTGTGATGGCCACACCACTGGAAGTACAAAACTGTACAGCAAATAATCCACAGATCATTTGATCAGAGAGTTACACTCCTTTGGCCACCCCCGGGCTGCACCAACAGGCAACGGCTCCAACTGTACCCGACAGGTGGCACATCCTGCCTGCTGCTCTCTGGCCCGTCAAATTGGACACCCCGGCCACTGCGCTGAGAGCCCTTGGCGAGGAGCACCGGTGCTCGGGCACCAAGTAAAGACCTCCTCAAGATAAGCACCGTGCTGGAAAAGTTTGGGTCAGGCCTGCGGGAGTTGCCTTGCAGTTAGGGAAAAGCGTGCACCAGGTTTTAAGAATGCTCCCAGAAAAGGTAGCAGTTTAATCTTGCCAGATAGGCGTCAAGTACTTATTTAAAAAGGAAAGCAAAATACATATTGAGAGTGAAGCTATTAAAAGTATTACCATAAAGTAGCAGGTGTGATTGCAGCAATTATGCTAACAACTTTAAGGGCAAAGTACAGCACTGCAAAAAGCTCATGCAACGGAGGTGGTGGCAGGAGCATGTGGTGAGAAGCCTGGAGACTTTTCCCTCCAGACTGCAATTTGCTCCTCTCAAACATGGCAGGTGGCCACCCCATGAGCACAGATGACCCATTCAATTATTTAACTGTGCTTTACATTAAAACACAGCCCTTGGGTACAAGCCATGTTCTGTCTGCAGTGTAATTAGGAACACTTTGAATATCTTCCTGAAGTTTTTGATTTCTACCTCTCCCCCTTGAAACACAACCATTTTTATCTGTGATTCTATATCTAGTGATAAGTGAGTGCCAATGCCTTCCAGAGAAATCCTTTTCTCTCTCCATCTCATAGCAATTTGCTTCCAGGCACTTACCAGCCCCAGCTAATCACACACATGGCTTGTGGGGGGGGGGGGATGTACCCTTCCCACTAAATGCTGGTGCCCTTTGCCAGATACACACAGAGCTACAGGGGGTTCTGGGGGAGGGGCTGTTTGTTTATGTGGAGAGTCCTTAAACCCATTTATCTGTGCAGGGCTCTGCATAGTGCTGCAGGATCTGAATTAATCTAAATGCTGTCATTTTCAAAGTACATAATTATATATACCGTATTTTTCGCTCTATAAGACGCACTTTTTCCCCCCTCAAAAGTAAGGGGAAATGTCTGTGCATCTTATAGAGCGAATGTGTGTGTGCCTGACGCCCGGGACGCTGCCGGCTGCCTGCACCACGTGGCACCACCTGGCCGGCACATGCTCGGCACGCCCTGCCCGCCCCCCCCCTCCGGCGCAGGTGAGAGCTATGCCGCTCAGGGGGAGCGGTGTGGAGGAGGAGGAGCTGTGGCCTTTAACCTGCTGGCCACACAGAGAGACGGACTGCTCACCCCCACCACCCGGGAAGACCTGCCGCTGCCACCGCGCCGCCTGGAAGACCACTGCCGGCACGCTGCCGGCCTGGCTGCATCACACCTGGCCGGAACGCACTCGGCGCACCCTGCTCCGCCCCCTCCTCCGGTGCAGGTGAGAGCTGTTAATCACAGGTCGGTGTGTGTTTTCAAATGGCAACCCGTCTTTTAATGAAGCCCATGGGGAAGTGATGGGGAATGTGCCTGTGATTATCAGGAAGCTTTCCATGGATCCCTCCTCTAAAAACTAGGTGTGTCTTATGGTCAGGTGCGTTTTACAGAGCGAAAAATACGGTAGTCACCCAGCTCCAGGTAAATGCAGATTGCAGCGAGCAGGAACGTGAAAGGAGCTTCATAGCTTGGGAGAGTTGGTTTATCCAAGAAATCCTCTCTGTCCCATGGCAGAAGAGCAACTGGCTGCGCTCCTGAAGAATGGTGGCCACGAGCGGGGCATGGATGTCCTCCGTTCCCATTCTCCCAGGCCAGGGCTCCCTGGTGGCCTCCGGAAAAGCCCTGGCTCCTGGCCTCAGTGCATTCCTCCTCAGCACGGCAGTGACACGCCTGTCCCACGCTGCAGGCCGGCTGCGGCTGTGGCAACACGCACTTCAAGCTCCCCACCCCCAGGGCTCCGCAGGTGGGAGAGCAACACAGGGAGAACGCCAGCCCTCGCGCACGTCTGCCTGGAAGTGCGCTCCAGCGTCCTTCCTCTGCAGGAAGCCCTGCCCAGGCTGAGCCGCTTGCAGCCCTCCAGATCGCTCGGCCTACAGCTCCCGTCAGCCCTGGCCCCCCAGCTCAAGATGAGGGGTGAGAGGAGTTGTAGGCCAGCCCCTCCAGAGGGCCACCGGTTGCCCACCCCTGCGCCGGGCAGCCATCCTGCGTCGTCACCTGCTAAAAGGAATGGAAGCGTGTTCTGGGGCCATTTTCCTCTCCTGCCAATGAGGGTGTGTGCGGGACAACTTCCCAGAGATTTGGGTGTGAACTGGCACAACCGCAAGCAGCTTCCTCAGTGCACGAGCCTCTCTCACACAGCCGTTCCCCACCTGACACCTCTCCCAAGGTGGAGGATTGCAACTCCCATCCACCCCAGCAGTGTGACCACTGGATGGTGGATCCTAGGAATTGTGCTCTGGAGGGCAGCAGACTGGAGAAGCTTGCCTAGTGTTGAGCTTTCATATTCATCTCGCCAAGAAAAAGCCAAAGCAAAGGCTGCACCTGCCAGCCCCCTTCCTGGCATGGGGGGCTGGGAAGCTGAGGGGCACCACTGTGCTCACTCCTGCCCCCTCCACTCCAATCGCTGCCTCGGGGGACGACGGGTGCACCGTGGCAGAGGCCATGCCCAGGGCCTGGATCTACGCGGTTGCCCTCAAACGGGGAGGGCGCAGTGCTGCTGCCACCACCTCCTCCGACTGCATAAATGTCCTTGAAGGCCTTGCTTCGTCAACTCGAGAGCCATTCCAAAGCACGCCACCTTTCCTACTGGTAAAATAGTCTGTATCTTCCTTGACCCCGGAGAGCATACAAGTTCAAGGTGGGCATACATCTTAAAGCATGGGTGCACAACCTATAACCCTCTTGCCTGACCAAGAGTGGTTTGACCTACCCATCTCCATGGCACCACATTCACCCCACATGCGCTCTCCACTCTCTGCCTCGGGGAACCTCATGCAGATATATATATTTAAATTTATTTAGAATATATATATCATCTCAATTGCCCAGAGGGCTCCCTGGGCAGTTTACAAACAATAAAACCCCATAAACACACAATAAAACACCCAACAAAAGATGGAACCACAGAAACAATAACAGTATTAAAATATAAATATACAAAATGTTCCATTTTAAAAAAATAACTGGTGAATAAAAAGCGTTTCACCTGACACCAACAAGTGGCCTCTCTGGGGAGTATATTCCTGATGGGAAGCCACCCCTGAGAAGGCCCCTTTCCAGGTATGTAAACCCACAAGTGCACCTTTATTTCAGGAGCAGTCAACATGCATGGCCCATGGCACCAAATCTGGTGGAAATATGGAAAAACTCAGTTTTCAGTACTACAGAGCACTAACAAGTCAATGTTAGTTCGCTCTCAAACTAACAAGCTAAACCTTATCTCCGTGGCAGTTCGTTGCCAAATTTCATTAACAAACTACTTCATTAGCAAATCGCTAATTGCTCCCAACACACTTGAATCCCATGGATGCGTAAGACCTGCTGAGCTGGCCGGGGTGTGGGGGGATAGTAGAGTCAAAACTGGCCCCCACACCCCTTGCCCCAAGAGGCCTACCCATGTTTTCCTACAAAACCTCGGAACGTTTCTCTCCAAAACAAACTGAGCTGGTTGCTGCATGATCTTTCAGACCAAAAGCTTTGGACTTCTCCTCTGTCTACTGGAGGGTTGTTCCCAGCATTCCACAGTGGAACCATCTCTGTCCCGTGAAAAGGATGGGCAACAGATTCAAAAGAAAGGATTCCTGCCTACAGAGCATCATTAGCCTAAGGAAACTTACCTCCAATAGCCTAAATGACTGTAGAGAAGGGTAAGACTTTGTGTTTGTTTGCCACATGTGTATGCTGCCCCAAAGCCAGACGCTCTCTACACGGCTCACAGCACCAAACACACACACACACCAAATAGAAATAAATAACAATAACAAGCAAACCATAAAACATAATAGAATTAAAATACAACACAAAATGTTGCACAGCAGATGCCATTTTGCTGGCTTCTTACTGTCCTTAGAGCTTGTTGGTACAAAGCACTGCTCTGGAGTGTATATAGCACAGAAGGAAATTGACCATCACGACTTCTATCATCCCCAGCCAGCCATGTCCTACAGCACCACAAGGCACTTCTGATGGAACCCCAACTGGCTTTTGTTGGCAACACCAGCCCCATGGCAGCCAGAGGGAGAAGCAGCCTGCACCTGTGCCGAGGTTTGCTACCACTGAACCCAAAAGGCAAAGAGGCAGCAGCTCTTCTGCTCTGCTTAGATCCAGCCCCAGGACCTGCTGAATTACTTACCTTTATAACTAAGAACCTGGTGTCTAGAATCTGCTTTTTCCTCCTCCCCAGTAGGCCATTTTCCTTTTGTGTCATGCTTCTTAGACAGCCAAGCAGATGGCTTTGGCTGCCCTATGACAAATCTCCGTAAGATTCACTGGGTGGCTTTTTTTTTGGAGGCAGAGTGAGATAAAAATGCATTACATGGGAATAAATAAATGCAATTTGACAGTAACGCACAGCAACAAATAAGACCCAGATAACAAGGCGCACCCTCTTACTGCCCTCATAATTAAATTAAAACCCAGCCGTCTTTGTAAAATCAGGGCTGGGAAGACAGAAGGAGACAAAGCGATAAATCCAGCTGGAGGATATGAATCCCATGCAAATGGCAACATTTCAGATTAAGGTAGATCTGGAAGCAGTTTAGTGGAAACCTGGCATGGCTGGGGCCAGCCAAGAAGGAGAGCGGAGTCGCTCCAGGCTAATTGTTTCCTTCATTCGGGCTACTCTAGCACACTAATAGGTTTTAATAAAAACTTTCAATTGGGCCAGTAAACCCCTCATTAAGCTGTTTTTAAAGCATGAATTTAAGAGCAGAGAGGGCAAGGGGTCGCAGGGAGTATTTAATTCACAACGGCTGGCGCGAAGTGCTTGTGCAATTCAAAAACAAGCATTTGAGCGTCCAGGGCCACATAAACATCCGACTCCTTCACTGAAAGCCGGCTAAGTGACAGTTTGAAAAATAGATTTAATAAGGCAGAAGGAAAAAGTTTCCCAGTCATACACAAGCAAGAGGAATAATCAACAGCCCATTTATTCTGCTTCTGCAAGTAAAAAAATTACGCACACATAAAAACGAAGCAATGCAAAAATGCAACTGAAAAGAACTTGAACAGGGGAGCGTGGAAGAGCCACCATGACGGACCTTCCTGCTCTTTTGGAACAGAATTGAGCCACCACTGCACTTGCAAAAAACATGCGCAAAAACAGAACAGACATGCAGAGAAGCCAGGATGGTTGCTGCCCTGAGGAGGCGGCACTAAGAATCAGGCTGGGGTGAAGCGAGAGAGAGGCAGACAGAATGGAGGTGGGCGCCCAAAAGGCAAGGGCGGCACAGGGGAACGTCTAACCAAAACGCAGCGCCGGCCTTGGGTTTCGTTTCGATGGCAGAGTTAGAATAAAGAGCAGATGCATTTATCTTATTTATATGCTGCCAAATAACAAAAAGGTACCTGGGGTGGCTCATGCAACAGTTTAAAACAGATATGCTCATAATAAAGAAAAGCATCTAAAGCCTCTAAAACGCATGGAAGGAAAGGGATGTTTTAATCCGGGATAGAAAAGATTGCCATGGAAATCTTGCACTTGAAGGCCGGGGGGGCAGGGGGAGGCTGCCATCGCTTGCAGGACTTCCATCCCCCTCTGCAGGAAGCTGCCCCGCCTCAAGGCAGCCCCAGAAGTGCTGGTCCACCGCGGAAAACTGAAGCTGCAATGTTCCTGCCCGTGGCCTGGCGGCCTCCCTGCCCAAGCGATCCTCAGGCAGGGCAGTGCTGAAAGAACCCGCTGCGGGTGCCTGTGGAAGCCCCCCAGGGTTGGCACGGCCCCCCGACCACGACGGAGCCCACGCAGCATGTCACTGATACAGCGAACGAGGACGGGCTTGGCGAAATCTGGGCTCTGGCAAGGGCAAGGAGCACTTCCCTCGCCGGGACGAGGCCATTTCCTGGCGAGTCTTGGATACGGAGTATTACTTTCCTCCTACAAAGGTGGGGGACCACCCATTTGAACAGACTGCCTGAACGGGAACAGTTCGGGGCACACTTGGAGATTTTCCAGTGGGGAGAGCGAGCGATCTGGCCACGGACCCATCTTCCCGCAGAAGAGCAAGGCGAATGGCTCGTCGATTCGACCGCACCCCACCGCCTTCCCCACAGCTGCAGAGCTTTCTCTGCCCCGTGACATACAGGGAGTGAGGGGGGGATTCCGTAGGCTGGACAGCCGCTAAAATGCAAATAAAGACAAGCAGGTGCATGCCAAAGCACTCTGAAGGCAAGAGGTCTCGCCACCCCCATGGGCCCTGACACTTGACCCTTCCACCAGCCTGATTTTGCAAGATCCATTTCAAGGGTAGCCCGATGCCACAGACAAGGGTTGATGACCAGGCAACCCACCATACGCCCTCCTGATGCCTGCCCTTCTTGGCTGACAGGAGCAAGCAGGCATGTCCAGCAGGTGACAAGTGTGCCTTTCTGCAGCCAGGTCCTAAAGGTGCCTTATGGACATCGGCCTGCCCTCCAAAAGCAAATTCCCCAGTTTAACTGGATGCCAATGAAGGCCACCCCGCAGCACTGCAGGCAGAGCTTCCCCAACACCCGTTTCGCCATAATGCTTTCACGTCCCATCCGTGAGCCATCAAGGGATGGATCCGACCCTTACCTGGGTTGCTCTTCAACAATGGAATGGTTCTACCATCTGCAGCTGAGGCTGCACAGATGGGCACTTCCCCTGGGAGGGAAGAGAGATGGAGTGGGGGGGAGAAGAGGAATGCACCCAGAAGCAGCAGCAGCAGCGGCTCCCTAAGTGGCGAAAACATTCTCATGACCCAGTCGGCCGGCCGGCCAGGAAACAGCTGCCGAAGGCCCCTCCCAAGCCTTTGAGACAGGTGCTTCTTGTTATGCTGCACTCTGGGCTGGGAGGGGGTCTCTCTCCAGGGAAAGAGGAAGTGGGGCCACAGGAGGCCGTCGCGGGCAGTCCTGCCACAGCCGAGCGTGACGAATATGGTTAAGTGCAGTGCCGCGGTTGGGACACCATTGCTGAGAAATTCCGACCGCGGGGGCAACGGGGGCCATTTGCACTCGGGGGCGTTGCACACATGGCGACGGTTTTCAAGCTGTGGCCTCTGGCCTGGAGACGCCCTGTTCTCTCCCAGCGAGAGTGCAGCCCTGAGAAAGCGGGCTCTCCGGAGAAAGGGCTCTGCGGAAATGAAGGGCTTTGTCCATGTGTGCTCCACCTTCCCCGGGCGTTACGGCGACTGGCCACTCTCCAAAGCCTCTGCCACACCTTGCCTGCCCCTGTGGACAAACCGTCACCAGGCCGGCACCAAACCTGCCTCCCAGGTAAGCAAGACTGCACGACGCAGCAATTTTGCAGGACTTTTGCGGATCTGCTGCCAAGGGCCCTCATCCAGAATGTCAGGTGCATAAAGAGCAGTTAAGGAGGAAAAGCAGATCCACAGTGTGGATCTTCACTGTGACCGATTCTCCACATAGATTTAAGGTCCAGCACTGTTCATGGCACATGCATGCACACAGCTATGGGACAGCCCCGACTACCTCACTCCATATGGATAAGGAGTCCACCTCAGGCTTTGGAACTCTGCAAAGCTTCTGGACACATTTGCCCCTGTAATTAGCAGAAATTGCTGCCCTTGTTTGTTACCCTTCTGAACATCAGTGCTTCAAACACTTGCTTTTTTCTGCAAAAGATCACAGAAAAGAGGTTATATTCCACTTTAAGGCAGGGAGAGATGAGTTAACGATCAAGCATCACTCTCCAATAGAGTTTATGTGGCAAAACGGGCCAGGAGCCAAAGAACTGCAAAATTAGATCCATTTGCCCAGAAAAGACAAAAATGTGCTTTTCCAGTTGCAGATTTTTGATACGTTTTACCTTATGATGATGATTATAAAAAACCAGCAGCTGATCATATCCCCATGAAATTCCCACTGAAGCACCGCACCGGGCAAGCAGTGTCTCCTCTTAAAGGTACTGCAGAATGCCATTTTCTCCTCCTGAAGATTTCTTCCCAAAGCCTTGAGTGTTAAATGCAAATCAGACCTGTCCACTTGTGCCTAGTGCTCTCTGCTTCCTGCAGCCCACTGCGCTTGCAAAGAGAAGACAGCCAAAGAGGTCTGCCAGACTAAGTACAGTAACTATGGAGTAAATACGGAGTAAATATGCAATACACAGAACATATGTACTCTGTGTGTGTGCTACTGTCATCTGCAGCCTTCTGTGTGCATGCACATAGGGCTCCTGCCTTCTCCTTCTGACACGTTAGAACAGAGGTGGGCAATCTGCAGCCCACAACACTATTTTCAAAAGTCTTCTACATGTGATGCTTTCAGACCTCCAACAAGAGAGAGAGAAAAGGGGGTGGCTGAGAGAGAACGCGTGTGAAAAGGGGGGTGGCAGAAAGGGGCGTGGCAGAAAGACAGCAGGTCTGAGAGCGATGCTCCTACTTTGGGCTTTATCCCTGCTCAAAGCCATTGTGGCACTCAACAGATTGCCTGAGAGGGAGAGCAGAGGTTTCTTGATGGAAAAATATTTCCCACTCTTCTGTTAGGATCTGCATCGTTCACTACAGCCGAGCCGAGCTGGAAGGGACCAGGTATCAAACCTATTACACCTGAGTGTCCCTATTTTGAACAGAAAATGTTGGGTGCAGAGCAGAGCTGGAGAATCCAGTGGTCAAGTCTACAGTTTTGGTGGGCTGCTCAAGGCCCTGCATGGGCCTAAGCAATTTGCCGGGGGGGGGGGCGTGCTGCAGTGTTCCCCCCTTCCTTGGGAAGTCCATGAAACTACAAGTATCGGAAGGGTGCATGCACACAACGCCTCTAAGTCCAAAGGAATGAAATGTCTGACAGAGAATGTGCCGAAAAGTTTCAGCCCCTGAAACAATACCCTAAACAGCTTGGAACCAGGATACCTGAAGGAACATCTCCCCACTACATGCCCTCACACCCTTTAAGAAAGGCAGGGGAGGCCTTGCTCCGGGAACCCTCTTTGAAGGAAGTATGGAAGATATCTACCCAGAGGAGGGTCTTCTCTGCAGTGGCACCCAGACTATGGAATATGCTCCCCAGAGAGATCTGCCTGGTGCCGACTCTCTACTCTCCAGCGCCAGGTAAATACCTTTTCATATAGCCATCATTTTAATAATTAAAAATTTTAATAATAATTTTAAATAATTTTACACAGTCGCATTCTCTTTTTTCTTTCTTTTCCTTTTTTCCCTTCTTTTCTTTAGTTTGAAATGTTGTTCAGGTTGCAATTTTACTGAATGTTTTAACTGTATTTTATATTACTATTTTAACCTTTTGTAAGCCATCCTGAGGCTTGTTGCAAAGGATGGAATAAAAATGTTTAAATACATACATACATACATACATACATACATTCATACTGGCGTTTTACCTTTGTGGCTTCACAGGCTAATAGATTACATTTGGTAAGGCTGCTTATTATTAATTAATAAGAGGTGCTTATTTATATATAATGCAATTGCATCTTGTCTACTGATACAGAAACACCTTTTTCTACTTCTATAGAATAAGTCAGTTCCAAGACACAGATAAAGAGCATGCCCCGTTCTTCCTGCAAAGAGACAGGATCTGCTCCACATGTACAAGAGACCACTGCAGGAACTGTTTGGACACAGGGTGAAGTAAATGCTACTGGGCACAGGGTGGGATTTTGCAAAACTCAGCAATATTTAAATCAATTTCGACAACAACAAACAGAAGACGACAAAATGTCACTGTTCCACATTTAAATATAACAAAAATATTGTGGTTTTCCTGCATTCCTAAAAAAGTGGCTTTCAGCATTTTCATTTTCTTAATCTCAACTCAGAAGCCTCATCTCATCCAAAAGCAGAAGAAGAGAAAGGAAATCCCACTGGGCACAAAGCGTCTGATTAACAGAGGAAGAGACTTGATCCATCCACTCTCATATACTGTTTGAAAAAGCAAGAGCCGGGGCGGGGCGGGGGCCTGGGTGGGTAGCGACAGCCTTGTGTTCTGATTAAAAATGTGTTCTATGTCTGTCTGCCTGTCTGTATGTCTGCATCACTGCACAAAACCCAGCCATCTGAAACTTGCCAGTCATATTAAGAGGTCCCAAAAGTGCAACCAAAAGAGGGTTCTTTACTTGAAAAAAAAAAAAAAGAAATTTTAATTAATGTAAGTTGTCCATGGATTTGAAACCATCATCACTCTCTAAACAGCAGACTTTTTTTCAACCACTTGGAGCCAGCGGAAATTGGAAGGCCAGGGCAGCGGTGGGGCCATGCCAGTCGGCACCACATCATGCCCGACTCCAAGAGCCGCAGGTTTGCTCACAGGCTTTGCTTTATCAAACAACAGGCTATGCCAAGTTGTGCAGAGCTGGGCCCACTCCTAATGACGTAATATGTACAGTATGACTTGCACTGCTACTATCTAATGGCCAGAACTTTTATAATCCACTGTGGTACATAGTAACAATGGGTATTCCGTTTAGTTTTACAGCCTGCACTCTGCAGAAAATACGCTTCTCTGGGAGTAAACGTCACTGAACGAAGCAATACTGACTTTGGGGTATACAGGCCAAGATTTATTTCTTACACCAATATCAAATCTTGCCCTTTCAGAGTGCAAAGAGCATATATTGGATACCTTTAGCCTCCCTCTGCCAAGACCTCTAGGATTGCAGACTTCACTCCCAACTAGATTAAGGTCCTACATGAAGTCACCAAGGATTAAGTCTCATTAATCTCAGTGGGGTTTACTTCGAAGTGGAGACACAGTTGTTGTTAGTAGCAAAGTCCGACCCATCGCGACCCCATGGACAACACTCCTCCAGGCCTTCCTGTCCTCCACCATCCCCCGGAGTTCACCTAAGCTCACACCAACTGCCTCAGTGACTCCATCCAGCCACCTCATCCTCTGCCGTCCCCTTCTTCTTTTGCCATCTATTGTTCCCAGCATCAGGCTCTTCTCCAGGGAGTCCTTCCTTCTCATTAGATGGCCAAAGTATTTGAGTTTCATCTTCAGTATCTGGCCTTCTAAAGTGCAGTCAGGGTTGATCTCCTCTAAGACTGACTGGTTTGATCTCCGTGCAGTCCAAGGGACTCGCAGGTGTCTCCTCCAGCACCACAATTCAGAGGCCTCAATTCTTCGGTGCTCAGCCTTCCTTATGGTCCAGCTTTAACGGACATACGTTGCAACAGGGAAAGCCATAGCCTTAACTATACGCACTTTTGTGGGCAGAGTGATGTCTCTGCTTTTTAGTATGCTGTCTAGATTTGCCATAGCTTTCCTCCCAAGGAGCAAGTGTGTATTAATTTCTTGGCTGCAGTCCCCGTCTGCGGTGATCTTGGAGCCCAGGAAAATAAAATCTGGCACTACCTCCATTTCTTCCCCAACTATTTGCCAGGAAGTGAGAGGACTGGATGCCATTATCTTAGTTTTCTTAATGTTGAGTTTCAAGCCAACTTTTGCACTCTCCTCCCTCACCCGCATCAAGAGGCTCTTTAGTTCCTCTTCATTTTCTGCCATTAGAGTGGTATCATCTGCATATCTGAGGTTGTTGATATTTCTCCCGGCAATCTTAATTCCAACTTGTGATTCATCTTGCCCCGCCTTTCTCATGATGTGCTCTGCATATAAGTTAAATAGGCAGGGTGACAGTATACAGGTTTGCCAAACTCCTTTCTCAATTTTGAACCAATCAGTGGTTCCGTGTCCAGTTCTCACTGTTGCTTCGTGACCGGAATATAGGTTTCTCAAGAGACAAATAAGATGGTCTGGTACTCCCATCTTTTTGAGAACTTGCCACAATTTGTTGTGATACACACAAAGGCTTTAGCATAGTCAATGAAGCAGATGTTTTTCTGGAACTCCCTAGCTTTCTCCATGATCCAGCATATGTTGGCAATTTGATCTCTAGTTCCTCTGCCTCTTCAAAACCCTGCCTGTACTTCTGGTAGTTCTAGGTCCACATACTGCTGAAGCCTAGTTTGTAGGATTTTGAGCATCACTTTGCTAGCATGTGGAGTGCAATGGTGCAGTAGTTGGAACATTCTTTGGCATTGCCCTTCTTTGGAATTGGAATGTAGACTGACCTTTTCCAATCCTGTGGCCACTGCTGAGTTTTCTAAATTTGCTGTCATATTGAGTGTAGCACTTTAACAGCATCGTCTTTTAGGATTTTGAATAGCTCAGCTGGAATACTTTCGCCTCCACTAGCTTTGTTGTTGCTCAGATTTCCTAAGGCCCATTTGACTTCACATTCCAGGATGTCTGGCTCGAGGTCAGTGACCACCCCATCGTGGTTATCAGGGATGTTAAGCTCTTTCTTGTATAGTTCTTCTGTGTAATCTTGCCATCTCTTCTTAATCTCTTCTGCCTCTGTTAGGTCCCTGCCATTTTGGTCCTTTATCATGCCCATCTTTGCATGAAACCTGCCCTTCATATCTCCAATTTTCTTGAAGAGATCTCTGGTCCTCCCTATTCTACTGTTTTCTTCTATTTCTTTGCACTGTTCATATAAGAAGGCATTCTTACCTCTTCTAGCTGGAATTCTGGAATTTCTACTCTGGAATTCTGCATTCAGTTGGGTGTATCTTTCTCTTTCTCCCTTGCCTTTCGCTTCCCTTCTTTCCTCAGCTATTTGTAAAGCTTGCTCAGACAGCCATTTTGCTTTCTTGCATTTCTTTTTCTTTGGGATGGTTTTAGTTGATGCCTCTTGTACAATGTTGCGAACCTCCGTCCATAGTTCTTCAGGCACTCTGTCTATCAGATCTGATTCCTTGAACCTATTTGTCACCTCTACTCATATTCATCAGGGATATGATTTAGGTCATACCTGAGTGGCCTAGTGCTTTTCCCTACTTTCTTCAATTTAAGCCTGAATTTTGCAACAAGAAGCTCATGCTCTGAGCCACAGTCAGCTCCTGGTCTAGTTTTTACTGACTGTATAGAGCTTCTCCATCTTTGGCTGCAGAGCACATAGTTGTCTTTTGGGTTGCTGGAAAAGAGTGTTTGCTATGACTATCATATTCTCTTGACAAAATTCTACCAGCCTGTGCCCAGCTTCATTTTGTAATCCAAGGCCAAACTTGCCTGTTATTCCAGTTATCTTTTGGCTTCGTACTTTAGCATTCCAATCCCCCATGATGATAAGAACATCAATTTTTGGTGTTAATTCTAGGAGGTGTTGTAGGCCTTCATAGAACCGGTCAGCTTCAGCCTCTTCAGCACCAGTGACTTGATTCGAACTGAGATCATTCTGTCATTTTGGAGATTGTATCCCAGTACTGCTTTTCCTACCCTTTTATTGACTATGAAGGCTACTCCATTTCTTCTGAGGGATTCTTGCCCGCAGTAGTGTACCTGATGGTCATCTGAATTAAATTCACCCATTCCTGTCCATTTTAGTTCACTGATTCCTAAGATGTCGATGTTCAGTCTTGTCATCTCGTTTGACCACATCCAGCTTGCCTTGATTCATGGATCTTACATTCCAGGTTCCTATGGAGTATAGATCTTTACAGCATTGGACTCTCCTTTCACCACCAGATACATCTGCAACTGAGTGTCCTTTCAGCTTTGACCCAGTCATCTTTGCCATGAAAACCCCATGGACAGTACCAAAAGGCAAAAAGATATGATGCCAGAAGATGAGCCTCTCAGGTCGGAAGGTTTCCAATGTGCTACTGTGGAACAGCGGAGGGCTAGTACTAGTAGCGCCAGAAAGAATGAAGCGACTGGGTCAAAGCCGAAAGGACACTCAGTTGCTGATGTATCTGGTGGTGAAAGGAGAGTAAAAACTAGACATGCAGAGCACATCATGAGAAAGGCGGGGCAAGATGAATCTCCAGTTGGAATTAAGATTGTTGGGAGAAATATCAACAACCTCAGATATGCAGATGATACCACTCTCATGGCAGAAAGTGAAGAGGAACTAAAGAGCCTCTTAATGCGGGTGAAGGAAGAGAATGCAAAAGTTGGCTTGAAACTCAACATTAAGAAAACTAAAATCATGGCATCCGGTCCTCTCACTTCTTGGCAAATAGATGAGGAAGAAATGGAGGTAGTGCCAGATTTTATTTTCCTGGGCTCCAAGATCACCGCAGATGGGGACTGCAGCCAAGAAATTAAGAGACGCTTGCTCCTGGGGAGGAAAGCTATGGCAAATCTAGACAACATACTAAAAAGCAGAGACATCACCCTGTCAACAAAAGTGCGTTTAGTCAAGGCTAGGGTTTTCCCAGTGGCATTGTATGGCTGTGAAAGCTGGACCATAAGGAAGGCTGAGCACCGAAGAACTGAGGCCTTTGAGTTGTGGTGCTGGAGGAGACTCCTGCGAGTCCCTTAGACCGCAAGGCGATCAAACCGGTCAGTCCTAGAGGAGATCAACCCTGACTGCACTTTAGAAGGCCAGATACTAAAGATGAAACTCAAATACTTTGGCCACCCAATGAGAAGGAAGGACTCCCTGGAGAAGACCCTGATGCTGGGAACAATTGAGGGCAAAAGAAGGGGACGGCAGAAGATCAGGTGGCTGGATGGAGTCACTGAAGCAGTTGGTGTGAGCTTAAGTGGACTCTGGGAGATGGTGGAGGACAGGAAGGCCTGGAGGAATGTGGTCCATGGGGTCGCGATGGGTCGGACACGACTTCGCGACTAACAACAACTCATTTGTGCAAGCCATTTCCTTTAGCATAAAGAGGCGTTTTACATTTTCAGGAATATGCACAGCTAGTGCAAATGTTTCCCTTACATATACCTTTTTCTGACAAGAGAGCCTTGTCATAAAATTTGGAGACTTGCAAACAGTGATGTATAACCATGCTTTTGATTCAAGTATTAAAATGTAAACCAAGCCAATTTCTACTGGGAACATAACTGGCAGGGGTTATAAAAATATAAATCACAGAAATAACAAATAAATGAATAATGTCATGAGCAGAGCCGGCTGGAGCTGGAGGTCAGACTAGATAGCCCAGGAGACCCCTTCTGACTCGCTCAGGGCCCCGTGGTCCCGAATTGAGAATCAAAGCCATGTGGCAGGAGAGTGCGCAAGTAGGTGGTGGTGGTGGTCCTCCATGGGTGTAGCCTTAAATTTCTATGGAGACTTTCTGACGAGACCTTCACAGCTAGGCTGGGATCAACAAAAGGCACGTGTGTCTCTCTGAAGGCCACCGGCCTCCAAGCAACGGGCTGTTCTGCACCATCTCAGATGTGTTTCTGGAGCTGGTCCGGGACACACAAGGAGCAACTGATCCTGTGTCTTCCTGAGAAAGGACCCTGCCCTCGCCCAGCCCATGTGCAGCTAGCCAGGAAATGTGCCCAGGCTTGCACCATGAAGGAACCACTACATCTTCCTAGAGGGGAAGCAATAGAGAAATTTAAAAAATGCTACATACCCAAAAGTGCACGAAAAACAACTATTGGATTTTTCTGAGTTATGCTCACTTACCAAAGGAGTACCTGCAAAATAAATGGGAGGGGGAAGATATTAAAATGCAAGTTAGAAACACAGGATAGGCATGCCTCTTTTGTTGAGCCAGGTGACACGACCTTATTCTCCATGTGTTCACATGTCAAGAGCACTTGACGGAAAGCTAGGAGTGCTTCACGGGATATACTGCTCCAACCTTCTGCGGAAGACCACTGCGGATTAGAGCAGGGTCCAGCGCGCCAAAGAAAGGGTCAGGCACAAGCAGCGCACAGCGACCGGGTTCGCTCCACTTGCTCAGCGGCCGCGTGCCCACGTCACAGCCAGGGCTGGACTAAAGCCCCTCGCAGTGTTTACAAAGCAGCCACAGCCCCCCTGAAAAGCCCCCTGCACATTTCATCAGCTTCTCAAAACCCCTTAATATTTACTGATTTACCTAACAAGGCCTTACTTCCAACTGCCATGCAAGTTCAGACAGAAAAAAGGACAGGGTGCTGCTCTCTCGGTCTAGTCGGGCACCAGGTAGTAACTTATCCATCCCCAGCGATGGGACAAAGCAAGTCAGTTGCTGGGACTGGAAGGGAAAGCGGCTTCAGAGACACGCCCATCGCCACAGGTAGCAAGCAGGGAGAGCACATGCTCTGTGTGCAGGACAGTCAGGGTTTGATGACCCACATCCCCAGAAAATACCAAAAGGGCCATGGGTAAAAGGAGAGAGAAAGAAAAACTGGGGTTTCTGGGGACAGGACCAGGGGAAAAGGGCTCTTCCCAGTCTTTCACTGCTCCCTGGGTACCTAAAAATGGCACCACCACCACCACCACCACCCCTTTAGATGCCAGGAAGCACTTCCTGACAGTCAGGACCCCGAGGGTGTGGAATGGGCTTCCCCGGGAGGTCGTTGAGGCCCCATTGGTGCGCGTGTTCAAAGACAGGCTGGACATGCCCATGGTGGGCATGTTGTGAGCAGAGCCGGCTGGTGCCGGAGGTCAGACTAGATGGCCCGGGAGACCCTTCTGACTCACTCTGTTTCTCTGTTTCTATGAAAGTAAACTTCCAAGCAGTGTGAGCATTCCTCTCCCGAGAGCCTTCATTTTGACACAGCCATTCAGAGTGGGACTCTCCCGTGCTTCGCTCCCTGAGAGGAGTCAGGCACAGAACCCCTTCTGGCCCCGAGACGAGTCCCTTGGGGGAGAAATGCTGAGGCTGAATCCCAGTTGGGTACGAGGCCACAGGCAAGAGGGATGCAGCAACGGGTGGGAGCAGTGGGGCGGCCAGTGCAACTGGCGGCGGCTCAGAGCGCGCCCTGTCCAGGGGCGGCCCCAGGGAGGGCGTCCGTGCTGTCCGTGGGGCTAGGGCTGCCCCCAGCCTGGGGCCTGTGGCCCCGGCCGAGAGGCTGCTCTGTCCCCACCTGCAGCAGGCATGTCGCCGGCGGTGCGGCACCCGGCCAGGCCCCCTCTCAGCCCTGCTCCTCTCTGCCAAGTCCCTGCGGCTCAGTGACCCCAGCAGGCACAGCAGGGGGTCAGGACCTTTTTTGCTCACGGCCCCCTTCTGAACCTCGTGTTCTGCGACATCGTCCTGGTCCCTGTGAGCTGGAAAAAGGGGCACTTTGCATCTGCACTGTGGCCCCCTCACAATATTTACTTATTTATTAAATTTCTTATGTTGCTCCTATGGACCATGGGGCTGTCTGAGCTGCTCACAATTTAAAAAACATATAGCAACAATACAATAATATTTAAATTAACAAAAACAATGAAAAGAACATTCAAACTACCTACAGCAATTAAAATAGAAATAGAAATACACAGCATAGCAGCAAATACAATTTAAAAAAACAGGATTAAAACAGATCTTATGTATTAAAAAATCTGGGAAAGAAAAAGGTTTTCGCCTGGCAACAAAAAGAAAACAAGGACGGCGCCAGGTACGTGTTCCAGAGATGGGCACAGCTGCCAAGAGGGCCTTTCTCCTACATATGAATATCTGTGTATATATAAAGTAAAAGTGCATTTAAAAAAACTGCAGACCGATGACAGCAACTTCCCATGACATGCTGGTTGGCTGCAGCAGCAGTTACTGCTGCTTCCTCTTGCTTTTCCTCTTCCAAATGCTGAGCTTTGCCTATTGGGTGCTCACACTGCAGTCCTACCCACCACAGCATCAAGGTCAGGCCCACTTAATTTCCTGTTCCATACATTTTTCTGAAATGTACTGTGTCCCAAATGCAGACCTGCCTGCAACTCTTGTCACTCAGAAATTAGCTAAAAGTCTTTGGTGCTTCCCCACAGTGGCAGCAGCAGCAGCAAGCAAGCAAATGCAGCAGTGCTCACGACCCCATCAGCAGCTGCCGAAAACACTTCCACTTAACCAGAAGTGAAGCAGCACCACGGCACCATCCAAGTTCACCATCAATTTATGACACACCATAAAGTTGAAAGCACTTCAGAGGGCTAAGCAACATCTCCAGCAGCTGGTTTTAGTTGCTGCTAAGCGGTTGGCGTGCCTCAGTGGTCATGGTAGAGGAGTGGGGGAGGAAATACATTTACAAGGGTAGTAAACGAAAGCACTTGTCTGGTTTCTGGATCCACTTTATTGTGGTCCCCAATCTTTTAAGAAGTGCCCTATAATTACAAAGATCCACATTCAAAACAAGTAGAACATTTCATCAAACTGGATTTCCCCCCTCCCCTTTTAAAAGCAACATGGTGTTTGTTACCCTGAAATAACAACCCCTTTAGGAATTCCAGTCCCCATCCCCTGCTGATTATCCTGGGTCATTCGTAGATCAAGATGTTTCTCTAGGAACTTGTGTGAGAGCTCCAACTACTAAAAGCAACAACCCCGATGCTGTTTACATGATCGCTTGTGCCAAGTTGTACAGCAAGGGAGTAAAGAAATCCCAAGCAGTGCCAACGGGGCAGTGGAGTGCCACAGTCTCCTCTGGCTTGTGTCAACCTCCAATTCTCCCCTTGAACTAAAAGAGTGAGATCAGGCCTCCAAAGGTTTCTCTCTTTCACCCACTGCATCTATTACTGGTTGGTTTGTTTGTTAAATGTATTGCTTGACTAATATAAATTTTGTTTGTTAACCAAATAACAAGAGGCCTCTTAGATCAGGCCAAGAGTCCACAGCATCCTCATTACAATAGGGGATAGACAAAATGCTTGAAGGAAATTCTCTCATAGAGACTTAATGAGCCGTGAAGTGAAAGCTGAAAAGACACAGAGAATGCTCTTCTGGGACCATGCAGATAGAAACCCAACACTCACCACTGATAACTCAGTACTTTTGCAGGAAAGGAATGTCTGCCAGGATGGAGGCATCCCATTGAGAACCTGGGAAATATTCAATCCAGAGTACTTATAGGCTTGGGCTTGTGAAGTGCTGAACCATTTTGGGCCTGGTTGCATGAAGATCCACCTGCCCAGGCATCATGAGCTGCCTCAGAGGTCTTCCGTGGAGGTCCACCTATGAGATCGAGCCAGCCGAAACAAGATCTTTTCACTGTGGTGTGTACAGGTTCTCCTCTGTACATCCTTAACTGGGCTTTTAAAAATGCATATATAGCCAATCACGTATTATCACTTATATATTTGTTGTTGCTAGTCGCAAAGTCGTGTCCGACCCATCGCAACCCCATGGACAACATTCCTCCAGGCCTTCCTGTCCTCCACCATCCCCTGGAGTCCACTCAAGCTTGCGCCGACTGCTTCAGTGACTCCATCCAGCCACCTCATTCTCTGCCGTCCCCTTCTTCTTTTGCCATCTATTGTTCCCAGCACTGGGCTCTTCTCCAGTCCTTGAGTCCTTCCTTCTCATTAGGTGGCCAAAGTATTTGAATTTCATCTTCAGTGTCTGGCCTTCTAAAGAGCAGTCAGGGTTGATCTCCTCTAGGACTGACCGGTTTGATCGCCTTGCGGTCCAAGGGACTTGCAGAAGACTCTGCCAGCACCACAATTCAAAGGCCTCAATCCATTGGCGCTCAGCCTTCCTTATGGTCCAGCTTTCACGGACATACATTGCAACTGGGAAAACCATAGCCTTGACTATACGCACTTTTGTCGGCAGGGTGATGTCTCTGCTTTTTAGTATAGCCAGGCACTTATATTGATATTATGTATTGCATTATTGTATTAATGTTTGTTTGATTTTGTATTGCCTACAGTTAAATATAGTATTGCTTAATTGTACAGCTTTAATGTATTATTGTATTTCTAAGGAATATATACTCTTTTTTTTTCTATTGTAAGCCGCCCAGAGAGCACTATGGGCTATGGGGCAGCATACAAATGTAATAATAAAATGAAATGAGTTGTTTAAAGATTTAGTATGTTTATTTATTTTGAATACTCTCTCATTTATCTCTTTGAACAGGCCTATGCTTTAAGGTTTTTTTTCTGCTGCTGTCAAGTATTACTATTCTTATTACTACTATTATTAACACTACTAGATTTCATCTACATCCCACCTTTTTCCTCTTGTGTGCAACCCAAGACACACAATTCTCTTCTTCTTCTCCATTTAATCCTCACAGTAGGCCCATGAGATTAGTTTAGGTGGAGTCTGAGAATGGCCCAAAATCACCCAGTCTGCTCTAGGACTTGCCTGGGGGACACCCAAGTCCCCATCCAACACTATGGCACCCCGGCTTATGAAGTGATTTTAGAAACATGAAAACAGAGAAACAGAGCGAGTCAGAAGGGGTCTCCAGGGCCATCTAGTCTGACCCCCGGCTCCAGCCGGCTCCGCTCAAGACATGCCCACCATGTGCATGTCCAATGTTGTTTAATCGCATTTTATATTTTTAAGTGGAGCCACAGTGTAAGGACTATACCATAACGCATAGTCTGTGAGATGTTTCTGTAACAGGGGAGAAGAAGAAAATGGTACCTATGACCTTTCTTCTGGCCAGGAACAGCAAGCTTCTGTTATACAGCAAGTTATTTCACATTCCTTGCCATATCCCAAAAGACACATCTTTTCAGGATGTGGCAATATCTCAATGATTTTTAATTTATTCATTAGGCAAAATTGTGGATGGCAACTGATCCAATGAGTACATGAGAGCTGCAGTAACGCAGTGACTGGGTATGCAGCCAAGCTACTGGCCAAGAAGGCTGGGTCGCGTTTTTGCCATGGCGCTCTCTCGATGGTTCTGCCCAGGGGGCAGAGGGTGCTTTGTGCGGCACGTGCCCATTTGCAGTATGGGAGACATGATGCGGACCTCCTCGCAGGATTGTTTTAAGTATTCCAACAAGGTACAACCTGCAAAGTGCCTTTCACTCAGAGTAATTCTGTATATGTGAAATGCTGAAATGTTATTTCTTTGCTTGAACATACTTCTTCCTTGGATACCTGAAGGAGCGCTTACGTCCATATACGCCCGCCTGCCCCCTGAGATCTGCGGAGAGGCCCTTCTCCGGGAACCCTCCGTGAAGGAAATTAGGAGGGTGGGTACTCAGAGGAGGGCTTTCTCAGCGGTGGCGCCCAATCTATGGAATGCGCTCCCCAGAGAGGTCCGCCTGGCGCTGTCATTATTTGTTTTTCGGTGCCAGGCGAAGACCTTTTTATTCATATGTCATTTTAATTGCTAATATTATTTGCTTAATTTTTCGGCCAGGGTGACTTATTTTATAATGTTAATGTTTTTTATATTTTTAGTGTTTTATATTTTAACTGTTGTCTTGTAAGCCGCCCTGAGGCTTTGGCGAATGGGGCGGCATAGAAATTTTTAAATAAAATAAATAAAATAAAAGAGTTAGCTCAATTCCCCCAGCCAAGGATGTGCATCTGATTTTTGCAGAAATAGAGTCAAGGTGAAGGATCACTGCAAAGGCAGCTCAAGATGGGATGAAAATTACTCCTTTCTGACATAAGCCATCACTAAGTTATAATTTTGCAGACCAAAAGTATGTTTCCAATTAGCTTTGTTAGCCCCTGCAAAGTAGCAACCATGTCACATGGTATTAATCTTTGCTTCATTAACATGTCATATCAGCGGCACACAGCATTCTTTGAAATTGATACAACCTGCCGCTTCTCTGCACCCTACCCCCCCCCACCACAATATCAGTAAGAAGTGCCAAAATCTGCTTCCTCGGCAGGAAGGACGACCCCCTGAGATCCTTTAACTTTTGGTTTAGGTTTCCAGAAATAATTCTTCTTCCATTAGGAGGAAGAGCAGAAGGAACAGGAAATGCAAGACAGTGGCTCACAGTAAACAAAGACATTCCTGAAGATGTTTACAGCCAAAGAAACAAGCCCATTATATTTGAAAGGGGGCCATTATGTTGCAGTTTATGATGAAAAGCTGTTTTCTACAGGCAAGTGAAAAACACCTCTAAGGTACCACCCCATACACTTTTCTTCACTCCCAAAGAAACTGTTCTTAGTAAAATGTTTGGCATTCCATGGAAGGGTTTCAAAAGCACCACCCACTGAGCACTGGATGCAAAAGGAATTAGATATACTTAAGTCCCACTGAAAACAATAGGCCCTAAGATATACCTAACTTGACCTAAGTGCAATCAGTTTTGTCCCTTACTATTCATGTAGTATCTTTTCATTGATAAACTGCTCCATTTGCATTAGCTACACAATCCTAACAGCCTTGTAAGGTTGGCTGCTTCATCCCCACATTCAGGAATGAAACGGCCAGTACGTTCACAGGCAAGACAAAATTTCAGCTAGAGACCTTCTTGGATGATGACTTGGGCATTTCAGCCACCACCCAACACCCGGAGTTGCAGGCTGCAAAACGCCTTTCCACTGAGGGCCACATTTTGACTCAAAACTCATCCTAGCAGTTAGCAGTTTCAACCTTTCAGAATGTGTTCCTGTGGCTGTGCTGTCATGCGCCATCCCGTAATTTCCGACTTACGGCAACCCTATGAATCCAAAAATCCTGTCTGCAGCTGCCCTGCTCAGCTCCCCAGCCGGGTTCCAGGCTGCCGCTCCCTTGATGGAGCCATTCCGTCGTGTCTCTGGTCTGCCTTTGTGTCTTCTGCCTTGGACTTTCCCTAGCAGGATCGTCTTCCACAGGGAGTCTTGCCTTCTCCTGATGTGTCCGAGGTATGACAGCCTCAGTTTTATCATTTTTGCTTCTAAGGAAAGCTCTGGCATAATTTGATCTAGGACCCCCTTGTCTGTCTTCCAGGGTGCAGGGTTTGTCTCACAAAGCTCTCCTCCAGCACCTTGATTTTCTTCCTGTCAGCTTTCTTCACTGTCCAGCTTTCACACCATACATAGTAACTCTGGTTAGTACTATGCAGAAGGAGGCAATGTTAAGCCACTTCTGAATTCTCCTACCATGAGATCCTATGACAAACTCTTAGCATGGGCACGTGCAGGGAGACTGCTCAAGCTGGTGAAGCCATGGGAAAAGCATGACACCAAGAATCCAGATTTTGACCCTGGCCCAATGTCCCACACCCATGACCTACAGGATCAGAAATTACATAAAAGGGAAAGGGATGCCCCTACTCAGGACGTCTCAGGGTGCCTAACTTCCTTGTCCCACACTTTTCTGGCAGCCTGGTTTAAACACTGTCAGCTTATTGCCTGATGGGCTGCCCGTGTGCCCAGGTGCAGCATCTTACAGGTACCTGAGACTGGGGCTGAATTAACAGGCCACAGAGGTATGGGGGGGCCTAACAGTCTGCACAATTTCGTTTAACAACAACAATTGCCATCCTGAGTAATTCTTAGCCTGTTAAATTGAAAATTTGAAGCATTCACACACATGATTCACACCTCTGAATTTTGGGTAAGGAGTGCGACCACCTGCTGGACTGGTGGTGAGAACTAAGATGAGAGCTGGAAACACTTTTTGGTCCAGCAAAAGATGTGTCAATGAGCCAGTTTCATTTTCTCCCACATCCAATTTTTTAAACCTCATGTTCTTTCTCTCAAACATTACAGATGCAGCTTTGCATATTCTGATAAATTCTTATCAAAACCAAACCAACTAAGTTCCCTCCCATGCTTGAAAACCTGGGATTCAAACGTGGACTTCTAAGATCCAAGCACATAAAGTCCAGTGCCTGGATGGATGCAACTCTCAAGTGCAAGTTCTCCTGCAGTCAAAAGCTTTAAACTTCTCATTCCTTTTGTCTCAGAGATGGGGAATTTTGCGGCAATTTCTTAACAAAAACCAAACTAAATCGAAATTCTCCCTTTCAGAATGCTTGACAAGAGGACAAGGAAGGAAGCCAAAATTAACTATACAGATTAAATTATAGAAATTTTCAAAAGCACTTACACATGCAAGGTCCCAAATGAATCCTGTAAACACTGGTGCTGCGTATCTTTAATTGATGTATATTCACTGCACAGCCCCAAGAGAAGATTTACAGTCGGCAATCCCAAACCACTGAGCAATGTCGCCTGTTCCTCCACAAAATGATGTGAACTGACTTGGTCTGAATTACAAATCCCCCAAACTTCATTACAACAATCCTAATTGTATCACAGGTCATTTTCCATAAGAGAAACAACCAGCATTTCTCCTCCTTAAATAGATGCATCAAGAAGTTTGAATGAAGATCAAAGCAGAGAAAAGGCTGCAGCTTCTGAATCATCTTCAAGGGCAGCTCCATATAGAGAGCATTGCAATAGCCTGATTTAGAGTCTGCCACAGGGCAGGTTTCTGACGCCAGAGACCCAGTCCAAATACGGGGCTAGCTGGGCCACCAGCTGATGCTGGCACCCTGATCTACGCAAGCCACCTGAGCCTCGAGTGACACAGAGGGATCGGGGATAAACCCCTCAAGCTACAAACCTGCTCCTTCGCGGGGGTTCAGACGCATCTGCAACAGGTCGCACTCCTTCCTCTGGTCAGAGGAACCACCCAACAACGGCATCTCAGACTCGTCTGGATTAGACTTCTGTTTGTAAGCCCTCATCCAGCCATGCACCTGTTTAGCACATCCACAGCCTCACCAGCTGAGGATGAAGAGGAGAAATAGAACTGCGTGCCATCAGCACACTGCCGGCAGAGCACTCCAAACCAGCAGGCGGCCCCACCCTGCGGCTTCACGTAGCTGCTAAGCAGCACAGGCGATGGGGCTGACCCAGGGACTCTCGCACTGGACGCTCCAAGGAGCGCAGCAATATCCCCCAGCCACCGTCTGCACACTCTTGGCAACTTCCGTTATAGCCCCAGCAAGGCGGCCACTGGCACATCTCTTAGCAGAACCCCCCAAGGCTTGCACAGAAGCAGCAGAGCGAGCAAAACGACCCCTGGGCCCTCCAGTCGCAAGCACAGCCAACTGAGACAAGCCAAAGTGCCAGCCAGTTGCTTCTACACAGAGGGGTCACAAAATAGAATCCCTTCCCCAGCGCCAAACAAGAGAGCTTGACAGGTGCCCCCTTGTTAACCTCACTCTCGCCCTGGTGAGGGTCACCTATGGAAAAACGCCCACTGCTCCAGCTGCTTAACTATTCCAAACCTCTGGTCAAGAAGAGGCGTCCTCTCCCTGAGTGCCTTTGACCTTGGGGAAGAGAAATGCTCAGTTTCCTAGCCTCATAAGGAAACAAGGCGACCGGCATACAGGAAAAGGCCACTGCTGTGAGCAGCCATAGTCGCAGGTGGCCAACGGCAAAGGGCCCGTCCTCCAGGCTTGAATAAGCCCTTCTCCTGCCCTCGCGGCTTTGGCCCTTCCACCCAGGCCAGTGCCTGGTAACAGCCCCTTCTTCCACCAGTCCAAATTGCCCCTCAAACAGTGGCTTTCCAGCTGCATGACAGGGAACAGCAGAAGCCACTGGCAACTGTGCAGGGATCAGACAAAAAGAAAGGGCGCCCACCATGGCGGCCCTTTCCCGGCCAAGTGCGGCCGTGGGGAGGGGCAGGGAGTAGTCTCAGGCCACACCAGGTGGCGGTAAGACAATGGGCCTGCCCAGTACTATGCGTGAACCAAGCACCCATCCTAGTCTAGAACATTCTTCAGGATCCTCTAAAATGTTCTGGGAATCAGCCAAGGAATCTCCTCTGCCAAACAAGGCTCAAAATGGTCCCCAGAAGGTAGGAAGAGGGAACATTATGATCACAGATCTCTTCACAAACCAAAGAGACTGGCACTTTGGGGTACATGACTGCACGTAGCAACAACGTCCCTTCTGTGAACTGCAAAAATAAAAAATAAAATTAGAAATTAGAAAATGGGGCCGCCCCTTCCTTTCCACTCAGTATTCCAGCCAGCTGGACCGCAGTTAAAAAGAAAAGCACTCGAGTCAAGCGAGTCTGGTATCTGAAGTCTCTGGCCCAAAACAAATAGATAAATGCTTTAAAAATTAAAATAAGAAGGGACTTAAAAAGAATAAATTGGCCCTGGCTGGCAGAAAAGAAGAGAAGGAAAACTGCACTGCTCTTCGAAAAAACAACGGCCCACGTGTTTACATTTGAACTAGCTTCCCATCAGTAACCTCACACCATACTTCCACGTAACTCAAGATTTTGTCTCTGACAACAGCATGCAACAGATGCTGGAAAACAAAAACTCGGGATGTCCAGGTGCATCAATGGGGTGCCAAGGAAAATCTTTTTGGATGCTTCTGCATGGAAGTCCTTCTTTTCCATTCAGTGTGTTAATCACATGGGAATTTCTCCTTGGAAAATCAACCCAATAAGGCACCAGATAAAGCCATGCTGATTGTGAGTGTACAGTCCAAGGAAGTCTATCTGTTGTCTATATCTGTTACGCACTGGGAGAGCCTCATGGCCCTTCCCACAGGTCAGGGCCGCAGAAGCAAAGAGGAAAGACCCGGATCTCAGCAGTTTGGACATACGACCTAATCAGATCTTACAGGATGCAGACAGATGGGCACCACTAAAACTGGTTTTGCGGAGTAAGGTTAACACACTTAAGATTAATGTAATACCTCAGACTGTCTATGCTACATGTGCAATTCCTCTATTCCTGGCAAATATTTGCAAACATTTAAACTTCTCTTTTGCAATATTCCTCTCCAGCACAAGTATCCATGAAAATAATCACAGAATAGGAGAGTTGGAAGGGGCCAGAAGACCACTGAGTCTAACCCCCTGCTCAGTGCAGGACACCAAGTTAAACCATCCCTCAGAGGGCTTCCCAGTTGCATCCTGAATGCTTTTAGGGAGGGAGAGCCCACACCCTCCCTAAGTAATTGGTTCCCCTGTCGTGCTGCTCTGACAGCCAGGACATTTTTCCTGCTCTCTGGCTTGTGGAAACTTGAGCCGTTACTCTGAGTCCTGCACTCGGGGATGATGAAGAAGAGATCTTGTCCTTCCTCTTTGTGACAGCCTTTCAAGTACTTGTACAGTGCTATCCTGTCTCTCCTGTCTTGTCTTCTTGAGGCTAAACATGCCCAGTTTTTTCAATCTCTCTTCACAGGGCTTTGTCTCCAGTAGCCGGATCATCCTTGTTGCCCTCATCTGAATCCTTTCCAGTTTGTCCACATCTTTCTTCAACTGGGGTGCCCAGAACCCAGTACTCCACATGAGGCCTAACCAGTGCTGAGTAAAGGGGAACTAATACTTCATGTGATTTAAAGGTGATACTTCTATTAATGCAGCTTAATAGCCAATTAATTAATAGCCAGTTATGCAGCCAATGTAACATTCCATCAAGGAAGTTGGGTTTGGCTTTCCGGTTCTTGCTTTATATCATTGGGCCTGTTTACTCACTCACACTAAAGTTTGGTCTTTCTCACTTATATTAGATTTTCCACCATGGTCAGTTCTGGAATCTTCTATCTGGACCCTTTTACCCAACAGAAGGCATCAAGCTGTCAGCATATTAAAATGGATAAGACTCCTCCAACCACAATGGTTACTAGAAATGTGTAGCATATAATATTGCAGCAATTACATTTTGAACCTTTTTCACATGCTAAATTGACATTATGGCAAAATCAAGGATTTAAATTGGTAGGAAAATGGTGTTAGTCGTGGACTTGGTTGAATTAATTTATTTTTACTTGATATCCATTAATGAGACTGATGATAAGTCTCTGTCATTTTCAGATTTGCCTATCAAATATGATTTCCCTGCTATGATAGAATGGCAATACTTCCAGTTGCAATCTAGGTTTGACCCTGCAGCTTTTGAAGCTTCACAGTCTCTTCTGCTACTGGAAATACTTATTGGGCTGATCAGTTATATTGACCCACAATCCATGTTTATAAATATTTATCACTGTTGAATAAATATGATGCACAGCATGTAAAGCAGGAATGGAATGGGGAACTGGACTGTCCTAACAGAGTAGACCTTAGGTTACACCTTATTCAACAAGCCACAGTCCAAACATTGCATACCTCAACCCTGAAACCTTAGGAATGGGTTGTATCAAGTCCACCCAAGGTCACAATCCTCTACCCAGCTGGGGGATGCTGGAAGCCGTAGTCCAGCACATCTAGGGGCACCAGGTGGGCAAAGAAATCAGTACACCCCGTGGGAAGCAGGACGTCCTCCCAACCTTTCCACTCCTTCACCATTTCTATCTGCCTACTTCTGAAAGCATCATTGCGTTTCTTTCTCTTGATCCAGGTTGGGAACGTTTCAGGTGTGCGGAACCAGCTTCATCAACAGCACCAGAAGAGACCTGGGGCTGGATCCTACCAAAGGTCCAGCATTCTGTCCACATGGCAGCCAACCAGATGCCTGCGTGGAACCCACAAGCAAAACTGGTGTGCTACAGTGCCCTCCCACCCATGTTCCCCAGCAACCGGGACACATAGGCCTACAGCCTTGTGTACAGGAGGCCACACATAGCCACTTAGTCTTCTCCATGAATCCGTCCTTTTACAGCCACCCAGATTGGTGGCCAGCACCTTCTCTTGTGGCAACGAATTCCACAGTTTAACTCTGTGCTGTATGATGAAATACCTCCTTTTATCTGTCCCGAATTCCCCAACAGTCAGCCTCATGGAATGACCCCAGGAAATGGGAAAGAGAGAAAACTGTCTCCTTGCTCGCTTTCTTCATACCATCCATAACTTTGTTTTTTTACTGGAATCCTGTGATGCATTAACCCAAGCCTGGTGCATATAGCATAGGCAGAACTGTGTGCTCTGTTTGAAGCCCCAGAGCTGAACAGAGCTCACAGGTCTAGCTTCTGCCTGTCCTTTCGATTAAGTTTGCACTTTGTATAGAGGTTTCATCATGTTTATATTGTCATTTGAGTGTCAGTATTTACTATCTTGCAGTCCTCAGGCAGAGCAGCAAGAAATGAGCTTCATAAATGAGATCAACAAGTCAGCTTACCAGATCTGTCCCACATTAATTAGTGAGAGGTAGAGTATCCACAGAGCAGCCATAAGAATCATGTTTGCACAACCGGTGACCAGGACAAAAGCTGATATTGCGAGGCCGGTCAGAGCAAAGCTGTCCAAGATGCTGTCCATGCTGGACCAATCCAAGAACCAGATGAGAGTTGGCGCATAGCTCAAGGCATCCAAGTTCATCTTCCCCTTGAAATAGCGCTTGACATTCTCCAAATACAGCTTGCAGGGCAGGAGTCCCTTGTCTCCAATAAGTGCCTTGTTCTGATGGTATGCTACCAAAAAAGCTACAGCTGCAAGGAAGATAAAACACAGAAAGGAATCTTATTCGAGACACATCAACCCATCAGACTGAAGCGAGAGACTTGCAAAGTGCAATATTGCCTCACCAACATTAAAGCCAGGCTTAAGTAGGCCAAGAAACCCACTGAGCTCAGGAAGGGTTTTTCCCTGCTTGTGGCTTTGGCACTTTAAGCTATAGGCCCGATACAGATCCCTGTGGAGCTCCCCATTCACAGGGAGAATTTATACTGTATTTCCCTCTCTCCCTTCTGTTCTTCAGTCACCAATCCATACAGGAATCTCTGCTCTTATTCCCTAACTACTAAGTTTGTTCAGGAGTCTTTGATGAGGGACTTTGCCAAAAGCATGTGGAAGTCCAAGTAAACAGCATATATTGGATCAATGCCATACACATATTTAGTGACATTCTCAAACAACATGGTTTTGGATATATTAAAATGTATTGCATCTGCGTCTCACGTATCTTCCAAGGATCACAGAGTGGCAGCCTACTTCCTGCAAATCTAATAGCCCAACCATACTTTTTTCCTGAATCACAAGATGGATACAAATTTCATTCTTACAGTCAAGAAAGGCTGAGTTTCTTGTAAGAATAAGAATTCCCTGGCCCCACAGAGACTAGCCACTCACTCTTCTGCACACATAACTTTTCTGGGTTTTCCAGAGTGGGGATCCATACAGAGTTTCAACAGGCAGACTCAGAGAAAGGTAACTCTGCTAGGAGTCTGTACTAGGACTGATCCAAACCTGTGCCATGCGGAGATGGATGGATGCCATCTAACAGGGATGCAAACAGCTGGAAGCCTGCACTGGAAAGGTCATGGACTAGAAGGCCTTCTGAGAGACCTTCCAATGCTGTAACTGTTTTCCTGACCTCAAATAATGCTGATTCAAAGGAGAGAAGGCCAGAAGTGTAACTCATTCTAGGCCGTGGAAGATACTCAAGGGTCTCTGAAATCTTGACCAATTTTTCCGCTACAAGTACTTCCAAGCTGAAATGAGAGGGCATGATCTCGGAGGAGATAGGTGCCTTGACTCGCATATCTGAGGAAGACTAGGGCTGTTGCTTCCAAGATGGCCTCTACTGCAAATATGCATGGACCATCTAAAGACAAGAGCTGTTTAAACTCAAACTGTTTGTTTTAGTCATATGTAAATAGATGCACATTAGATCAATTGACAATTAAACCATGAATCAAATGAGTTTTAGCTGATTAATCAACTAACACTGCAATCCAATGAAGTGTGCAAAGGATAAATAAATAAGCGGTTGGGCACATAAAGAGATCCAACTGACCTGGGGCTTCCCACACAACCTACTATTCCAGTTTAGTATGTCCACATTGCTTAAAAATAAAATTTACTTCCTGTGGATGAGTGAAGGACTGGGGAACCCTCCACAACCTAATTTAGCTTGATTAACACTGCAATTTGCTCCAGAGTTTTTCTTCAAGTGCTAATCAAAATCTACCTCAAAATTGCTGCCCTGACTTCTAAACTGCTCATCAGTCCCAAAAGGTCCAAATTGGACCCCTGGTTCAACTGTAAAGATAAACAAGGGAAGAGTGAATTAGGAAAAAATGCACACTGCCAAAATGGGTGTGTGTGTGCGCGCGTGTGTGTGCTGTATCTACAACCAGGCTGCCATAAAAGAAACATCCAGTGAATGTAAGTGCCACAAGGAGGCCCTCTTCTCTATATGAAATAGTTGACAAGCACTTCTTTTATGTCTTTCTCTTTTCTTTACAAATAAAGAACCCTTTTATTAATTTGATTTGTATCCTGCCTTTCTACTGAGAGGTGGCTAACTATCTTACTACTTACTTACGTACTTACTTACTACTATCTTACTACTAAGCAAGGTGGCTTACTATCATAAATAAAAATTGAGGAAAATAATAAAACAAACCATAATTTAAAACACAGCACAAACAGAAAAGGGACGGTATGGAACCCAACAAAGGGTTGGGCTTGGACTCCAAAGGGCTGCTGGGGGGTGAGGGTATTTGTCTTCCAGTAGGGAAAAAAAGGGAAGCCAACCAACCACCAGGAAGACCCTCTTTCCCACTGCCACCAGACATGACTCTGAAGGTGGCGGTTTCCAAAGCAGGGTCCCTCCCACGGACCTGAGGACAGAGCACGGGGAAGGAGGAAGAGGAAGACACTGAACTGGCACGTGGTACAAGCAAGCCTTGCAACAAAACCTCACGATGCAGATTTGCCCCGTGCAGAGTTCGCTCTGCCCCATCCCACCAAGTCCGACACCTCGCTCCTCTCCTCTCCTCTCCTCTCCTCTCCTCTTCTCTGCAGGCCGCCTCCTGAGGGCGATATCCTTAAATATTCATATGCATTATCGATGCTGGTTTAAAGCATTTACATCCTGAGTTTCCAGGAAGTTCAAGGCAGCTAACAAGGGGAAAGGAACACCATTTTTGCTGTTTTTTTAAAGTCATCTATGGAGATAGAAGAGGGGGAAGAAAGCTTTCAGGGCTAGAAGTCCTTCCCCTGAAAGCCGTCCTGCCACACCAGCAGCCACTCTAAAAAACGGTTTTCCTCTTCCCCTCCTCTAGAGTGTCCTGTCTTTTCAGCCTGGAATCCCGCAGGCAGAGACTGGCTTCTTTTGCTGATTGCTTGTGAACCTCTCCAGACGGCTTTCTGGCTGAAGAGAGAGATGAACGTACAGTACTATAAACAAAATAAATCAAGAATATAATCAAGACGCAACCACACATCAACACATGGTTCTTTTCTATTTCTATGACCTTGGGGGTTCACTGAACCTGCCAGTCCCACCTTTTGTGAGTAGATGGTGCCATTTTGGCCATATAATCTATGGCTGTCGCTGTGTGGACACTGGAAGGCCACCCCAGGAGGGGCCAACAGCAGAACTGAGCAGACCTTTCAGGAAAGGTCAACTGTTTTGAAGCCGTGCCTTTTCAAGGCAAGCTGGGTCATCGTTCCATTATGAAACTTAATCACGGACTCGGCTGTGGTAAACTCTGCTTTGGATTTCAAGTGGAAGCTGGTTTTCTGGCACGTTTCTGCTGCAGCCTGGGAAAGGTCCTTCCCTCCCTGAGACAGGTGGAGCCTTCCAGGCATTGTTGGACTGCAATTCCTATCAGCCCCAGCTAGCATAGACAACAGGGAGGATGAGAGAGGTTGCAATCCAACAACAGCTGGAGAAGCATGTATTCTCATCTCTCAGTTAAACTTGCATATACATTATAAAGCTCCAACACACAAGAGACGTTAGAGTGCTCCATCGGAATTCAGCTGGCAAGATCATTCTGACAGCCTTTCACTACTGATGCTCCAAAGCACATGCACCAGATCAGGGTAGATAAAAATCAATGACTTTTTAAAATAATAAAAACTGGATTTTTATTTAAATTGCTTTTTTAAATTTAAAGCAGACTTTTTTATTTAAATTAGGTTTTTTAAAATAAAATGTTTTTGAGGAAAAATCTAGCTAAAGATTTTCAATTTTCTATTGAAGATACATAGAAACAGAAACAGAGCGAGTCAGAAGGGGCCTCCTGGGCCATCTAGTCTGACCCCTGGCTCCAGCCGGCTTCACTCACGACATGCCCACCATGTGCACGTCCAGGCTATCCTTGAACACCCGCACTGATGGGGCCTCAGCAACCTCTTGTGGAAGCCCATTCCACACCCTCAGGGTCCTAACTGTCAGGAAGTGCTTCCTGGCATCCAAACGGAACCTTGGCTCCCTGAGCTTTGCTCCATTGGAGCGCGTCCTGCCTTCCTCTGCATGGGAGAACAGGTCTCTACCCATCTCCATGTGACATCCCCTCATATACCTGTATGTCACCAACAGATCCCCTCTGAGTCTCCTCTTCTCCAGGCTGAAGAGACCCAGTTCCCTCAGTCTCACCTCATACGGCATCCCCTGCAAACCGGCCACCAACCTTGTGGCCCTACGCTGCACTGACTCCAACCTGGCTATATCCTTTCTGTAATGAGGGGTCGAAAACTGAGCACAATACTCCAGTTGCAGGCGCACCAGAGTCATGTAGAGTGGTAGTAATACCTCTCTCGATCTAGAAGCCACACTTCTGGCTATGCAAACAGGGGTGGCATTCGCCCTCCTGACCACTGCATCACACAGCTGACTCATGTTTAGCCTGCAGTCAACCAATACCCCGAGGTCCTTTTCACAAGTGCTGCTCTCCAGTCACTTGTCACCTAACCTGTACTTATGACACCTATTCCTATGCCCCAAGTGCAAGACCTTGCACTTATCCACATTGAACGCCATCCTGTTGTCTCCTGCCCACTTCCATAGTCTGTCCAGGTCCTTTCGGATCTGGAGTACCTGCTCCTCGGTTGTGGCCACTGCTCCAGTTTTAGTGTCGTCTGCAAATTTGATCAGAAGACTGTTCACCCCTTCTTCCATGTCGTTAATGAAAAGATTAAACAGGATCGGCCCCAGGACAGAGCCCTGGGGGACCCCGCTTGTCACTGGCCGCCATCCCGACGATTCCCCACTAATGGTTACCTTCTGCTTTCGGTCAGTCAACTATGCCCTAATCCACCGGACAGTGCTTTGGTGTATCCCAAAACTCCTCAGTTTCTCCACCAGGATATCATGGGGCACTTTGTCAAAGGCCTTGCTGAAATCCAGGTATACCACATCCACTGCATCCCCTCCATCTAGCCATCTTGAAACCTTGTCGTAGAATTTCACAAGGTTTGTCTGGCAGGACCTGTTTTAGCGGAAGCCGTGTTGTGTGGCTGTCAGCCTCCCCTCCCTATCTAGCATCACTAGATCTCTCTCTATTATGATCCTTTTCATTGTTTTTCCTACAATGGATGTAAGGCTAACAGGTCTATAATTCCCCATGTCCCTTCTACTACCCTTTTTGATTATAAGATACATTATAATCTAACGGTTATTCATTATGGAATAAGGATTAGTTTTCAATTATGTAGCATGAAGTTGTATATTCATACAATGTTTAAATTTTTTGGTAAATGAATTCCATATCTAGGTTTCTGTAAGATTATTGGGCAATTTATCCATCTAGAAGATATTACCACAGATGCTTGGTTTTACAGCATTCAAAGCTGTGAATGTGTGTCTACGGAGATCACGTGCCTCTTCCTCAAATGTCATAAAATGAACATACAGAGTTGAGAAAATGAGCTTAATCCCATTGTTCCTTTGCAAATCTATGTACCTATTAAGGGCTAAGTTTCAAAAACTTCCATCACTAGCAGCGTTTTGGGAGTGGAACAGATCTGCACAAGAAGTGAAGTATCAGGAGGGAGGGACAAGCAGTAAAAATGAAAGGGAGCCCTTGTGAGCAGTTAACTCCACAAGCCTTTGGATCTTTGTTTGTCTAGCCTGAGGCTTATCATAATATTCTTTCCGTGGAGGAGAAAACCTATAATGGCAGCAGGCCGCAAAAGAGACCCTGTTTGGGAATATTTTAATAAAGTTCCTCTACCTACAGGTAAGTCAAGCATGCATGCAAATTATGTAGAAAACCATGATTAAATTCTAGTATAGTATTATATAGTAATTTAAATCAAATCTGCCTGGCACCAGGTGCATCTTGCATGAAATCCCCCCATATACTAATGGTCTAAGCCAGCTGGCCAAGCACTCTCTTTCAAGTGGGTGGTGGCGGCTGCCCATCTATTCCAAAAGAAGGTGCCTCCCAGCCGGCTCATGGAACCAGCAGGCTCAGACCTCACCACCCCTAGAAAATTTTGCCCAGAAGATGAGCCTCAGCCCTAACATGCTGCCAACACAGTCAACTGAAACGTGACAGGCGTGGAGTCTCAACAGTCCAAAACAGTGCTGTCTGCAAGATCAGTCTTTGCATTTCCCACCCCCAGCACTGCTTGTCACGGTATGAGGGGGGAAGAATGCCATTCTTCATGCTCCATAAAGACTCAAAGACACGAAATCCAAAACTTTCCGGTCACACTCTTCTCCCTCCTGCTCCATTTTTTCTAAAATACAAGATAAAAATCCATTCTTTAACTTGCACTTAAGGGCCAGAGCACAAGGAGAAACAAACTGGAAGTCGGAAAACTACCATGAAAATCAAACCACATTTTGTGCAAACAGAGAGAGAGAGACCAAGCTTGAAACCTGACTATACTCCAATCCAGTCTGAAAAAGGAAGGAAAGAAGGAAGGAAGGAGGGAGGGAAGGAAGGACAGACGATAATGACTTCGTGCCACAGGTCAGAGCTGTACCCAAATTTAGATACCAACTAAAGCCCATACAGAAAACAGAAGCATTCACAATTTTAAAGTCAGGAGAATTATTTAGAAAAATGTATATATGCACACAGCAAGCTAGAAGCTGAAAGGTTGCTTGGACGTCCTTGCAATTACCATCAGTTAAAGGAAAAACTATCTTCAGGGTAAATTAATGAGGATGTGGGCAACACATCATGGGTTTTAAAGTTCTACTAGCTTCTTTCTTTGATGGCAAGACTTTCCAGGTCTCATAAGAACATAAGAAGGTCCAGCTCATCCAGAATTCTGCTCACATGTTGGCCATCAGGTGCCCCAGAAGGATGCCCCAAAGCAGGACATGAATGCAAATTCACCCACTTGAACGCGGCCTTTGATATTGGCCATCCTGCCTAGGAGCCATTCATAACTTTGGCACATGCATCAGCTGATTTTAGCGCTGGACCCTGCTAGGCAACTCTAGGCTACGGTCCCACTTCTCATCCTCTGGCCAGATCCATCTTCACTGCAGTTTCCTGGAGACTACGACTTTCACAAAAGGCACTGCCTGCTTGACATACGTCATCATCAGATCCATCAAGTGGTGGACACGTACAGCAGTTGCGTATATGACACTGCAGGGAGCATCGGTATAACAGTACCATCTCCTGCAGTGAGTAAGTAGATCAGTTCCTGGTCATGAGCACAGACTGGCCCAGGGGCATAAAAGCAGATGGCATCTGAAGCAAACTCACACACTAAATCACTCTCAGCAGCAAGGACTTGTACAGAGGTGAGTGGTAAAAGGAGGACAGAACATGCCATCTCTTCTCCACCCCCAGCACAGAACCTGCTAGAGGAGAGAAGCCTGGGTACAAGGCAGCTTCCCATGTTCTTAACTAAAAGAAACCCTGTGGGGGAACCTTCCACGGTGCATCTAGGTGCTCTGTGAAGAAGCTCTTCGTTTTACCTGCCCTTCCTGCTGGGTTGAGTAGCTCCATGGCTGGACTCCTGAGAAGTCTTTCAGAAAAGCTGTCATTACTGATGAGGGTTGACAGGGGTTAGCACTGTCTAACTTTGCAAATAAAGTTAAGCAGGGGGTGAGAAGGATTGTCCAGGTGGTAGGTGAACTCATGTATCATCCTGAACTTGAAGAAGTCCAGGTACTGGATGAAGCAGAACCAGTTCAAGAAGTCTGGGATCCACCAGGCAGGAATTTGAGGAGTCATTACACATGTTAAGTTGCTTCATGTAATTTTCCTTTTATAGTGAATTGATGTGTAAATATGGGGAGGGGGTTTGAGGGTGTCAGAGAAGCTGAGAGCAATGTCGCCAGGAAGCCAGGCTTTCTCTTTAGAATGGTCTCCTAGCAGGGTCACCCAAGGTGGGAGGGTCAAAGCTGAGAAACCGCCCTCTTCAGCAGGGCGGTAAACCACTCCTAAATCTCCTCACCTTTGAAAGCTTAATGGTGAAATGATCCAGAATGAAATAAAAGATGGGGCCAGAAGATGAGCCTCCCAGGCTGGAAGGCACTCAACCAGCCGCTGAGGAAGAGCAAAGGGCAAGTTTGAACAGTGCTGTCAATAATGATGCAACTAGATCACAGCCAAAAGAAAGTCTAGTGGCTGAAATGAACAAGGTGAAAGGAAAGTCTAGGCTGCACACCTCAAGTGGAGAGTGGAAAGCAAGAAGCAGGAGTCAACTGCAAACTGTAAAGCAAAGATGAAAGAGATAAACATTGCCCTTAGCAAGCTAAAGTGGACTGGAATGAACCACTTTCAGTCAAAATTCAACAAGCATTTTATGCTGGAATGACTAACTTGGAAGAAATGGAGTGGCTCTCCAACTGAGCCAAGACACAGCACTGGAAGCAACAGGCTGTCGTGAAAAGTGTCATCTCCATCAGAATTCTCAGAAAACCATTATTCAAGTCTACATTCCAGCAACAGATGCTGAAGAAGACGAGGAGAGGGGAGAGGGGGAAGAAATTGAAAACTTTTATGTAGGTCTTCATAAGGAAATCAGTAACTCACCAAATAAGACATTTTGGCAATCACAGGATGCAAAAGTAGGAAACTAAGCAGAATCAAAATCAAATGCTGTGGGAGAATTTGGCCCAGGGGTCAGGAAGAGAGCAGAAGAATGACTCACATAACTCTGTTCATTGCAAATACATTTTTCAGGCAACCAACCAAATGACTGTATCCATAGGCATCACCAGATGGCCAGTGCAAAAATCAGACAAATTATGTATCTACAAATAGCAGATGAAGATGCTGCATGTAGGGAAACCAAAGCAATGGCCAACAGACAGGAAGCGCTCAATACACATGCCAGTCCCCAGGAGAGGAGATGCAAAGAAGTGCGGCAACCACAGCACACTAATTTCTCATGCAAACAAAATAATCCAACATTTATTTATTCATTTACTGCATTTCCGTTCTGCCCCACAGCCAAAGCGCTCTGTATATTTTACGCTCTATGGAACAACCATGTCTATAGTGGAATCCTACAAGGAAGAGGCACTTGGGATCATGGGCTCAAATACAGCGTGACAAAGAATTTCAGAAGATCTTTCTAAAGCCATATGGATCATGGGAGAATAGGCCAGAAAGGGGGGGGAGGGGCTCAACGCTTTACTGGCCTAGTGCATAATCTGTTATCACAGACAACCCCCCACTGTTAGAGCAGACTATTGAGAAATAAAATAGTTTCCTAGAGGCAATGGCATCAAATAGGGGTGTACTTTATTTCCCTATCTGTTCAATGGGTACACAAAACATATCATAAAGAAACCTAGATTAGGATCAGAGGAAAGAGAGAAAATTGGTGGAAGGCAAGTCAATAGCTTAAGACATGCAGATGACACCACCAGACCACTGGCAGAAAGCAGCTGTGTGTCTGGAGCTGGAAAAGAGCTTTGTGGATACCCTGGACTGACATAAAGAAAAAATAGGCCGTAGACCAAACCAAGTCAGTCCTTTCTCCATGAGAAGGCAAAATTGCCTGGAGAAGGCAATCATGCAAGGAAGAGTCACGCTGTAGCCCACCCAGAGCGCCTTATGGCTAATGAGCCTTATGGGATAGAAATTTAATTAATTAATAAATAAGAGTCCAAGGCAGAAAAGAGGAGGAAGACCAACTGTGAGATGGATTGGGTCCATAAAGGAAGCCACAGCCTTGGATTTACAAGAGCTGAGCAGGCTGTGAAGGGCAGGACAGTCGGGGCTTTCATTCATGGGGTTGCCATGAGTCAGAGAAGGCCTGACAACACATAACAACAACGTTTACCAGGGGGATCAAATGCAGGCTAATAACACTGGTCTACAAGGAGAAAACCTCGGAAATGAAAGTAGCTAAATTTTACCAGAATTGGGTCACTAATAAAGGAAAATTAAATCCAGAGTATTAATTGGCTCCGCTGACATCGACGGCCCTGGATCAGCTGCATCCTGCTCGTTGTTTTTATCATCATCTGAGTCTAGAGCATGGGTCCTCAAACTACGGCCCGCGGGCTGGATCCGGCCTGCCATAGCTCACCACATATGTGCGTGCACGCATACATGCGTGGCAAGGTGCCGGCTTGCTCGCAAGATGGTTTTGGACTCGGGAGAAAATGATCTCTGTGCATGCCTGCCCCTGTCTTTCTGTGCTCAGCCCACCCCCCCCCCCGGCCCGCACCGCCTTGGCGGCCCGCGCCCATCCCTGGCACCTTTCAACTGACCCCCTATTCAAAAGTTTGAGGACTCCCGGTCCAAAGAGTGGAATCTAGAATTCCAGGTGGATCTGGAATTGGCAAGTCCTCACCATGGGGTACAGGACGCAGTGCTGAGGGAATGTTTGGA